>NW_027532169.1:4127405-4197965 GCF_008692635.1 Crocuta crocuta | reverse complement strand
CAAGTGAACCCTCCGGCTCCTATCCCTCCCCCACCAGAAAACGCTGAGATTTTTAACCCTTCTTAGGTTTCACATGAGGCATAACTTCTGGACATTAACAAACTGGAGGACTGACAGCAACAAATCTAAACCAAATAATTGTATATGTGACAACGCACACTTCATAAAGCAAATTATAGCCTGTCAGCAATCATTCTGGCTTTATAATAACACGTTCTATCTACTACTGTTATTGTTGAACTGGTACTAAAGTGGAGCCTGCTGAGTTAGAATATTTTCAATAGTAATGAGATTTTGACAGAATTCAAAACATGTAAACCTAAGTATTTGGTATATATGGATAAATATACCATAAAATAAATGCATTTATCATATGGCAACCAGGCAAACATAACCTGGAATTATTGGTTCATAGTTCTGTTTTCCTTGGACCACTGTATTTTTCAGTGTTTAATTCTTATTATGAAGCTATTCATCTGAATTCTCAACATGCTTTGACTTACAGAAGAAAGTCGGCTGTAGAGATAATAAAAATACAGCAGCTTACTGAAGTCTTACTGGGTACAGGCTCTAGGTCAAGATTCTTCATGTACTATCTCATTTAATTCTCAAGCTAATCCTGTGGAATATTAGCTGCAGATAAAGAAATTGAGACACAGAGATTAAATAACTTACCCAAAGTCACAGAAGTGACTCATAAGTGGCAGAGCTAGGCTTTGACCCCTCCTTGTCTGATTACTAAGCTCTTGTTCTAGGCCCCTGAGCTGTACAGTCTCCAAATCTGCATGCTTTGTAAATCATGATCATTACTCAAAAGCAGGCAAAGCATACTATATGACAGTCAACAACTTGGATTTATGGCATATGCTATTAATTAGTGTTTTTTCTTTACTTTGGTAAGTAAATCTATACTCAAAATTATAAATTATTTTTTTTTCCGAGAGAGAGACAGACAGCGTGAGCAGGGGAGGGTCAGAGAGAGGGGGAGACACAGAATCCGAAGCAGGCTCCAGGCTCTGAACTAGCTGTCAGCACAGAGCCCAACGCGGGGCTCGAACCCACGAACTGCGAGATCATGACCTGAGCCAAAGTCGGATGCTCAACTGACTGAGCCTCCCAGGCGCCCCTCAAGAGTATAAATCATTATAAATAGTAGTAACACAAGTAACCACATTAGGTATTGAACTAATCAACAAATCCAAATGTGGTCAGTGATTTCGTGAAGAAGGAGCTGGTTCAATTCACGGGTTCAAATTTACTGTAGTAGTAGTATTGTTGCAGTGATTTTAATTTTAATTAAAATTTTTTTTTTATTTGAGAGAGAGAGAGCACTCACGCAAATTGGGGAGAGGAGCAGAGGAAGAAAGAATCCCAAGCAGGCTCCACACTCAGTGTGGAGCCCAACCCAGGGCTCAATCCCACAATGCTGGGATCATGACCTGAGCCGAAATCAAGAGTTGGATGCTGAACAGACTGAGCCACCTAGGTGCCCCTACAGTGATTTTTAAAATAACACCTTTTGGCATGGATTTCATGCTTACAAAAGATGGTACCTGCTTTGGGTTTTGTCATATCAATATACTGAATTTTTTCCCAGCATCTTCTGTTTGATATTATTGGACCCTGGGTATTTTTGACCCTGCTTCATAGAAAATGAGCTAACATACTCCACAGCCAAGTTAAATTAACCTGGCTTAATTAAAGAATGTACTCCCTTTCTGGCACTATCATGTTTTAAGTCTCACAGTAGGAAAATGCCTCAAAAATATATATAATTACCTATGAATGTAGCAATTTTATTACTATCGGTTCGTCCTGCTCTCTCCTCCCATCTTTTTGTTTCCTTCTCCCAAGTGACAAATCGTAGTAGACCTTAGCATCCACTTCCAGTCCTGATGTCTGGTAGGATCTATTATACCTCAGTTAGTTTACTGACATTTCTTCTTGAGACAAACTATAAGGCCAGTGGATCCCAGTCTCTTCTGCTAAAGAAAAACAGAACTACATGATCTATAGGGCTAAGGTCAGGTGTAAGTAAAGAGTCCAAAGAGGAAAAGATAAAACAATGTAAAATAAAGAATAGACTATGGGTAAGATTAGCAGGCTTGAAAATCTGAAATGACTTTTTAAAAAAATGTTTATTTTTTATTTATTTTTTACTTTTATTTAAAAAATTTTTAATGTTTATTTATTTTTGAGAGACAGAGAGACAGAGTGTGAGCAGGGGAGGGGCAAAGAAAGAAGGAGACACAGAGTCCGAAGCAGGCTCCAGGCTCTGAGCTGTCAGCACATAGCGTGACGCAAGGCTCAAACTCATGAACTGTGAGATCATGACCTGAGCCGGAGTCAGTCGCTTACCCGACTGAGCCACCCAGGCGCCCCCAAAAATGTTTATTTTTGAGAGAGAGAGAGAAAGAGAGAGAGAATGAGGGAGGGGCAGAGAGAGAAGGAGACAGAATCCAAAGCAGGCTCCAGGCTCTGAGCTGTCAGCAGAGAGCCCAACATAGGTCTCTAACCCACAAACCATAAGCTCATGACCTGAGCTGAAGTTGGACACTTAACCAACTGAGCCACCCAGGTACTTATGAACATGAAACGACTTTTAACGTACTGAAGAGAAGGTGAGTTTTCTTTGTGAGTAACAGAGACCTCCAATACCATGAGAGATGAAATGACAGAGGGTGACAAGGTTTGGCCTCCCCACACCTACCCCACCTCAGAAAGAGACTCCTGTTCATGTATGAAAACAACACATAACAATAACACCAACAATCGAAATCTCTCACTACCAACAATTGCATTCAACGTTTGGTCCTTTCTGGAACAGAAGTTTCACATGGAAGAGTGTTTCCTTATTTTTAAAATTTATTTTTCCTTTTTTATTAGGGTATCACTAACATAAGGGAAGTGCACAAATCTTAAGGAGGATAAGTGGGTATTGCATTTAAAGTTTAGGGAAATGCCTTCTGGAGATGAACTGTGATCAAAAACTGTGTCAGGCTGGCAAGTCTGTGTAAATACGTTATCAGCTGACAAGGGTAGCTGTGAAGATTGGTTCTTTTACTCTTTGCCTCACAAGAGTCAGCAGGAATTGGAAGGTTCATTTTGCATATCATGTAATTCCCTTGTCCATGACTAAGCCATCCCTTTCCTGTATTAGTGTGACTTCAGCCACCCTGGTAAACAGTAACTATTAAACAAGTTTCTGAGAGAGGTATGTGTTGATGGGAAGCACAGCAAAAATTAATGCTTTATAATTAGGCTCGACTATCATATTATTTAGCCTCCAATTACAAACAAATTCACTGGGTTTCAAGTCCAAAGACTTAACTTACTCATAGAAGTTTTAAACAGAAAACCAAAAAGGTTTGTATTCCACTTCACCACACATTACACATTTCTCTCAATATTTTGTGTCCAGAGCATGAAAATTCATTAGAAGCAGAATTCCTGAAGTAGATTAATTCTTATGCCCAAATTTTCAGTTCAGAAACTGTACTCCTCACATACTTTTCTGTACCATCCAGGGATAAGACTCTACAAGAGAAATCGTTTACACGTTTTTTTCCTCAACAAAAGTTCCCAAACTAATAAAACGTAAAGCAGTCATTTATTTATCAGTTTCATTCTTTGCATTTGCATAAAGACAAGAACCTTCATCAACTTTTAATGATCACATATGGAAAAAAAAAGACTGAGAAAGGGTAAGAAAGGTATTCTTTATCGATGACCATAGGTATTGTATGATACTAGTTTATTATTTATTTTGAAATTCACTTTTAAGTGATAAGTCAACTCAACACGCTTATATATTGCTGGTCCTCAAACACTAAACAACAGAGAATGCTGTTATTTCATACCATCATCAGGATCCTGCCTATAAATTAAATTCATATGTAAAAATAAGTAAGTAAAGGAAAGAAACTTGAACGGATATGAAACTACCAAATCATGATTCTACTGAAAAAGAGCTCACTACTGTGTCAGATGAGTTCATTTTGTAAGCTTTTTTTTGGTCCCCAGTTTTATTGAGATATAACTGACACAACATTATATTAGTTTCAGGTGTACAAAATTGTGACTTGTATATCTTGTGAAATGATCACCACAGTAAGTAAGTGATCACCATCACTTCACATAGCTACAAAAATTTTTTCTTATATCTACTCTAGTTATCCAAATATACAACACAGTATTGTCAATGATAATAAACTTCTTTATTAGATTAAAAAAAAAAAAAAGCATGCCGAGAGCAAAAATTTCAAACATTCCAGGAAGGTATATAGTGAAATCTCATTTTCTTTTGCGTCTCTTGGTCCTTCTCTCCAGAGGCAACCATTGTGAGGATTTCTGGGTGTTCTATAAATTTTTTATCTCAATATAGCAAGAGTCTGTGTCAGTGGATTATTTTTTAAAACAAATGTTAGCATTTGTCCTGTTCTGTATTTTGCTTTTCTTCCTATGCATTTATCTTGGAGGTTCTTCCATATCCACACATACAGATTTATCTCATTTCTCATTTTAACCAGTATTTAGTTAAAAATAATATATGCACATGGCGAAAATTCAGATAGTACCAAAGGAGATAAATAATGAAGCCTTTTTCTTCCACTCATATGGATACCCCCCTCAGCAGAAGTTACCACTGTTCACAGATTCATGTGTGTCCTTCCAAAAATATTCTGTACGTGAAAGCAAGCACATCCGCAAGACACATGTACAAACACATGGAGAATTGTACACTGTATGTCCAAATTGCCCTTTCATTTAACAGTATGCCTTGGAGAACTTTACATGTTACACATATATATGTATTATGTTCTTTTAACACGTATGTAATATTCCATTAAGTGATTGTGACATCATTTATTTAACTAGTCCCTTAATGCTAGACATTCAGGTTGCTTGGAGTCTTTGCTATTCTAAGGAATGCTTGTATATAATGTGTTGTGTAGAGAATACAGAAGGCAGCAGCATTGGATTCCAATGATTTCTTCCTTCAACTGCATGAAATCCAGTTTTGTTTTGTTTTTTAACCAACAATAGGTTTTACTTTTTATTTTCTTCCAATTCTTTTTCTTGTGTCTCAATATCATCTACTCCAGAATAAGGCATTTAGAAAGAATATAAAAATCTTAGAAAACTTTAACATTGAAAAAAGTTAGTCTTTTTATTTAAAAATTCTTAACTCTTCTGACAATAGCTGCAAAACTATTAATTTTAGAATATACCGGTCCACTCTTTAAAAAAAAACAAACCACCAAACAGTAGATGTATAGGAAGTAAAATATTTGAAAAGGTATCAAAGTCAGTAATTAACTTCAGAAACAACTTGTGTGTATATCCACTTTCTACAGATTAATTTGTATAAAATGTAGGAAATAAGGAAAGGAGGAAAGGCCTAAAGGAAGTCAAGTCACAAAAGCAGCTGTCAAGATTGTTGATGCTAAGAGGTTGGGCAAAAGCCAAAAGGCAGGAGCATTCGTCCTGTGTACATTTCCCGTTATTAAATCTCCAAAAGACACAGAAAACATTCTGGAAGATTTCTTTATAAAAAGTAGTATAGGTTAGGATATTCTAGGTTCATAACCAACACTTGTGTTTATAAAATATTAGCATTCCGGGAATAGTGATAGAAAAGATATTTAACAATAAATTACAAATATTGTAAATTCAGACTTTTTCTTACAGTTGCAAACACGTCATAAATTTGGGCTGTGTTTCTTTGTATAAATCCTACTTACGACTGTGCTAAAGGCTTTTGGCATGAATGCAAAGAGTATTTTCATAAATAAAACTTAGTAAAATCACTGTACACTCCATTAATTTAAAAACACTTCTCTTCAACTTCAAAGGGAAACCCTTTTCTCCTTTTTTAGTGCAAAGATGGTGTTTCTTTGCTGCTTTAATGGTTTGCTTCTTGTAGCTGTCATAACTACATGCCCCAAGTATGTGATAGTAAGAGACGAGAAGTTAAATGACATCTTTGCTTCGATTCAACATGTCTCAGACATTACAGAGCAGCAAGCTCATCAATCTAACCTCAGAAGTGCCTACCAATAAAAATTCTGCACACACATCCTTTAAATGCAAACCTCGCAAATAAATACATGGCCCTATACTAGGGTTCAGCTGGAATGGATGAATTTTATGTGAAGACGTGATGTATATATTGTTTAAGTTCCGTGTATGGGATATACTCACATACACTTACTTTGAAACATAAAAATAATACTTTGGTTTTGTGTGTAGTAAGTGACTACCAGGCAGCAAGCACTCCTCCTGAGGTTATCATATCATTACAACTTCTTACAACTTACAGTAACTATGAGGTAGATATTATTAGCAACATTTTGTAGATGAAGAAGTTATGTCACTTGCCATGGCTCACACAGTTTGTAAGTAGAAGGGCTGGGATTCAAATTCAAAACTCAGGCTCTTTCTATCACAAAACATTAAACTTGCATTTTTAAAAAAAAAAAAAGCTAACTATTCTATGTATTTTGTGTCCAAGGCACATAAAATATCTAAGCATTAATGTACTAGTTCTCTCAATGGAAATATAAGAATAATGTCACACTTTTTATTAATCTCAACCTTTATTTCTTTTTCTTTTATCTTTGCATTATGGAGAATTTTAAATGCATACAAAAGACAAAACAGTATAATAAATTCCCGTGTACACATCACCCATCCTCAACAACCTGAGTCCATTTATGATCCATCTTGTCTAATATATATACCCCCACCCCATTTCTTCCTTCCTCTCCCATATTATTTTGAATACTATGTCAGACATCTATTACTTTAACTTTAAATATCACAGTATACATCTAACATAGGGCTCTTTATCATATATATATGTATATATATATACATATATATATGCATAACACCATTGTTACACCTAAAATAATTAACAATAGATTCTTTTTAAATTGAAGTATAATTGATATACTATCTTCTATTAGTTTCAAGTGTACATCATAGTGATCCAATATTTACATATATTATGAAATGGGCCCCATGATAACTCTAGTTAGCATCTGTCATCATACAAAGTTATTACAGTATTATTGACTATATTTCCCATGCTGTACATTATGTCCCTGTCACTTATTTATTTTATAACTGGAAGTTGGTACTTCTTAATCCTCTTCACCTATTTCAGCCACTCTGGTAACCAACAGTGGTTTCCTATATCTATGAATCTGTTTCTGTTTTATTTTGTTTGTTCTTTGTTTTTTTTTAATTTTAATTTTTTAATGTTTATTTATTTTTAGGAGAGACACAGAGACAGAGTGTAAGCAGGGGAGGGGCAGAGATAGAGGGAGACACAGAATCCAAAGCAGGCTCCAGGCTCCAAGCTGTCAGCACAGAGCCCTATGCGGGGCTCAAACTCACAGATTGCGAGATAATGACCTGAGACAAAGTTAGATGCTTAAGTGACTGGGCCACCCAGGCATCCCCATTTGTTTTGTTTTTTAGATTCCACATATAAGTGAAATCGTACAGTATTTGGCTTTCTCTGACTGACTTATTTCACTTAGCATAATGCCCTCCAGGTTGATCCATGCTGTCACAAATGGCAGGATTTCATTCTTTTTAACGGATGAGTAATATTCCATTGTATAAATATACCTCATCATCTTTATTCATTCATCAATGGACACTTCGGTTACTTACATATCTTGGCTACTGTAAATAATGCTGCAATGAACATAGAGGTGCGTATACATCTTTGAATCATGTTTTTGTTTTCTTTGGATAAACACCCAGAAGTAGAATTGCTGGATCATATGGTAGTTCCATTCTTAATTTTCTGAGGAAATCCCAAACTGTTTTCCATAGTGGCTGAACCAATTTACATTCCCACCAACAGTGTGCAAGAATTCTCTTTTCTGCACATCCTTGTCAACACTTGTTATTTCTTGTCTTTTTGATAATAGCCAATCTGACAGGTGTAAGGTGGTAGCTCATTGTGGCTTTGAGTTGCATTTCCCTGATGATTAGTGAAGTTGATCGTCTTTTTACATGTTTGTTGATCATCTGTGTGTCTTCTTTGGAAAATGTCTATTAAGTCCTCTGCCTACTTTTTAATCAGGTTGTTTGGGTTTTGTTTTTTTTTTTATATTAAGTTATATCTTTATATACTTTGGAATTAACTCCTTATCAGATGTATGATTTGCAAATAAAAATATGTCCCATTCAGGAGGTTGCCCTTTCTTTTTGATGGCTTCCTTTGCCATGCAAAAGCTTTTTACTTTGATGTAATCAATAGTAGATTCTTAACATAAAATATTTAATGTTCAAATTTCTAATTCTCTCATAGATACAATTCTTTATAGTTTGACTCAAGGTGAAAATGAGGTCTACGCATTAGTTGATATGCCTTTTAAATCTCCTTTTTTAAAGTTTATTTATTTATTTTTGAGAGAGAGAGGGACAGAGAGAGAGAGAGACAGAGAGAGAGAGAGAATAAGCGGGGAAGGGGCAGAGAGAGACAGAATTCCAAGCAGGCTCTACACTATCAGCGTGGAGCCCAACACAGGACTCAATCTCACAAATTGTGAGATCATGACCTGAGCTAAAATTGAGTCAGACACTTAACCAAACTGAGTCACCCAGGTGCCCCTTAAATCTCTTTTAATCTGATAAGGCTTTATAATAACATTTTCTTTATTCACTTTGCATTATTTGCAGACTATATTTTTACACAATTTACTTTGATAAGAGATACAGACTTTCATAATAAGATTTTTAAGATTCACACAGTAGAAATTTTTCTTATGAAAATATACCGAATAATTTTCTCAGAAACTTTCCACACCCCTCATGAAGATACTCAATATTCAAGCTGGCAAGAAATTTTACTGGCTCATAGTGACCACTGGATAAGAAAAAAAATTTTTTGTTATATATATTTACATATGGTCTTTCTTAAAGTTTTATTTAAATATTATGTCATTTGCTTTAGGCTCTAGGTCCATGGTGGGCAATTTTTCTAATATTCCTTATAATGTTTTTCTAGTAATATATTTCTAATTATAAACATTATATCTTGTAACTCAAATTTTATAATTAGCTCATTTTATAAAAAGGGAAACTAAACAAAATGAAGTAAATCAGTTTGCTTAATGCCACAAAGTCATACTGTCATCATATCTAAAAGGTAAAACTAATGTTTAACATCTGATCAATATCTTGCTTTAGTACCTGATTAATAAAATGTAAAAGCTCTACAGCAGATTCCAGTGAATTTTCTTTGTAACTTTAAGAGAAACATTAAATAGGAAAAAAAAGTTCTTAAAACAAGCAGGACTTGAATTGTGAAAGGAATCTATGTCTTATTAAAAAATAAAAATAAAAAGCGCTTCCCATGTTCTCCAATCATATTTGAGTTCATTAAAAGAGCTCTTTTACTTACATTCCTTCCACATGAAAATAATAAATTATTTGGATTATGTTTTATTTTCCCTATGCTTCATTCTTTATTAATGAACATCATTCAGGAAGGTGACAGTGGACCAATAAGAAAATTTGGGTGGAAATGTGAGGGGAAGAATTGCCATTAACAGACTCGTAAATACACACCACGTCTCTCACTGTTCACTATGTCCAGGTACAGTGCTGGGGCTCGTACATACCACCACTCATCCACATAACAGCACTGCAGTGAGACAGTGAAATACAGTGACGAAGAGCATGGGCTCTGGGACTATGAATGAGCATGGGGTCTCTTACTGGGGTGACAAAAATGTTGAAACTAGAGAGTGGTGGTAAGTGCACAACTCAATGAGATACTAAAAACCACTGACTTGATTATTTTGAAAGGGTGAATTTTATGTTATGTGAATTATATCCCAAAAAGCATATGCTAGGGAGTCAGCCTGACCAAGTTAGAATCCTTAAGGGGCACGACCTTGAGCAATTCTCAACCTCTCTGTGCCTCAGTGCCCATGTCTGTCAAATAGGTTTATTAGTACCTACTTTATAGGGCTGTTCTGAAATTTTAATAAGATAATATACATATAGGACTTAGCACAGTGTTTGGCTCATCTCCCATTTTATAGATAAAGAAGCTGAGTTTCAGAGAAATCAAGCAACTTGCTAAGGTCACATGACCCTTAGCTAAACGGTTTAAGTGGGATTTGAACCAGGTCTGTCAAGACTCGACGTCCATGGCATGTTTCTTCTCTAGAACAGAGATAAGACTCTCCCTAACACTATTCAATGGTCACTCTTCTACCACATTAACCTGGGATTGAATGGAATGATGGATAAGAAAAATTTTGTGTGGAATCTTCTCTATGTCTGGGCAGTCCATCCTCCCAAGCATCTTTTTTTAAAGGTTACCCTTTCAACACACTGTACCAACTCATCACAGACTTTCCCATAACCAGATGTTTAAATGTGTACTACTAAAGAGATTTGTAAACAAGGGATCTTTTATAATTAAGAACTATTTTCCTTCCAGGCACCAGATTCTAGTTTAGTCTAAATATCCTGAAGAACACAAGTGTGTATTTAGGCAAATGCATGGAGTTAATAAAATTCATTCCATCACCTTCCTGCCATAGATAAAAATGATAAGAAAGTTTGGGGCCATCATTTCTGTCCTTTCTCACTCCCTTCCCAATACTCCCTAGTCTTCCAGGGCTTTTTAAATTCTTCTGCCAGCTGTTCTCTTATTTACATATTCCTATTCTTTTCACATTCCTAAAATGTCCTATAGTACCTTTAAGAGACCTGTTAGTGCGCCCACACATCCTGCCAGTTTCTAAAGCATGCAATCACTAAGACCCAATCAAAAGAGCAAGGTGAAAGATACTCCCTCAAAAACCATCTTAGGGGAAAGATCAAGGTTGGGGCCCAGACGTAAGGATGGGTTTTCCAACTTGATCTTTCCTTACATTTGCTTCCAAATGAGCAAAGTGTCTGCTACCTATATCCAGTCATTGTTGAGAAGCAAATAGAGTTGTCTGTTCTAAGTAAACTCTTTTTAGTTGGCCCGTTGGCTGCTACCTCTGTCCTCTAAGAGAGAAAGGCTGTGTAGAAGTTGCTGTAAACGGGAAGGTAACCGCAATGCGGCCACCACAAGAATCTGGTAATTCTGCCCTTTGTCTCTGTGGTCCCATATAGTCTCTGTGTTAAACTTCAAAGTATCTTCTCTTCTCAACACATTACTATGCTGTATCTCTGATGCTAATTCTTTATTTCTCCTTTAGGTAATTAATTCTACTCTCACAGTTCCATTCGTTTCTGCCAGTTCACATTCATGTTCTAGCCCCTGTGGATTTTGGTTAACATCTGTTAAACCTTGAACTATAGAGGGCCATTGCCTGAAGAGCATATTCCACACTTTGCAAAGCAAACTGCTACATTATTACATATAATTCTCTATTCTCGGTCTATGTTTTTAGCCATAAATCCTTTAGGACAGTGAGATATACAGTAATACATCACATTATTTAAAATATTATAAATACTATGACCAACTTACAAGAGTCAAAAAGCTTTAAAAATGTAAGATATTTATTTCTTACAGTATGTTTTTAAAGAAAACCTTATATAGACTTGAAATACACTGAAAGTATGAGCTAGAAAAATTAAAATTTTCATGAAACTAGTATCACTCCTCACAATTTGAATTTCTCTATGGCATTACTACTTACTGACAGTGGATACATTGACAATTTTAAGAACATAAAAAATTGGAAAAGTTTACAATTGATTTTAAAAAGTTTTAAAGCAAAATAGTTAATAAAATTATTTGTAAGCTTGATCTAAAACTCTCTGTGATTCTCTGAAAAAATAAAAATCCTCCATTTATAATAGGTTAATTAATTAATATTCAGAATGAAGTTTCTGACATTCTCAACCACGGTACTAAAAAGGAAAAAAATGCATATACTTTAAAGACACCCCCTCAAAGTGAATTTGGGCAAAAAAAAAAATCCAATTTTGAACCTTTTAAAAATACGTTCTAATCCTGTCCTCCTCTTTTTTTAATTTTGCACACAGCTGTCTGTTGTAGTTTTTAGAATCATGCCAGATGCTGGGTTCATCAAGCAAAAGCAGGAAAACAATGGTTTGAAAGCAATTAGACGCACCGAGGCTGCAGAGAGGCTCATATTAAAATGTGATAACACTGTTCTAGTGGGAATTTCAACACTACTCCATTTCTGACATTTCTCTGCTGCCAGACAGGCAGGCTGTGTGGAAGAGCACTGTGACCAAGGAGGTAACATACTGGAATTTATTTCTGGAGCAAATGAAGGATTAGCTGAGTTGGAGCCTTCCCAAGATTTTTGTTATGGACTCGGCCACCATTTTATTTGAATGCTACTGGATCCTGTTGGCTTAAGGAGTAAAAGCATATTATAGCTTTGGTTTGATAAAATAATCTAGCACCAATCCACTCAGAAGGCAGATGCATCACAGCCTCTTGTTGCTAAAAAGCAGGGCAGGGGAGCCCAGCAGGGTGAAGGTTAATTAAACACTCCACTAACTTTCCTTAGAAATGGCTAATGCCACTCTGTGTAGAAGCTTGTTTAGAAGACACAGAAGTAAACAATACCATCCATACATTTTTAGTGTAAAACCATAAATGGTCAAAAAGCACTCACCTTGGGGCTGAAAATCCCAATAGTACCTGAAATACAAGGAAAAGAAGGGAGATAAGTCAAACATATGGTGGATACAGCACGTAACACAAAAAGCTTTTTATTAATAGTCAATAACCAGCCACGCCACTACCTACTCTGAGAAAAAACAAAGGGTTGTCCTTGTGATTTGAAAGATTCTCAGTGGCCTGAAGGTGTCATTTAACTCACTGTAACTCAGACAATTTTGGCCATATTGCTGGCAAGGTCCTAAGAGGTTACCTAGCCATACATGGTCCAGAGTTTCTCATCAAGAGTCCTACAGACTTTGAGTACAACAATTCTTTGTGGTGACAACCTGCCCTGTATATTACAGGACAATCAGCATCACTGGTCCTTGGCACCAACTACCAGTGGCACTCCCAGTTGTTTTGACAGCTGAAACAGCATCCCCCCCACCAACACATCCTCAAATACTTCTAGGCATAAATTCTTAATTTTACAGCTGAAACCCAAACAACTGACTCGAGGTCACCTAACGTTTGAGTGTCTGTACCAGGACTGGGGCTCTTACAATTCATTGTGTCATTCCATCTCCTCTTTTATTTTGGGATATCACTGGCAAAGCCAACGACCCGTAAAGTCTTAAGTCTAATGAAATGTCAGTAACAAAAAGGATCATTTGTAAGTCACTAACTTGGAATCTAATAGCACTTTCCTCCATAGAAACAATGTTATATATGGCGGCTACCCACAAAAGTCTACTGTGCTTTGGATTCCATTTCCTCTTGCCTTCACAGGAAACTTACATTATTCTATATTGATTTTCTCTCGTATATATATTCAACCTCTTCCTCTCAATGTGGCCCTTTCCATCAGTATTTATGCTTGTATAAAAATAAAGCAAACCCTCCCTCACTTTCTTCATATCCCTCCATCTGCTATCCTCTTTCCCTTCACACCACAGTGAAATTTTCAAAAAGTGTTGTCTGTAGTTTTTCTGTTTTATCACCTCCCACTCACTCCCCAACACACTCCAATCTTGCTTATAATAACCACACATTAATTCCTGCTATGGACATAGTGAATTCCATGCCACTAAATGAAATAGAATGAGTATTTTCCATTCTCATCTTAACGTCTCAGGAGTGTGTATGTGCATTTGAGCACTTTTTTCCTTGGGAGAGAGCCCAGAGTTATTTTTTAAATCAAATTCTTATAAGAAATTCATAACCCCAAAAAAAGACTAAGAAAAAGGCAATACATAGGTAATAATGGAGTGTCTTCCAGCATACCCACAACTGATATAAAGTGAAGCTACTTTAGAGAGTATCATCCCAGTGAGTATCTAGGTTATTTCTTTATAAGACAAAAATTCAGAAAATGGAGAAGAAGGAGATAAGTGGGGAGTATGTTGCCATAATTCAAGATGAATTTGTGGGAAATTATGAAAGATAAGGAGGAGAAGATGGAGAAGCCTCCTGGTTGACTTTTCTTATTCTTTTCTTTTCCCAGAACAGTTCCGGGCTGGCATTCAGGTGAAGAGAAATGTGAGATACTTGGATGGTAGGGCAGGGAAAGTTCAGGGCAGCTCTGACATCTGCAGTGGAAAGAGAGAGAGGGAATAAGAAAAGGAAGAGGTGGGAAGGGTAAAGCAGTAGCAGCTGGGAATAAGGGTGTGCATGTTGATACAAAGGAGAATGTAGATTGAAAGTGGCTGTAACTTAAGTTGTATATATTAGTATGATGGGTCAATCTCACCCTAGCAGACAGTGCAGCATCCCACTGTGGGAAGAGTTTTTCTCTGTGGCCACTGTGAAGAGTTTTTCCATAGAACTCCTTTCTATAAAACACAGCTAATCAAGCAAACCATCAAAGGGATGAGCAACTATCCATCTTCTCTTGGTGTTTTCCATCTTCTCTTGCAGCACTGCTCTAGCCCCTGATTCCTATCATTACCCAACCTCCAATTCAATATAAATAGAAATTAGAATGTGAGCCTGTGCAAGTGTGTGTGTGTGTATGCGTGTGTGCACTTCTCTTGCCAAAATATATATGAGGGCAACAGCAGGAACTTTGCTAACCAATGTGGTTCTCATTTATTGACCCAGAAAAAAAATGGAGCCATGCTGTGGCAGTTAAAAGGCAAACTCTTGCCAAATTATTAAAGAGGCAAAATATGTTATTGATGATCCCAACTTCTTCTTTTGTCCTCTCTCCCCCACATCCCCTCCTGCAATACACATACATCTCTTCAGTTCCCCTCTCTACCTACTGTAAAGTGCCCCTGGTTTCTTGCTTGCTCTTTTTAGTTAAGAAGATCTTGTAAGTTCACATAATGCTTATGTTTTATTTTTTAATTTTATTTTAAAGGAGGTAAAGATGAACAGAAGGAAAGAGGGAGAGAGAATCTCAAGCAGGCTCCATGCTCAACATACAGCCCAATGAGGAGCCTGATCCCACGACCCTGGGATCATGACCTGAGCCAAAATCAAGAGTCGGACACTCAACTGACTGAGCTACCAAGGCACTCCACCAAGAGTATTGCTTCTGCCAATCATAGCTGTATCATATGACAGCTGATTACAAAGAAATAATTCAATTTAACGGTATTAAATAAAGTGACAGGTCTACCTAGTTGATGTTAAATAGCAGAACCTACTTTAATCTTGATGATGCTGTACTTAAATATTTCTGTCAATAAAAATCGTATGTAGAACTTGATGTGGAATGGCATGAAGTGGAATGTTAGTTCCCTTAATTTTCAGAAGGTATAAAATAATCTTGCTACCCTACTTTTCCCCTCTTCTTACCCTAAGCCTTAATTGTGTAACAACCCTCAAGAAGTTTGTTCACACACACACCTCCACCCCACAGCTCACAGAGGATACTTCTAAAAGGTAAGGCAAAAATGTGAGAAACCTCATCCCTCACTGGAGGGCACCATGGATTATTCTTTGCTGGACACAGTACCTTTAAAGTCTTGCTCTTGTCTCATTAAACATATCCTAGGATAGCCTTCATCACATTCTCTGGAAAGATGACCCCACACTAGAGAATTCTATGCTCTTTAGGAGGCATTTAGTCAAATCCTGTCAACGTCTTCTAATTCTTATCTTCCACTCTGAAAACAATTACCCCTTAGCCAGAGACTCCAACAAGTCTGAAACTAGACATTTTAAACCAAAATACAAATACCACAATAGAATTATATAGAAGAAAAAGCATACACACATGCGCATGCATGCGTGCGCGAGCACACACACACACACACACACACAGAGTTGTGTTTATCCTAAAAGCCTCTGAGAATTTCATATCAGGCCTGTGCAGATAGATAACAAACACTTCTTTAATCTTCCCTTTGAAGCTTCAGCTTCAATATGAAAAGGAAGCTATCACTCTGCGGCAATATCCATACTCAACATCATCAGGTCCATGCAAATGATATTTGGAACTGGAAAAAGATGAGCACAGAATGAGCAGAGAGAAAATGCTACAACCATATTGATGATTATTATTTTCACATTCAGTCAAAACAAATCCATCTTTACTTGTTCCTCAAAAAAACGAAAATAGAATAAAATTTCCTAATGGTCTGCTCTGTAGAATAGTCTAGAAATTTACAGTTACATTACATGTGAGACAAAGTTTGCTATTTTTATTTTTGTTATTGTATTTTACTTTCCAATTTTTGTTTAAATTCCAGTTAGTTAACATACAATGCAATATTTGTTGCATTCTATTTGTGTTTTTAAGTTAGGTCTTCACTGAACTTTAGGGAAAGGCAACAACAAATAAATTGAATTCACCATATTGAGGGGATCTTGAATCTACAGCAGCAGGAGTAGCAGTAGTGGTAATAGCACTGACAGGAATTACAATGTTAAGATTTCTCAAATACATTGTTGGGCACTGTTCTAAATATTTCTCTTATATTAACTCACTAACTCCACACTATGTAACCCTATTATTATGCCCATTTAATAAATCAGGAAACCAAGATATTGAGAGGGGAGATAACTTTCTCAGCTGGAAATGAGTCAGACAAGTTTCCAATCCTAGCAACTAGTTCTGGAGCAGGCATTCTCATAACAAATTAAGGAGGAAAGTCTTAAAAATATCATCTAATTAAAAAACTTTTTTTGAATGTTTATTCATTTTTGACAGAGAGAGACAGAGCATGAGTGGGGGAGAGGCAGAGAGAAAAGAGGGAGACACAGAATCCAAAGCAGTCTCCAGGCTCTGAGCTAGCTGTCAGCACAGAGCCCGATGCAGGGCTTGAACCCACGAACTGTGAGATCATGGCCTGAGTCGAAGTTGGAGACTTAACCGACTGAGCCACCCAGGTGGCCCTTAAAAATATCTAATTTTAAAAACATTCAGCAAAATTCACTTTTCTCTCGAAAGACATTTTACCACTGTAACAGAATTCATTCACTCAATCTACAAATACTTGTTGAATGTCTTCTGTATGACAAGTGTTTTGCTCTGGTGCCATGGAAGAAATGGTGACTAAAATATGTATAGTCCATCTGCAGATATATTTCAATTGCTTTCAAACTGCAAACAAACTGTTCCCGTTTCCCACTCAAGAGTCACAGAACACTAGACGTCTGTTAAAAATGAAGCTATTGACTCTTAATCATTAGACTGGAGGGTTGGCATGGGTATCAGATTCTTGACTATGGAGCTAACCAATGAACACTGGTTCTCAGAGCTTTCACCCTTCAGCCAGCTAATTAGATAGATCCTGGTGAAGCAGGTAAGAGAAACAACTGTAACTATCTTTTATTACTGCAAATATCCAGGGAAGAAAAATAATTCAATTTCCTCATTATAACAAAGATTAGCATATTCAGCACTTAACATATGCTAGGCATTGTGCTATGAATACATTTTAGATGTATTATTTTATCTAAATTTCATCAAAACCCTATGAAGTTATACTATTATTATTCCCATTTTACAAATTAGGAACCTAGGGGCGCCTGGGTGGCTTAGTCGGTTAAGCGTCTGACTTTCGCTTAGGTCATGATCTCGCGGTTCGTGGGTTCGAGCCCCGCGTCGGGCTCTGTGCTGACTGCCAGCTCAGAGCCTGGAGCCTGTTTCAGTCTGTGACTCCCTCTCTCTCTGACCTTCCCCTGCTCACGCTGTCTCTCTCTCTCTCCTAAAAATAAATAAAAAAAACATTAAAAAAAAACAAAAACAAAAACAAATTAGGAACCTAATTCAGGAAGGTCAATAAACTTGACCAAAATCACATAGCTATTAAATGGCAGAACCAAGATTTGTATCCAGGTCTCCTTGGTTCCAGAGCTCAAGCTCTTAAATTCCACATTAACTGTTCTTCTATTTACTGTAATATAGAAAATAAATCTACTATTAAGAGAAGGAATAACTGTTTTGTCAGACAACTTAGTATTGGATCAGACATCTTTAACTTGGAGTCCTTGGTGGAGCTTTAGAAGACTCATAAACTCCCTAAAATTGTGGGTGGAAAGCAATCCATGTTTCCTTTTCCCTTGAAGAAGAGTGCATAAACTTCATTAGATTTCCAAAAATGTCAATAACTCTTTCCTTCCAAAATGATAAGACCCACTGGATTAGATGAATAAGGTTGCAATGACATTATAAAACTAGCTACCCAGAAAGGCCAACATCTGTAATGTTATAAATCTAGAACATCTAGATGAATTTTTTTCAACTAAAGTATTAAAAGTGTTATTTTACCTGTGACTTATGGAAATTTAAAACACATCATACATTCTCTGCCTTGTTAAACCACCTGCTAAGCAAAATCAAATCTCTTCTTGATGACTTAAGAATGTAAATTTGAACTTTGGGCTTTGTACCAAAACAGTGGTGCCTTCTAAATAGGTAGGCTGTCTGCGGTACTCGGCGTCCAGAGATGACTTCTATTTCTCTCTTGACCATCTCTGTTCTCTGGTAATGGGTGTCTCCAAACAGACTGCCAAGAATGAAGTGTTATACTGGTATTAGTAATTGAATCTTAGAATTCAAATGAAAACCTGGTTGAGCAGGGCTCAACGGCAAGTTGATAACACTAGTAAAACCCCTTGACTTTGATCAGCCACATGGTAGAGAGTGATATATGCCCAAGGAGATGGCTTTTGTGAACAAGACTAATAGTATGTACACGATCCTACAATGTAGATATTTCCTAAAACTTCACTTCTCACTTTGGAAGATTCACTTGATTTCACATTTTCTTTCTAGTACCAGTATTTCATCTACTACCTTGCAGAAAGAATGGGCAAGTGGCAAAGGGTAATATGGCCAATGACACCCAAGAACAGAAATGGGAAAAGAGCACCATCTGGTGGAAGTCTCTGGTGGAGGCATCAGAGGCTGGGACCCAGGGGTAGGGGTACCAGTCTCAGAAACAGTCAGGCAGGAATGGTTAGTCCCCTGGAGGGGAGCTGGTGCCCCCTTTAACCCCAGTACCTTCAATCTATCAAAAGAACAGGACCTAGTATCTGCCTACAAGCAGCTTACAATCTGGTCTAAATGACGATTTATTTATACATGAACAGATGTCAATCTAAGATAGTAAATAACAAATATAACTCAAGTAACAGAAGGACCTGCCATAAGAAGTTCATAGGTTCTCTTTTTGAACCTAATATTTCTGTGGTCTTGAGTCTATATCCACAATTTTTAGAAACCCACCCTGGAAGACAACACAATGTTCTCCTACTTATGAAATGGTCACAATTAAACTTTTATTAAATAATAAACAAGCATTGTTATCTAATGTTGACAGTATTGATTTTTTGGAGGCCTGTCCCCAGATAATAATAAAGAAATAAAATAAATAAAACCTTACTCACCATTAGAGTCTTCCATTATACTTCCACTACATAAAATTCCTGCTATGGTCAATCCAACATCCACTCCAGGTTCCAACAGTAAAAGATCTATGTGCTTTTCTCAATTAATCAATGATTATAGTCTGTCACCACATCACTGAAAATCTGCATTCATACATCCCTTCCCCTTTGTTCTAGCATCAGGACTGCAAATTGTGGTTGTATGTCTCATAATCCCTTTGCTCCCTGCATGTAATAGGCAACCAATTATAATTCAATGAACTATTAAAGAAAAATGCCAGCCAGGTATGTTGTGACAAAATAAAAGACCATAAATGTCAAGTCAGAGTTTAGATGTTTTTTTCTTTCTGTAGCTACAAGGGAGCAACTAAAGGACTGGTTGGTTGTTTGGCTGGTTGGTTTGCTTATCTTTAAAAACAGGGAATGATGTCCACTGTGACCAAATCAGCAGAAATGTGCAGCCTGGATGTATGTGAAGGAGAAAACCTGAGAGACAGTTTACTGAAGACCAAGAAAAGGGACAAAAGATTTAATAACAGACTTGGAGGCAGGCTGGAAATAGACCATTTAGAGGAAAATCAGAGATATCTTTTGGCTCCAAACTTGTGTTTTGGGGTGAACAAGGCAGCACTCACCTACAAAGAAATGTAGCTGATTACTGTATCTTAAACTGTAGTATATTTGTCTGCCATTTTTGTCTCTCTTGATGCCTGGAACCCAATTTTGTTTTATTTTTTGCTTGCTTCAGGTTAACAGCTACTCTTGGACCACCAAGACTCCTAGTTATCTGATTAGTAAATAACTGATATCTGCATGACACTTGATTATGGACCCTACACTCAATGAATTTTACAGCAGGAAGGACACTGAAGGCATTCAGTCCAGCCCCTCACTTTATAGATGGGAAAACGAAGTATGGAAAGGTTATCTGATGGCATCATAGAAGTTTAGAAGTCCACGCTGTGAAGCTATCACAGTTTATCTTGTGTAGAATAAGGGGCAAAATCAAAAACATGATATTTACTTGAAAATTCCTTTGGTATTTTCCTTGTTATGAACATGATTACATTATTCACCTGAGAGCAAATGTTACACAAAAATATTTAAGCTGGACTAGTTCTTAGAACTCATCTGGGCAGAGTGGATTTCTCAATATTAACATGCCAACATACCATTTATATCTCAAGTTATGAAGGCTGCATTCATCCTCTCAGACATTAATAAATCTCTATGATTTGCCAGACACTCTGTGAGGGACTGAGAGTAGAGAAAGCCCCAACAGTGAGACTGTTTGGCTGGAATGGTTAAATTGTGCAGGAGTGATTTGATTGGCACAAAACACACACAAGGTAAAAACTAGGGCCAGAAGAACCCAGGTCTGGCTAATGCCAGAACCCATCTTACAGCCTGCAGATAAGAGTTGCTGAGGGAGGATCTGGGATCAGATAGAGAAGGATGCCTTGTAGGGGAGGGTGGGGGTCACAGAGAGGCCAGGCCCAGAATTCAGAGAGGCCAGGCCCCTCAGAACAGATGGCAGAGGCCCAAGGCAGGCATGTTTGAGAAGGGGATATGGTAAGATTCTGAGTGGGTTCCAAACTGAAGCCTCTTTTTTTATCTTGTGAAGTAGGCAGTGATATCATGCAAGAGTGGTATGATAATCTGCGAAGGACTGGGGAGTGGCGGGGGGGAGAGGAAAATAGAAACATTGCTAAGAGGAAGCATGTAAAGTAACTGCCAGGTGTCATTTAGGGTTCAGCTGAGGTTGGAGACTAAGATTAACTAAGTCCTACTGCATAATTTTTCTTCAACACTGAGTAGCTGCTCAAGTATAAGAGCAGAGAAGGTGGATGGATAGTTGAATTGATCTGAGGTTAAGGTTCTTCTAGGCTTGTGAGATGAAGGACAAGAGAGTAAGAGAAGACTGTAGGGCATGTCCTGGGGCTTAGGCTAGGGCGGGAGGGAGAGAAACCAATGGCCAAAGACTTGACTATAATGTCTGTACATAGTAGAGACTTTTCACAATCAATTAAAATATCCAAAAACAGGAGACAGTATTATTTGCTCTTTGCTCTCAAGACTATCCTCTGTCCCACCAGACCCAAACCTCTCTTACCTCTTGTTCCCTGTTTTAGTGGATGACATCTCTGTCCACCCAACTGAAACTTAGGAACCACCCCCCTTCACCTCTTTCTCTATTACTGTGGACATTCCATCAATCACCAAGACCTGTACATTCTACTCCCTTGATATCTTTTAAATCTACCTCCTCTCCATCTCTACAGATGCTGGATTCACTCAAGCCCTTAAGATGCCTGACCCATATTGATATCACCATGTCCTAAGATGTCCACCAGCTACCCTGCTCCTCTCTAACCCATTCTCCCCAGGGCTGATGAAGAAGGTAGTGATGAGCAAAGTCTTTGCAGACAAGTCTGGGTTGAAGTCCCAGCTCCTCCATCTTCTAGCTGTCAGATTTTGGCTGTAGCTTCAGTTCCCTCATCTTTTTTTTTTATTGAGGTATAGCTGACACACAATGTGACATTAGTTTCAGGTGTACAACACAGTGATTTCACAAGGCTGTGCTCACCACAAGTGTAGCTACCATCTGTCACTATACAATGCTATTACAATATCACTGACTATATTCCCTGTGCTGTGCCTTTTATTCCTATGACTTATTCATTCCATAACTAGAAGCCTGTGTCCCCCACTCCACTTCCACCATTTTGCCCATTGCCCCACCCCCTCCTTTGGTTTCATCTTTAAAATAGAAATAAATGGGGCGTCTGGGTGGCTCAGTCGGTTAAATGTCCAACTTCGGCTCAGGTCATGATCTCACGGTTCGTGGGTTCGAGCCTCGCATCAGGCTCTGTGCTGACAGCTAGCTCACAGCCTGGAGCCTACTTCAGATTCTGTGTCTCCCTCTCTCTCTCTAACCCTCCCCTGCTCACGCTGTCTCTCTCTCTCAGAAGTGGACGTTAGAAAAGAAAAAAAAAAAATAGAAATAAAAACTATACCTGCTTTGTATGTTTTTTTTGAGAGGATTAACTGAGATAATGTGCATGAAGAGCTGAGCACTTGGCCTGGCACCTGGCCAGTAAATGTAATGTCATTACCACCTGTAATGTCATTACCACCATGTTATTCTAATGACCTAAAGTGCAAACCCAGTCTTATCAATCCCCTGATTGAAATCCTGCAATGGTTTACCTCAGCCCTAGCTGTCAGGTTCTCCCCTGCTCTGTTCACATTGCTGCTCTCACATGTCTCTGCTCTCTCTGCCAGAACACTTTCTCCATCGTGCCCCTTCTTCCAGTGAGTCCTTGGTGGTCCTTTGGTGCTCCCACAGCACCTCTGCATATGCCTCTCAGCAACAACTGCAATACTGCACCACAATCCTGTTGTCTCTCTATGTCAGTGGGCCCTGAAGGGGCAGCGGCACAGAGCGTGGGCTCAATGAATGCTTGCTAAATAAGTGAATGGACACGAGAAACAGAAGAGCTGTCGGAGTTCAGTGTGAGTGAAGTGCAGAGCGCATTTCAGGGAGTGGGTAAGAGACAAGGCTGGAGATGCAGGCAGCAGGCAAGGCTCTCTCCAAGCAATGCCACAGGGTATGGATTTTATTCCAAAGAAGATGGGGAGAGGTGCTTTCATGTCCCTCTAAATTACTCACATGAAGGCAAGAGGGGAAAAATCGAAGGAGAAGAAGACATGGAAGAAGAGAATGATAAAAAATAAAAAACTTTTAAAAATTACAACATTTATCCAAATGAAGTTTTCTCCCAAAGACTGGCTTCAAGAAATAACCACAGTATGACTGGCAAAAATATACTTCAAAAGACACGACTGAATACACACTGTAGTGGCAAGAATCCAATATATAAATACAATCAATTTGTTTCTTCATTAAAAGCTTTCATGAAGAAAATGATTTAATACAAATGCTAAAGCAACTGACACAGATTAATTGAAAAATAACAACAGAATCCTAATTAAAGACATAATATTATTTCACTCATTCATACTGCTCCAAAATCTGAATAATTAAATATACAAAAATAGAATCTAAAACGCAGGCTTCTACTGGTAACTGCTCTAAAAGCTACAATGAATTACTTACTGAAATTTTCAAAAACCTCATGCCCTTATGTATATACTTTCTTCCTGTTAGGAACTGAGACATACACAGAAATTCAGAAATCATTTTTAAGTTGTTTCAGTTTTGCCCTCAATTTGAGTATTTTCCTAATTATACAAGATTCTATACTAAAATATCACTTTCCCATTTACTTCTTTGTACAATATCTATAGCAGTCATGGTTAAGCCCTTACAGAAGGGACCCAATTACCCAAATCATGAAGAATGGAACTGTTTTGATCTAAAGGCTAATGACTAAAATAAAATAATAAAAAAAATAAAGGCTAATGACTATGTGATGACTTCTATGGCTGTATCAGTACAAACCAGGGGTCACCAATAGTTCAACTATAATCAATCAGTCAATCCTAGGATTTAGTTGACCCGTCATGGGGCCAGGACTTTGGTTCTGTCCCACTTCAAGGGATTTTGCAGCATCAGAAATGTCTCCACATGTTGCTAAGCCACATGGAAGTACAAAAGACAGCAAACATCAGGCCAAAGGAAGGATCAAGGCCACTTGCTGCTGACCGTATCCCTATCCCTCACCCTATAAGCCAATTAGGTTAAAATGTTGTGAACTACTTGCTGGTCTTTAGCCCTATCGGTAAAATTTTCCTGTCAATGATCCCCAATAATATTGGGGGACCCTCCTCACCACCCAGCTAATAGCCTCAACTCACACTTCCCAGTCAAATTCTTCTTTCTTCCTTCCCCTTCGCTATTAAAATTCATTTGAAAACCAGAGTAGTCTCTTACATTAAAAAAACAAAAAAAAACAAACACTTCTGAAAGATTNCCAACTTCGGCTCAGGTCATGATCTCACAGTTCGTGCGTTCGAGCCCCGTGTCGGGCTCTGTGCTGACAGCTAGCTCAGAGCCTGGAGTCTGTTTCATATTCTGTATGTCCCTCTCTCTCTGACCCTCCCCTGCTCGCTCTCTCTCTCTCTCTCTCTCTCTCTCTCTCTCTCTCAGAAATAAATAAAACATCTCCAGGGTAGAGACCTAGAAATCTATTTTTAACAAGATCCTTAGGTAATCCATATGATGGGGCAAGCTTGGAAAACACTGTCAAGGAAATGAGTATTTTGCCAATGGTTGTCTGTTAAGAAAATTCTAGACAGGTAGCCCACAGTTCAAATACAGACTTTGCTCCATTTCCAGTTGTTTGTACCTTGGAATGCATTTTCCTAATGAAACAAAGTAATAGTGTTAAGGATTCTGGGTCATCTTCAAAAAACCATGAAATCTTTAAAAAAAAAAAAAACTATTACATCTTGTTAACAGATCTGAAGTAGTAAATACAATCTTTCGTTTACAAACCAATCACATTTCCAAAGCTGAAGCATAAAGTTGGCTACTTAGAGTGTATTTGTCTATAAAGTTCTGAGAAATGGTTAGGTAACCTGGCTATCCATAAAAGCTTATTAAGCCCGTAACAAACCAAAGCCAGCTACAGAACCAAGGATATAAACATGAGCTTGGTGCCCTCAAAGCAAAAGATAATGAAAAGAATAAATGATACGTCTTCCTTCTCTGGGCATAGGAAACATGGGCAAACTGTGACATTCTTGCCCTCTATTCTCTTTGTAACCATCTCCCACCTCCCAGTGGCCAAGGACTGCCCAAGTGCAAAGGAATCACGTGTTACCCATAGCTCCCTACTAAAGCATCAGCTTACATAGCCCTGCCCAGAGCTTTCCTCTCTCAAATTACCTACTTCTTTCAAATCCAGTCAAAACCCTCATTTCCATCATTTGGTTCCATCCAATCTTTTCCAGCTATCTCTCCAATTACTTTCTTATGCTTAGGAAATCAAACTACCCTTTGGTTCCCAAACATGGCTAAACTTTACCTTCTCTGTATCTTTGTACGTGCTGTTTCTGGAAGCAATGTATCTCACCAAAACCCATCCCTTTCTTTCTTTTTTAAAATTTTTTAAAAATATATTTATTTATTTCTGAGAGAGAGAGAGAGAGAGAGAGCATGAGCAGGGGAGGGTCAGAGAGAGAGAGGGAGAAACAGAATCCGAAACAGGCTCCAAGCTCTGAACTAGCTGTCAGCACAGAGCCCGACGTGAGGCTCGAACCCACGAACCATGAGATCATGACCTGAGCTGCAGTCAGACACTTAACCGACTGACCCACCCAGGTGCCCCAAAACCCATCCCTTTCAATACCCAGCCAAGCCATGATGCCATCTCATAGCCTTGAAGGTTTCTCAGAGCCCACCAGCCAGAACTGACTTCTTTCTCTGGGATTTTACAGTACAATCTATGTGTACCTCTCCTAAAGCTTTAGCCACAATATATCTTGAGTATAGTTATTTATGCAAGCTTTTATATCTTTCCAATTGGGTTGTAAGTTTCTTGGGAATATTTTTAGGTATCTAATTATGTAACATGGATTATATAAGGCACTTTTATGCAGAACAACAATCCTACAAGGTACACGTATTGTATAATTATTTGGTTTATCCAGCTCAAAAATAAGTTACGGGAGGACTGGAATCTGTGTCATATTCACCACAAAAAGGCTTTGCACATAATATATGCTCAATAAACATTTGTTGAATGAATGAATAAAGTGTTATTCTTCACTTTTTTAAAATGTTTTCTTATTTATTTCTGAGAGAGAGAGAGACAGTGTGAGCAGTTGAGGGTCAGAGAGAGAGAGAGAGACAGAATCTGAAACAGGTTCCAGGCTCTGAGCCGGCTGTCAGCACAGAGCCCGATGTGGGGCTCGAACCCATGAACAGGGAGATCATGACCTGAGCAGAAGTCGGAAGCTTAACCGACTGAACCACCCAGGTGCCCTTATTCTTCACTTTTATAAAGAAATTGAGCCTCAAAAGAGTGCTGACCTAACAGTCATACTGCCTGGGTTCATATCCCAATTCCAGAACCTAACAGTTGTATAAATAACCTTGAGCAAGTCAGTTACCTCTCTAAATCTCAGTATTCTCATTTGTTAAATAGGGAATATTCAGTATTCATCTTACACACCTATGAGGAGGATTAAATGAGATAATGTGTGTAAAGCCCTTGACAATGGGCCTGGCATACAGTACATGTGCAATGAATGCCGGCTGGCACTTTCATTCTTTTTTTTTTTTTAACAGTTTTTATTTATTTCTAGGAGAGAGAGAGAGAGAGACAGCGTGAGCAGGGGAGGGTCAGAGAGAGAGGGAGCCACAGATTCCGAAACAGGCCCCAGGCTCTGAGCTGGCAGTCAGCACAGAGCCCGACGCGGGGCTCGAACCCACGAACCGCGAGATCATGACCTAAGCGAAAGTCAGACGCTCAACCGACTAAGCCACCCAGGCGCCCCTCATTCTTAAATCACAGATGTTGAGAGTCTCTAAAGCCCTCATTCTTCCCAAGGAAAAGGATCCTCTGATGCTTTGATAACCCTCAGTGTACCTCGCACTGTTCATTACCCATAAAAAGTTGGTTCAAAAATTCACTGGCTACTGAATCTCCCCAGCAGTCATCCTAACCAAACGTTAGAAGAAAACCATTAAACAGGGCTAATGCATATGCATATACTCTCAAAAGTCTCTTAACCCTCTAGGTGAATTTGTATTTTAAAAGAGGGCGATGAGCCTAAAAAATTTCTAATGGTGAGACTCCAGGTATGTAACAAATTGAAATCAAACATTTCTGACTAGAGAAGATATCTGTGAGCAGTGGTCTCCATGCTGCCTCTGGTCATGAGTCTGGCCACTCACTGGCCCAATAACTTCTTGAAAAACAGGGATATGTCATGTGTGAGACTGTCTTGATTGGCTGGCATGATGCCCAACAAAGAGTACACAAATAGCCAATACATATTGAAGCAAATTAACTGCTTTCAGTTTGTAATCTTCATCCTGCTCTTAGGTGATTCCATTTCTCTTTATGACCAACATAAAACTCAATCATGGTGACTGATGTTTTGAGAAGGAGGAAGTGAGGGGTTTACTCAAGCATCATCACTTTGGGAAACTAGTCCCATGAACACAAATATTTTACTAGTCACACAAAGTGTAGATAATCCTTTACTAATGAAGGATTCATCCTGTGTCAGTTCAGTGCAGCTCAAAGGGATAATATCTAAGAAATGAAAGTTGTTCCCAGTCAGTGATACCTCATCTAATGAAGACCTTGAGAATGAACTTCCTTTATTTTAAAAAAAAACATATTTTAGCAATATCATCATAAATTACTCAGAGGATGGCTGTATTTCATATGCCTCAAAAATAATTTTACTTTCATGTGCACTTATGCGTATGTGTCTGTTTCAGCACAGAGTAAAACACCTCCAAACTTTCACAAGAGTGACCCAAGGCTGTACTACACAATTAATTTCTTCTTTTGACATCTCTTTTCCCCTCAGTGCCAACTCCTTTCCCACCTGGAAACCAAATACTCCTTGGCTATTAAATCTCTGTCCCTTTTCAAAACAGGAAGGGCTCTGATCTCAATGACTTAGTATTAAATACATATTCACTGTAGAGCTGGAAAATACAAATAAACAAAAAGGAGAAATTAAAAATCACTCAAAGTCCCCTTCCTGGAGATTACAATCATTACCATTTTTGGTGGGGTGGGGTGTCTGCTGGCTCAGTTGGTAGAGCATGTGTCTCTTGATCTCAGGGTCATGAGTTTGAGCCCCATGTTAGGTGTAGAGATTACTTAAATAAATTAACATAAAAAGAACACAGTTTGGTGTATTTTTCAGGCATTTTCTCTGACATTTTTTATATATATATATATCATACTTTTTCACTGATAGTATAATCTTATTGCTCCACATCAAGAAATCTTCTATAGCATGCATGATTAAATTATCTTATCTTTTTTTTTTTTTTTTTTAAGTTTGCCCTTTCAACAGAATGGAGAAGCAGAATAAACTGGAACAGGGAGAAACCTGAGACAGAGAACCAAAAAGGAGAATTTTGCAATGCTCTGAGTAAGACTTTATGAAGGCTGAAGCATAGCCAGTGACAAAGGGAAAGAAGACAGATTTAGGATGAAGTATCAATAGGCTTTTTGATGGCTCTCAGAGTAAAGACAGAGGAGTCAGGAATGACTCCCAGGATTCTGCCTTGGCACGCTGGGCCTAGGGAAAGCAGAATTAGGCTTTAGGGGTGAGCAGAATACAAAACAGTGAGTTCAGTTCTGGATACTCATTCAGGATTTCTCTGACTACGAGTAACAGAAAACCTGAAAGACAAAGGCTTAAATAAATAGAAGTTTATTTTTCCTTTAAAACAAAAGGTCTGGGGTGCCTGGGTGGCTCAATTGGTTAAGCATCTGACTTCGGCTCAGGTCATGATCTCAGTTTGTGGGTTCGAGCCCCACGTCGGGCTCTGTGCTGACAGCCAGCTCAGAGCCTGGAGCCTGTTTCGGATTTTGTGTCTCCCTCTCTCTCTGACCCTCCCCTGTTCATGCTGTCTCTCTCTCTCTCTCAGAAATAAATAAAACATTAAAAAAATAAATAAAATAAAACAAAACAAAAGGTCTGAAGACAGGTGATTCCAGGGTTGAAACAGGGGCCCAACAATGGCATGAAGGACCTAGGTTCTTCCTATATTTCTGCTTTAATACCTCAGAGCAGAGTTATGTCTTAAGCTGGCTACTGCATTCAAGGTATTGCCATCTCCCAAGTGAAAGACTGTCCTTTAAGAGGCTCTTAGAAGTCTTCCATGGCTTTCAAATCATGATTCACCCCTAGGTTAGTAGGGTTCTGTTGTCAAGGAAGAGTGGCCAGTGCCTGCTGGGTAGGCATCCAGCAGAGTCTGCTTCAGCTGTGTGAACTTTGACATATCTAAGACACCCAAAAGGAGCTATCCAATATGCTGTCTGATGGCTTTGCAGAGAGAGGTGCAGTTGAGCTGCAGAAATGTAGGGAAAGTCATGAAGCCGTGGACATGAGTGCAACTGCCTAAGAAGAATGTGGTGGAGAAAGAGGCAAGCTTGAGGGGCAACGGTATAGAGGACAGGGCAGGAAAATGAGCCCGAGCAAAAGCCTGGGGGAAAATAAAAGAGTATAAATGCAAGGAAGAAGGAAAATCAGGAGAGACTATTATCCAGGGAATTAAGACAGGGAGAGCGTTTGGGGCGCCTGGGTGGCTTAGGCGGTTAAGCATCCGACTTTCGCTTAGGTCATGATCTTGCGGTTCGTTGGTTCGAGCCCTGCGTTGGGCTCTGTGCTGACTGCCAGCTCAGAGCCTGGAGCCTGTTTCAGAGTCTGTGACTCCCTCTCTCTCTGACCCTCCCCTGCTCATGCTGTCTCTCTCTCTCTCCTAGAAATAAATAAAACATTTAAAAAATTAAAAAAAAAAAAAGACAGGGAGAGCTTTTTGTTGTTGTTTTTTTTTAACTTTTTGAGGAAAAGGAAGTTATCAACAGTATCAGATGCTGCAAAGAGAACAAATAAGACAAAGACTGAAAAGTGTCTCCTAGATGTGGCAATTAAAGAGTTACTGGTACTTTGGTGCTTTGGCAAGAGTAACTTGGTAGGAGCAGAGGCAAGATTATAGAGGAATGAGGAGTGACCAGAGAAGAGGAAACCAGAGTCTAGGCTTCCATCAGCAAAAGAAGAGATATGAACAGTAGGGAATCACTGTTGTAGGATGTAATGTTTTTCTTAACATTAGGAGAGATTTGAACATATTTCTATGATGAAGGAGAGGTGTAATAGAGAGGGAAAAGCTAAATTTAAGAAAGAGAGAGTCTCTGGGGCAGAGTGGTGACAGAGGAGAGAAGCTAATTGAGTCACTACTTCAGTCCTCAAATAGCACGGAGAAGAGCGTGATCTCCAAAGATGACAGAGGGGCAGAGAACTGTAAAGCCATGTAGCCACATCTCTAAAGGGGAGACATTGGGACAAGACTGAATGAGAAAAGTCTAGAAGTGGCAGCAAAGAGTTTGAAAAATGCCAAGAGCACTTCTGGAAAGTAAGCAAATTCTATTTAAAGATGACCGTGAGCAAAACAGTGTCCTGCAGAACAGCTGTGTTTTACTAAGGCAGAGATGGAGCAAAGTGGTTGAGGATATAGTGGAGTTTGATTATAAGAAGACATGGATCCTAAGAAACACATGGGAAAGGCTAGAAGAGAGGTCATCGGGGGAGATGAGAGATGGTGGAGACAAGGACATGCGAAACTGAGTAGGAAATATGATGGCCAGAAGCAGAGGGTTGGCAATGGCTCACGGAGATCGTGGGAATGACTGGCACCCATGCTCCAGTAGAATGCCAGGGCGTGGTCATCAATCTGGTACCCTTTTACCGTGGAATGTTAGAGAGATACTATCATAGGAGACACGTAAAGAGATGGGCACCATTTCTGCAAAGATCCTGTACCCCCAACACTCAGTAAAAAGAAAGCATCCTGGGGTGCCTGGGTGGCTCAGTGGGTTGAGCATCTGACTTCAGCTCAGGTCATGATCTCATGGTTTGTGAGATCGAGCCCCTCATTGGGTTCTGCACTGACAGTGCGGAACCTGCTTTAGATTCTCTCTTTCTCTCCCTCTCTCTTTGCCCCTTCCCCACTTCTCACGCTCTTGAGCACTCTCTCTCTCTCTCTCTCTCTCTCAAAATAATAAATAAATAAAATTTCTTTTAAAAGGAAGAACGCATCCTATCTTTGGAAAAGAATATGGGGGACTGACTACTAAATATTAAATTTTCTAATAAAGAGGGTTTCTTGCTTTAAGGTTTAGCCGAGGACCTAAAAGATAGTGTTTGGTTTTAACAGTCTCCTTCCCCCATTCATTCAACTCACATTACTTAGCTTATGCCACTTGCCAGCACCATGCTAGAGCTTTTTTTTAAAATTAACATAAGACCATCCATGCCTTTACGGAGTTTATAATCTTAAGAAATATGTATTCTGAGTTCTAAGAAAATGAATTTGAAATGAAATTAAAAGTATGTGTTAGAGCAGTGCTTCTCAAATGTGCCTGTGCACACAGATCACCTTGGATTTGTACTGGAATGCAGATTCTGATTCAATAGGTCTGATTCAATGGAGACTGAGAGTTTACATTTCTAACAAGTTTCCAGATCCTGAGAATCTTCCCTCTTTTCCTTGCTAACTCTCCTGTCCATGCATTTTTCTTAATAAAAAGGTGGGGAAGGCGGCGGCGGGGGGGGAGGGGGTGTTAGAAAACCTCACAAAGGGCTTTTTCTTCCAAGCAACTATTAGCTACACACACTGCTTTCGTGAACATGTTAAACATCTATCTCATGTGATTAAATACTTCTGTGGAACCGCTTATATTTCAAACAGAGCACCTAGATATTCAGTAAAAGAATAAGAGACTGAGAACAGCAATTAATTCTATTTATGCCATATGGCAGTACAGAACACTGGCTGGAGCCTGAAAACTCCATTTCACAGGAGCCTTACTTATTCTGAATTTTAATCATTGTAGGATCAGCAAACATATGCCTACCAACCTGCTCCATTTACAAAAAATTCTAAAGAATAATCACACTGCACACTCAAAAATGACTAGTTTTTCCCACATGGACTTAAAATTTCTCTCCTATTGGATTCTCAAAATAAAGTAGCTGCTGACAGTTCCAGTTTCACCCCCCTTTTAAATAAAACCTTCAAACAATTCTTCTTTCAATGAATAGAATCACTGGCTTTTCATTTCATTATCAGCGCAGTTTTGCATGGGTGAAATTATCTCTGGCTCTGGATTCCCCAGTGCTGGGGTTGGTTCCGGTGCTGGCTCCTCATGTCTGTGGACCCCCTCTGCCATCCTGTCAGTGCCGGGACCCCCATGCCACCGTGCACTCTCCATTTCACCTCTCTCCAGAATGGAGACATTATCATTTTCAACACACACTCCATTCCCTGTCCTCTTAGAGCTAAGATACTTTCATCTCCTGTACATCTAATAATTTCAAGATAAGGACAGAAAAATCAGTTCTTGTTCTGTGAACTTTTGTCTCCAGTGCTTGAGAGACTATCCTAATATCCCCTGAACATGTTTTAGTGATAACATTTACTGCACTAGGGCCAAAATGATTTTCTGCCACTTTCAATTCTAGTTCAATAAAAGAATAAGAGCTTTGTTTCTAACCTCTGTCATTTTTAATACCATAAAGTGATTTTAAAAATGTAAAATTGAGTTCCATTTCCTACTGGACTACCAATCTCATATTAGCTTTCCTTTTATCAAATTTATGAGAAAAGTCAGAAATTGCCTTTCCTTAAAAAAAATCAAAATTTCAGGATCTCCTGGGCAGAATGTTTGAATTGAATTTTAGCACTCCATAATTGCTGGTCTAGAAGTTTTAAAGAAGTTAAAAGTTAGCTACTTATGGCAGAAATAACAAACTAGAGGGTTATCCTTTACTTCCCTTAGAATAACAAAAGTAATAAGGCTATTCCTAGAAAATCACCATCCTTAAAAATCCCAAATACGTTTATTACATTTCCAAATTGAAGAAGTCTGTGGTTTTCTGAAACGACAGTGAATTAAATCCATGATTTCTGAATATTAATATAATAATAATATTTTTGTAACATTGTATTATGAAAAATTTCTAATATGCATAAAAATGAAAAGAACCCCACATATACCTACAACCTAGCCTCTATGACTCACATTTTGTTATATTTGTTTTGTCACATAACCATTCATCCATCATTCCATCCATCCACTCATCCATCTTTTTTTGGATGCATTCCAAAATAAATTGGTATACATTAGACACTAGTATTCTCCATCCATAAGCACTTCAGTATGCATATATAATTGACTAAACTTCAATATTTGTTACATTTCTTTTAAACCAATCATCTTTTGAAAGATGCCAATTCATTTTTTGTAATGGCTTAGCTAAGTGAACTAAGCAACTAACTACAAATTTTAAATTCTAAATCCTAATCTTTTATTAATTCTATTACTTTGTGTAATTTCTTACATCTCAGTTCTCTCATCATCAAAGGCACAAGGGCACTTGAGAGACATGGTAAAAAGTCTCAGTTACCAAATTGCAAAATGGATCTTGTGGTTATGGCAGAATTCACAAATGAGAGAGTATAACTCTCTAGTATAACTTAGAGAAATAGCTAGGGACTAGTAAGTGTCTATCTAGTATAACTTAGAGAAATAGCTAATGGAGATTATGTGGACATAAAGTTTTTGGTAAATTACAATGAGAACCTCAACAAGGCTCACAAACTCAGGAGGGAGCTTGAGTTTGAGCATTAAATAATAATGCATCTAGTATAAGCCACGCTGTTTCTCTGATACAACAATCTGAAGCTGGACTTTTGAAGACTAGGTCACTCCAGGAACAAATTGGGAAACAAAGTGCTGGCATCAAAATGGCATTTTCTTGGGTTTGCAAAGCCATGGTATTCCTGATTTGTAAACTCTCTAATAATGGACTACAGTAAGAGCTATCACAGTGAGAGTGGCCCCTTCCTTTATGAGCTGTTCGTTCCCCTACACTGGTCTTTTTTTTTTTTCTTTTTGCTTTCAGAGGATGGGCCCTGGAAGGGGCATCCTTTGAAGCCTGAAAAATCAAAGCTATTGCAAAGCACTGCTGAGAGTTTTGAAAGAAATATGAAGAAACTACATTGGACCTGGGGCGACGGGCTGAGCTCTTCCCAAACAGGTCAGCAGTAGGTCTGTAAAATATTCCCATTGCCAAGGAGGCGGTGACATCTTGTGTAAATCAAAACCTAAAACCCTAAGAAATCTCATTACCATTTTAAATGCATGGGGGTTAAATATGGATATCTAGCACTGGAGAAGTTCCTGTGGGATTGATTTTCTCCCCGTCTTCTCTGAGCCCTTTGCTGAGTGTGATAAGTAGGACCGCATTTCATTATCAGCCCTGCTAGCACTGCACTTCGGGGAGACTAGATGAGTCTACACAGTGGGGGAGAAGACCCAGCTTCCAAAGAAGATATGATTCACATGGTGCGATGATAAAAACCCACTTTAGGCCCAACTCATTTTCAGCAGAATTGTGAAATAAAATAAAATCCCAAGGAAGTGAAATTTCCTGCATCATTTTCCAAATTAAAAAAAAAATCATAGCGACATTATAAAAGAAATCAAATAGAGGTTTCAAACTTTGGTTGGTAATGTTTGTATTTTTGTAACATTTGGGGAAAAAAAACAATTCCAGACAATGTGATGGGAGAGGTAACTTCAAAAGAAAACATAAGATCATAGTTAGGGGAATCTTCAATTGAATGAGTCAGTGTTAGAGAAATAACATCAGAACAAAGAATTTGGCTCCTGACAGCTGACCCAGTGCTCCTATATTTCTCTCCTTTGCTCTACTTTCACAAAGTGGATACAGAGTGGGTCTATATCTGAAATAAGAGAAACAAGCAAATTAGAGAAAACCACAATCCGGAAGGCCCCACAACCACAAGGTCCCTGGAAATCCACAAATAGATGAACACAGAGAGGCATTTTTTCATTGGCTTTCTACAGGCAGAGGAAATAGTGCAGGGTTGGGATAAAAGACTAACTCCAGTTAAAATGAGACTTAAAAATCAAGGTAAAATGAAGACAGTGATTTTATACAAATAATCTTTTCACACAGTGTATGAATTAAGAGCCCCTATTTATAGACAAATAGACAAGCTTCCTGTATTTAAAAAAACTGATGCAGGATTTTCTGAGACCTTTCAAGACAAATCCATATTAAGTAGATAACAGGAATGTGCCCAAGCGATAATGATAGCTGTAATTCTATCAGGAATAAAGCAAATTTCAGCAACCTAACTGTATGGCTAAAAAGTAGTGCTCAGCTTATTCTAATGAGTTAGTCCAATCTAAAGGGTGTAAGTTCAGCTACTTGCCTGCTTCCTAGGTCACAATTCAAAATTCCTTTCACAGTAGAACATATTATTCTGTCTAAAGAGAACAGTACTCAGAACTTTTATTAAAACTTTTGAAAGGAACAAATTCATTCACCCATGCTTTTTTAAAAACCCACCTATTACTTAGCATGAAAAAATACCAAAATATTATTATAATCAGAGTTACTTATATAAAATACTTATTTTATAAGATGCCCAAAGGGAGAAGCTTCTGTTCACTACTATCACCACCATTGCCCATTGTAAAAGAAAAAAAATGGATCAATTTAATCTTGGCTGTGGTACCAAATCTAAGATATCCTCACAAGTGAAAGGGTACATAGGATCATCATCATCATAACATCGAAAGGCAAGTTACACACTTCAAGGTTGCTTGGGAAGAGCAGAAGACTTGCTAGGAAAGAACACAAAATGAGATGATCTTCCCTTCCAGGTTAAGCCAAGAGGCCAGAAGTGGGTAATATTAGATCAGTCTCACCTGCAGAGAATTTCAGACTCAAAGAATAAATAGACTCACGGCCACATAAGCATATCCCCCCAAATCTTTTAACACGGTTGTGAAATTTCAACATACACCCACTGAATAACAGAACACTAGTACAGGAATTTGGCATATAAGTAAGTGATCAGTTGAGAGCCCTGAAGTTTCTTTCTTGGTTTAAGGAGTGGAGTCAGGGATAGGACTAGAAAAGGAAAAAATAAATTATCAACCTTTGAGATGTGGTCAAATTATTGCTATGACTTTTGAACCTTTTTTAGAGCTATTGAAAATTAGATGGATGGTACAAGTATCTCCTATTCTTTCTTTTTTCTGAGTTGGCACTGAAACTCCAGTGTAAGTAGCAAAATGAAACATCAGAAAGATGTTACGAGCAAATAGCTAAACTTGCAAGTAACACAAATGTATTAATTAATATAATAGCACATTACACCTCAGTTCTCTTTAAGCACGCTTCATTTGAATATGTTTTGTTTTGGGGTGTTTAAGCTCATTAACCAGCACTTAAGAAAAGTCAAACCCTCTATGTAATTAATGGTAATAGTATTTACGACATACTATTTTGAAACTTTTAACTCCCAAGAGTCATATCAGACTAACTTTTTATCTCTCATCCTATAAACAAAGGCCATCTGATGGTAGTCTTAAGCTAAATCCTACTTAAAGTTAAATCCATGGTAAGCTGGAAAGAAACCCTTGAAGTTCTCAAGGAAAACGGAATTGTTTTTATGATACTCATTATTAGTGTATCATGTTTCATGCAGAGGTATACACTAGTCACCCACAATGAAACATGTTCAAGACACTCTTCTCAGCCTGTACATCAAATGTCCTGGATTTTGTGGGTTTTATACCATAATCCTATTACAGAAAGTTATTTCTTGATTTCTTTCCATTTCAATATGCTATAAATCTACCTGTCTTTTTTTGGAACTCCTTTAAGTTTCACAGAAGGAAATAATACTCCAAGTTTGTTTCCATTGGCTCCAGCCTTCACTTCCAACAGTGAGCATAAATGACTGGTTGTTCCAAAACAGGCTATCAAGAGAGAATATATTCCTACCTCAGTAATAAAAATATTCTATTTTCTTCATTCCATTCCCCACTCTCAACGCATTCTTGCTGTCAGATGACCTCCCCAGAATCAAACTGTTAAGAAATGCCCGACTGTTCCAGCAAATGCGTGAGACTGCCATCCAGCTTCTACATGCAGCTCCTTGTCTGCTTCATTCCAGGTGTCCCACATCTGGCACGGATCCTGCAGTGACCTCCGTAATAAAACAGGAGGAGCCTGTGCCTGGCTTTCATCCTAACCATACTCTAAAGAGCTCAGTGAAAACTTGGACTCAGAATATGAAAGCTGTTAGATTTTAGGGAGAAAGTTTAAATGAAGCAGTTGGAAAAAGAGCAATGAATATCACAGCTCAGGACATGGGATACCACACAAGAGCTCCACTTCTTTGAAAGCACCCGTTTTTTCATTCTGTCTTACATGGCATACATTATCATTCACTGGCAATACATGTAACCCAAAAAAACTAGTATGCAGATAGAGATACAGAGAAGATTTTTTGTCTGTTTTTTTTTTAAATATTTTTAAAAACGTTTATTTTTGAGAGAGAGAGAGAGGTGGGGGGAGGAGGGGCAGAGAGAGAGGGAGACACAGAATCCAAAGCAGGCTCCAGGCTCTGAGCTGTCAGCACAGAACCTGATGTGGGGCTAGAACCCATGAACCACGAGATCATGACCCAAGCTGAAGTCAGACACTTAACTGACTGAGCCACCCAGGTGCTCCTTGTCTGTCTGTTTTTAAGTCTGTGAAAAAAGAGAATGGCTAAGCTACTGGTTCTGAAAAACAGATGACAACTTGGAGGACACCTATGACTCTGGACACATCTATCATTTCCTGGGGTCAGTCAGGCTAGACAACAGAAAGGTAGCAAACAGCACATTATAACTGCTGTGATGGTCAGACACTTGGACTTACAGTGCCATAGCCTTGGCAAATACCACTGAATTCTGAGTCACCCTAAAAGTTAGCGCCAACCCTCTAAAGTTTACCAAGAATCAGAAGCTGTGCTATTTTCACTCCTCTCTACCCTTTCCATTACATGCAGTTCAAGCTGAGGAAAGAATTAGAATAACTGAACCAAGAAAACAACAATAGAGTGGAAAGGGGTGTGTGTGTGTGTGTGTGTGTGTGTGTGTGTGTGTGAAATATATGTCTAGTGTGTGTATACATATAGTATTTATATCCATCTAGTGGCTTTATTGGATTATTTTGCTTGGATTTTTTGACCCACCCTCAAGCCCTGACATGTCAAATCATAGTTTTAGATAGGATCCTATCCCTCAACATGTACCAAACCCTAAAATATTATTGCTTTAATAATATACATTATTAAATAATGTATAAATTAAATAATGACTAAAGATACAACTTTTTAAGCAACTTTCAGAGGTTCTTTCCATGTTACATGTCCACATGCCATATACATTTAACTCTCAAGTTTGGTGATTTCCAAATTTCTTTTCACACCTGGCTTTTTGGCATGAGATACAATGCCACACAACAAGAGTAAATGTGGTTAGTGTTGTTCAAGCTTTCAGTATCAGGACACAGAGCGTATAATGTGGGCCAGCCATAAATAGGACTGTAGAAACAATATGGCTGAAGAAGAGCGTTCAGTAAAACAAGGGTTACATTAACAGGATGATGATTGAGTGGGTGGGTGTAAGGCAATTTCAAACAGCGTGCCAAAGGAAAGCCTCATTTTTCCATTTTGTGGTACAGTATCTAATTTCTGGCTCCTCATTTCCTCCATGATCTGATAATTATGAAATTCTAAATAAAGTGTCATCTTTCTTGCAACAAATCAATGAACAGAAAGCTCTCATCAGATGTTTCCTAAAGCTCCTGCTGATTATTTCCTGAATGTCTATCCCACAAACCACATAGCAAGCTCTTGGAGAACAAGAAACCCTCTCTACCCCATACCAAATACAGCTTCTGTGAGTGTGCATGGGTGTGCGTTTGAGTGTGTGCATTTAAAAAGAGGACTAAGAAATAATAATCAATTGATAACAATGAATTACCACAAAATCACCTTTTGTAAGGTGATTTTGTTTAATTACACTTTTTTTCTGTATATCCATGATTTAACAGATTTTCCTTTTGAAGAAGGAAAGAGATGGTAATTTTTTAAATAAAACTGGAAAGTATGGAAAAATATACTTAAAATTTTTAGAGTCACCTTTAGTTCACCTATGAGAGATGTGACAATTCTATTTTTTCCTTTTATTAGGAAAACATAGAAAAGGTTAAATTGGAAGACACAAATGGTATATTCCCATCACCAACAAATGCCAAAAGCTGAAGCATTGTTAAGATATTTGGTACACTTTCTTCTCTTGTTTTTGCTGTGCACCTCTAAAAACTGGGATTTTAATTATTAAACAATATTTTAATGATGGTAGGCATTCAGGTTCATGTCATGGCTTTGGGATCTTTCCCAAATAGTTAAAACAGTTGTTACAAAACTATTCACTGAAATAATGCCTACTCTTCTTGCTGATTGAAAGTGTCGTATTATCATTTCACATTTGTGTGCATAAAATCACCTTTTACGACCAATTTCAGATTGAAGTTTAGCCCTTTCCAAACGCTGTGGTACAAATATGGGAAAGGAGAATTCCTCCTTGTTGTGTATTTGTCCAAACAGATGCAGTAACTTTTTTGTTTTTGCATTCCTTATCACAAATTTAAACCAAGAGCACCATCAATACATAATTATATTTTGGGCATCTATCTCTCTATAACACAATTTGAAATAATGCCTTCTTCATTCCTTATGCAATCCTTATAATACTCCTGTAATACAAAGGTCAACTTGTGAAAATTAAAAAAAAAATTCTGTGGGTTACTAACTAAGCCTTCAGAGACACAAGTAAGGCTAAACTTATCTACTAATAAAGTAACATTACAGAGAAGTTTGTTTTAAACTCTCATCCAGCCTACCAAAAGTTATAGATATTTTCACTTTTGCAGAAAGCTCCCATCTTCTGCATTCTGTTTGTTTCAATTATTCAGGGCAACCCAGGCTGATAATTACACAGTCCCCAGTTGCTGAGTAAAAGTGATGCTTAATTAGCCAGCAGGAAAGATCGATTAAGATCCAGCAGGGCATCTTGTGAGGTTCTCTCACATTTCTGGAGAGAATAGATTCTGACCGTGCCCTTCCAAAGGATAAAATTCCCTGCTTCTAAGGAGTTTCAGTGAGATTTCTAAAGTAGATGCTAAGATCAGTCAGGCACACAAATTAAATCCCAGGCATAACCCTACAGATGTTCTCCCTTTTCTAAGAGTACTCAGTTCAAACATTCTGAACCACATTGCCATTGGGTTGAGAAACACTTAAAATAACATTCAACTTATCCCCCAAATCTCAGTCAGTTACCATATTTCAAGCAAAATATATATTGTAATTTTGTAAAATATATTGTAAAAGAAATATATTGTAAAATATATTGTAAAAGAAATATATTGTAATATATTTTGTAATATATTGTGTATATTGTAAAAGAAAATTTTTATTTCCTTCTCCCCGTAAGCAAATGTATGTATCTGTCAGATGCCCATATTCTAAATGGCACAAATTAGGTCAGGACCTCTTCTTTTAAAAAGTCAATGACCATGATACACTAAAGCAATCTGAGACTAAAACATCCTAACATGGCCAAAGAATCAACTGGAGAAGTCCGGTTTAAGTTTCTATCAAGGTAGGAAATGTGGAAGTAAAATCAGAACCAAAATTCATAACAAAAATTATCTCATACATCTTTCCTTCAGTAACTTGGACAGGCATAAATATTTAGCTTTTCACACATTTTGCCAAAGTATTCAATAAAGATGAACACAACAATCTAAAGCTAAAAGCAGATTCATTATCTTAAGGTACACAATAATAAAAATATTTTTATTTTGGTATACTAACTACACTAACCATGCCTGCCTACCTCCAATTCAATTCAATAAATATTTCTTAAGCCTCTATCAAGTATAAAGAACTATCATAAGTACATCTTTCCTTGTTAATTTATATACTATTAAAGAAAATTTTACTGATTATAAATTGTGTAAAAGCTGACAAAGAAAAATGGAAGCAGTTTATACAAACCTATTTTTGATTTGCTGGAAGCCCCTTAGTATATGGTCTCTGTGGTCCCTTGCAGTAGCACTGAGGTTCTCATTCCGCAAACCTTCCGCCAAGAACTCCTCAGCATCTAAAAGAAATGGAAAGTTGAGCAACAGAAAAGAAGAATAAGGGAGAATAGGAAAATCTGAAGAATTAAGAAATGGATATTCTTTTCTCTTGCAAAGTGATGTGAATGTACTTAATACCAAAGAACTGTATACTTACTATTGGTTCAAACAGTACATTTTATGTTACATAAATTTTATCTGAATGGAAAATAAATAAAACTTTATGTATGCCTATAAGTGATGCCTTCTGATAATCCAAGACCTTGTTATAAATTTGGAATGCTAATACATACATTAATCACAAAAAAAAACTATCTTCTCAACCACTTCAAAGAAACATTTCAATATTAATTATCTCTGATAGCAGAGGATGGACCATCAATTTCATATTATAAGCCCATAATAGAAGATCATAGACCAACAGAAGTGAGAACGAAATACCAACAAATATGGCTGAAATAAAAAGTAGAGCAGAACTATAAAATCAGGAACAAAAGGGCAGGTATTCAAAGAAGAAAAATTAATTAGCAAATGCATCATCAATGAAAATGACAATGCAACCAAGTGAAGGAACTCACATGGAAAGAAAAATGTGCCCAAAAGAAGGGAACTGCAATTAATGTGAACATACATTATAAAATAGGGACATGCTAGCGGTGCCTGGGTGGCTCAGTCAGTTAAGCGTCCGACTTTGGTTCAGGTCACGATGTCAAAGACCAACTTTGGTTCAGGTCATGATCTCAAAGTTCATGAGTTCGAGCCCTGCATCGGGCTCTGCACTGACAACTCAGAGCCTGGAGCCTGCTTCAGATTCCGTGTCTCCCTCTCTCTCTGCCCCTCCCCCACTTGCACTCTGTGTGTGTGTCTCTCTCAAGAATAAATAAACATCTATAAAATTAAAAAATAAATAAAATAGAGACATGATAGAAATATATAGTATGAAACAAATCATGTGATGTTGAAAGAAATGGGGGGAGGGCACCTAGATATTTTCAAAGACAAAATACATTGATAATGATTACAATTGCCAGAAATACTAGCTACATAGTTTACTATGCAGAAAAGGGTTACCACCCCTAAAAAATATATAAATAACACAGTTAAAATTTCCCACCTTAAAAAATAGTGCCTTCAATATGAAACTGTGTCACATATACTATTAAAATAATGTAATGAATTTATACAGTTGGGTTACATAAGCATGCTTAAAAATTTGTTTTACATTCACACTGTTCAACAACCAAAGCAACAACCAAAGCAAAACAAGGCAATCCTAGATAACCCTCACCAGTACTTTTGATGAGGTATAAAGTTCTGGAAGTTAAAAATTTCAGAGGACCACCATCAACTTCCAGGGTTTGCATCACATCTATTGCATATGTCATTTAATGGGTTCCTTTAAAGTTCTCTGACGGCTAAAGAATGAGGAAATGGGAAGTTGAATGAAAAGATAAAAATAAATGCTACCCAAAATTCAATGAATATAATATACCTATTAATAAAGGACAAGGAACACATGATCATCTCAATAGAGAGAGAAAAAGCATTTGACAAAAATTCAAGATAAAAAAATACTCAACAAACCATGAAGGAAACTTCCTCCGCCTGATAAAGAGCAGCTACAAAAAATTCCACAGCTAACATCATCCTTAATATCAAAGACTGACGTTTCCCCTGTTCAGAAGATCAGAAACAAAATAAGGATGTTCTGCTCTCACCACATATACTCAGAATTGGACTGTTGCTAGCCAGGGCAACTGCACAAGAAAATGAAATTAAAATAGGTCAGATTAGAAAGGAATAAGTGAAACTATCTCTACTTGCAGATTACATGATCTTGTGTATAGAAAACCCTAAGGAATCCACTAAAAAATATGAAAACTAAAAAACAAATTCAGGAAGTTTGTAGGAAATAAGATTAATGTACAAAAGCAATGGTCTTTCTAGAGTAACAATGAAGAAACCAAAAATGAAATTAGAAAAATTCCACTTAAGAAAGCATAAAACAGAATTAAATACTTAGAAATAAATTTAACAGAAGTAAAAAAGACTTAAACTCTGAAAATTGCAAAACAAAATGTTTAAAAAAATTAAAGATCTGGGGCGCCTGTGTGGCTTAGTCGGTTAAGCATCCGACTTTCGCTTGGGTCATGATGTCGCGGTTCGGGGGTTCGGGCCCCGTGTCGGGCTCTGTGCTGACTGCCAGCTCAGAGCCTGGAGCCTGTTTCAGTCTGTGACTCCCTCTCTCTCTGACCCTCCCCTGCTCATGCTCTCTCTCTTCTAGAAATAAGTTTAAAAAATTTTTTTAAAAATTAAAAAAAAAATTAAAGATCTAAATAAATGGAAAGACATCATGTTCATAGATGGAAAGACTTACTATTGTTAAAATGGCAATATTCCTCAAGTTCATCTAAAGATTTAATGCAATCCCTATTGCATTATCTTGGTTAGGTTTTTTTGCAGAAATTGATAAGCTACTCCTAAAATTCATGTGGAAATTCATGGAACCCAGAATAGCCAAAACAATTCTGAAAAAGGAGAACAACTTTGAAGGATTCACATTTTCTGATTTGAAAACTTACTATAACATTACAGCAATCAAGACAGTACAGTAGTGGCAGAAAGGCAGACACATAAATCAAAGGAATAAAATTAAAACTTCACAAATAGGCCTGCACATTTATAGTCAATAAGTTTTTGATGAGGATGCTAAGACAATTCAATAGGAAGAAAATATTTTTTTCAACAAATAGTGCTGGAACTACTGAATATCCATACACAAAAAAACAAAGTTGGATCCCTACCTCAAACAATGTACAAAATGAATGCAAAATGGATCAAAGCCATAAATGTAAAATGCAAAACTATAAAACTCTTAGAAGAAAACAAGCATAAATCCTTGTGACCTTGGATTAGGTAATATTTCTAAAATTAGGCAAGTGTCTTAGAAGTGATGTCAAAAGAATAAGCAACAAAAGAAAAAATAAATTGGACATCAAAAATTAAAAACCATCGTGATTTAAAGGATGTCATCAAGAAAGTAAAGAGACAACCCAGAGAACAGGAGAAAATTTTTGCAAATCATATAGCTGATAAGAGAACTCTTATAACTCAGTAATAAAAAGACAATTCAATTTTTTATTTCATTCTTTTATTTAAATTCAAGTTAGTTAACATACAGTGTAGTATTGGTTTCAGGAGTAGAATTCAGTTCATCACTTACATACAACACTCCGTGCTCATCACAAGTGCGCTCCTTGATACCCATCACCCACTTAGCCCATCCCCCACCTGCCACCCTTCCAGCAACACTCAGTTTGTTCTCTATATTTAAGAGTCTCTTATGGTTTGCTTCTCTCTCTTTTTATTTTATTTTTCCTTCCCTTCACCTATGTTCATCTGTTTTGTTTCTTAACACTTCAATTTTAAAATGAGCAAAGGATCTGAACATTTACCATCCCCCTGCAAAATATACAAATGGCCAATAAGCACATGAAAAACTGCTCAACATCAACCGTCATCAGGGAAATGCAAATCAAAACCACAATGAGATACCACTTCACACTCACTAGGGTGGACAAAAATAAAAAAGAAGGACAAAAATGAATGTTGTCAAATATGTAGAAAAATTAAGACCCTCACATATTGCTGTTGGGAATGCAAAACGGTGTTGCTGCTGTGTAAAAACAGTCTTGCAGTTTCTCAAAAGGCTAAACAGAGAGTTACCAAATGACCCAGTAATTCCACTGCAAGATATATACCCAAGAGAAATGAAAACAAATGCTCATATCAGCATTATTCTTACCAGCCAGTATGTATGTGGAAACAACCCAAATGTCTATCAGCTGATGAATATGGTATATCTATACAGCGGAATACTATTCAGCACTAAAAAAAATATGAAATGAAATGCTACATGCTACAATATGGGTGAATCTCCAAAATTATTATGGTAAGTGAAAGAAAGACCACATATTGTATAAATCAATTCACATGAAATACACAGAATAGGCAAATCTGTGGAAACAGATTAGTGGATGCTTACAACTGCAGGAGAGAGGGGATTTGGGGAGTGAAGGCTTAGGGGTTCAAGTCTTCTTTCAAGATGATGAAAATGTTCTAAAATTTATTGTAGTAATAATTGCACAACTCAGTGAATATACTAAGAGCCATTGAATTGTACACTTTAAATGTCTTTTTTTTTTTTTTTCTGAGAGAGAGAGAGAGAGCGCGTGAGCAGGAGAGGGTCAGAGAGAGAGGGAGACACAGAGTCTGAAACAGGCTCCAGACTCTGAGCTAGCTGTCAGCGCAGAGCCCAACACGGGGCTCAAACCCACGAACCGTAAGATCATGACCTGAGCCGAAGTTGGACGCTCAACCGACTGAGCCTCCCAGGCACCCCGAATTGTACACTTTAAAAGGGTAAGTTGCATGGTATATGAACTGTGTGTTCCTATGAAGCTGTTAAAAGATTAAATAAGTAACAATATCTACCCATATCCTTCTGAACTTTCAAAACTGAAGGAAAATGAAAACATCCCTAAAGGACCCAGACAGAAAAAATAAGTTTCCTACAAAACAACAGAGTCATATGGCCTCTCCACAAAATAAGCATCAGAAGATGAAATTTTTACAGAGTTTTAAAGGAAAAATTCTGTGTCCAAGAATTCTAAACACAGCCAAGATGTTGGTTATAAGAAAGAGACCAGAAAAACATTTTCAAACAGTTGTAGCTCTCAGTGTCTATCACTTACATCCTTCCCTGAAGAAAATCTTTTCAATAATACACTCTGAATGGCCAAAAGACACATGAAAAGATATTAAACATCACTAATCATCTAGAAAATGCAAACTAAAATCACAATGAGGTATCACTTTACACTTGTCAGAATGGCTAACATCAAAAACACAAGAATAACAAGTGCTGGCAAGGATGTGGGATAAAAAGGAACCTTCATACACTGTTGGTGGGAATGCAAATGGGTGCAGTGACTGTGTAAAACTCAAAAAATTAAAAACAGAATTACCGTATGATCCAGTAATTCCTCTACTAGGTATTTACCCCCCAAAAATGAAAACACTATTTTGAAAAGATATATGCACCCCTATGTTTATTGTAGCATTATTTACAATAACCAGGATATGGAAGCAACCCAAGTGTTCATCCACATATAAATGGATAAAGATGTGGTAGTTATATACAGTAGACTACTACTCAACCATAAAAAAAAATAAAATCTTGCCATTTGCAACAAGATGGCTCTGTCAGCACAGAGCCCATTGTGGGGCTCAAACCCACAAACCGTGAGATCATGACCTAAGCGAAAGTCGGACGCTTAACCAACTAAGCCACCCAGGCACCCCCCTAAAATTTAAATTTTAAAAAAAGAAATAAAATAAAACATCAGCTATATATGTAATTTGAAATTTTCTAGTAGCCTCATTTCAAAAAGTACCAAAAAGAGATGGAATTAATTTTAGTGATATTTATTTATTTTTTCCAATCCAACAGATCCAAAATAATATCATTTTAATACAGAATATAAAAATTTTGTTGAGGTATTTTATCTTTTTTGTAGTAAATCTTCAAAACCTGGTGTGTATTTTACACTTGACAACACGTATCAGTTCAGACTAGTCACATTTCAAATGTTAATAGCCATACATGGAGAGTAGCTACTACTTCAGATAGTACAGATATAGAGGATTTAAATAATAAAGTTAATAATATAGATATTAGGAGTGAACTAAACTCTGCAACCTAAAAACAGAATATACTCTAAAAACTAAGCTCAACCTAAAACCAGAATTTACAACTGACGTAGAAAATTTATAAAATTGATTAAACATTGGATTACAAAGAAACATCAATAAGTTTCTTTAAAACTCAAAATTAGAAAGATCTTGTTTTATGACCACTATGAATTAAAACCAGAATTTAAAATTAAAAAGAGTGAACAGCAGTGTCTGAATGGCTCCATTGGTTAAGCCTCCAACACTTGATTTCAGCTCAGGTCATGATCTCACCATTCATGAGATGGAGCTCTGCACCAGGCTGTGTGCTAACAACACAGAACCTGCTTGGGATTCTCTCTCTTCCTCTTTCTCTGTGCCTCCCCTGTTTGTGTAGACTACAGGGGAGTCTCTCTCTCTCTCTCTCTCTCTGTCTCTCTGTCTCTCTCTCTCCCTCCATCTCTCAAAATAAATAAACATTAAAAGAAAGTAAACAAACCCCTTCACACTTAGACATTGAAAACATATTCCTACTTATGTCATGGGTCAGAGAGGAAACTCAAAACTACAATTACAACCTACAGAGAAAGTAGCCTGAAGAAAATATTATAAGATACAACCAGTATTGTATTGAGTGACAAATTCATAGACTTAAATATCTCCAGTATTAAATAAGAAAGAATGAAAATTAATCCAGTAAGCACTAAACTCAAGAAATCAGAAAAGAACAATAAAACAAGCCTATGGAAAATAGGAAGAAGGAAACAATAAAGATAAAAGCAGAATTAATAAATCAGAACAGTGCCTGTCTAACAGTGCTCTCTGGAGTCATAAGCCTCTGATAAGGAAGAGAAAGAGCAGGGGCAGGTCAAGTGAGCAGGCCTCTGGGAAACTCCCTCCCTTCCCCTACACTCCCCTTTGTCTGAATCACAAGCACTTGGCTTTTATCTATTTATATCCTGTGATTTCAAATAATATTTTAATTTTGAAAAAGGTTCCATTGCACAACTTGGTGGTTAAAAAACCACTGACCTTAAAAGCAGTGAAAAAAAATGTATAAGTGCTAAATAAGTGTTAACAGCTGGGAATTTTCAGAGGTGAGGGGGAAATCCAATAAACTAATAAACCAATAAACCATTAGCAAAGGTAATCAAGGAAAAGGGGAAGAAAGCACAAATATACAGAAATAAAGCAGAATAAAAGGAAGCAATGAAAAATACAGGAATTTTAATAAGAATGAAATACTTTATAAAGTTGGTGGAATTTCAAGTTATTTTAATTTTCTTCTTTGTGCTTTTATGTATTCTGCATTTTGTGATGTTGAGTATCATTCTTTCCCCTTTGAGAGACTATTTTCTTTTTTTAAAATATTTTATTTCTGAGAGAGACAGCGTGAGCAGGGGAAGGTCAGAGAGAGAGGGAGATACAGAATCTGAAACAGGCTCCAGGCTCTGAGCTAGCTGTCAGCACAGGACCTGACGCAGGGCTTGAACCCACAAACCGTGAGATCATGACCTGAGCCGAAGTCAGATGCTTAACTGACCTAGCCACCCAGGCGCCCAGAGAGATTATTTTCAAAAATAAGAAGCTATGCAAACAAAATAAAATATCATGCAAATAAATTTAAAAACCACAGTGAAAGAGTTTCTGAGAAAAATACAAATTTCTAACACTGAATTGAGAAATGGAAAACTTGAATCTTGAACAGGCTAATAACCAGGGAAAAAGAAGAGAAGCTGGTCAAATTGTTAAAAAAAAAAAAGTTCAGATTCATATAGTTATAGAGATGTCTTTCAAACTTTTAAGTAATAAATCATTTCCGTACTACATGAACTATCCCAGCTCACAGAAGACAATGTTTCTTTAATCATTTGTTATAAGCCAGCATAATCCCAGTTCTAAAATAACATAAAAAGAAATCAATTAATGTTAATGTAAATACAAAAATCCTAAATGAAATACTAGTAAGTCAAACTTAGCAGTACATTAAAAGAATAATATAAAGTTTATCCTGGGAATATAATGATGCTTGAATATTATGATGCATTATATATTTATTTAGTATGTTAAACAAGAGATCTATAGAAGCAGGTTGATAAGTGACAAGAACCTCACCTCATGATATTTATTATCTATTTGTGACAAAACTATTTTTAAAAATTTTTATTGAAATTCTAGTTAGTTAACATTAATGATAAAACTGTATTAAACAGAAGTAAAAGAATACCTTCTTCGCCTAAGAAATATATATATCACAAACCAGCATTCATATTTATGTCTGAAAAATTAAAGTCATTATCATTAAAGAAAAAAATTGGTTTGGGCCACCTGGGTGGCTCAGTCGGTTAAGCAGCTGACTTTGGCTCAGGTCATGATCTCATGGTTAGTAAGTTTGAGCCCCGCATCAGGCTCTGTGCGGACAGCTCAGAGCTTGAAGCCTGCTTTGGATTCTGTCTTCCTCTCTTTCTGCCCCTTCCCTACTCTCTCTCTCTCTCAAAAATAAATAAACATTTTTTAAAAAGATTGGTTTGCCAACAGTTAATTAACACTGTTCTGGAGGTTCTAGACAAAAAGAAGCCTAAGAAGGAAAAAAAATTGTCATTATACAGATATTATAACCAAATGCAAACAAACTTAAAACTCTGAACTTAACAACCTTTAGAACTTGTAAGAATTTGGTAGGGTAGCCAGAAGATAAATATTCTAAAAATCAATAGCTTTCTGGGTAATAGGAGAATAACTTGTGTTAGACTAACTTTTACAAAGATAAGAAATTATCAAAAACAAAAGATAAGAATTATCAACAAAATATTTAAAGACAACTATTTTAAGGCACCAAACAATATCCAAAGGCAGGCATAAATTGGCAGGAATTTGATTGTTAAAAGAAAGGAACTGCAGAATGAGCCTTGCATTTTTACAGCTTTTCATCTGAGGGTACACCCAGCCCAGGGTACACTCAGGGACGGAGTAACTGAGGAATAGCCTCAGCCAAAGCTTAGTGGAATGTGGGACAACATCAAAGGCCATTACTTATATGTACCAGTGTCCCAGAAGAAGAGAAGAAAGAAATGAGAAGAAAAAAGAAAAAAAAAAAAGTACCAGAAGAAGCAATAGTTAAAAATTTCCAAGTTAGATAAAAAATATCAATTTATAGGTTCAAGAAGCTCAGTGAACATCAAATAGGATAAATATAAAGAAAACTAAGTGTAGGCACATTATTGTCACATTGCTGAAAACCAAAGATAGAAAATTTTCAAAGAAGAGAAAATGACCCATTACATACAGGAGAATAAGGATAGGAATAAAAGTGACTTTTCATAAAAAATAATAGAGGCCAGGAGACACTGGAATGACATCTTTAAAGTGCTGAAAAGAAAAAGAAAAAAAAAAAACCAACAATCTATCAACCTAGAATTCTATATCCAGTGACATAACTCATCAAAATGTGAAGGCAAAATAAAGACATTTTTCAGGTAAATAAAAATGGAGAACATTTTTTGCTAGGAAATTGCTCTAAAAGAAATCTAAAGGAAATTCATTGAGATGCACCAGTGGGAAACTCAGATCAAAAGGAGCACCAAAGTGCTAAGTATGTGGGTCTATATGAAACATTATCACTTTTTTTTTCACTTTTTTTCTGTTCTTAATTTCTTCAAAAGATAGCTGGCAGTTTTAAGCACAGATAAACACTGCATTTTGTAGCTTACAATATATGCATGTGTAAAATATATGGCAACAATAGAGGATGGGAGAGGCAGGTAAATGAAATCAGTTTATTGGCACAATATTAACCTAAGTGACAAATTAGGGATATGGTAATCACTGGAGTAAATGTAACAAACAAAATAAAATGAAGTACAGTTTTTAGAAATAGAGAAATTAAAATAGAATGCTAAAAGGCATTTTATTAATTCTTAACAAGGCAAGTGTAACTAAAAAATGTGACAGTTGGAAAACAAATAGTAAATGGTAGACCCTAAATCCATTCATAATGATAATTATATTAGATGTAAATGAACTAAACACTCCAACTAAAAAGCAGAGGGGCACCTGGTGGCTCAGCCGGTTAAGAGTCCAACTTCGGCTCAGGTCATGATCTCACAACACGATCTCTGAGACAGAGTACAAGCAGGGGTGGGGCAGAGAGAGAGAGGGAGACACAGAATCCCAAGCAGGCTCCAGGCTCTGAGCTGTCAACACAGAGTCCCACACGGGGCTCGAACTCACAAACTGTGAGATCACAACCTGAGCCAAAGTTGGACTCTTAACCGACTGAGCCACCCAGGTGCCCCAAAAATGAATAAACATTTAATAAAATTTTTTTAAAAAGGAGAGTACTTTGACTAAATAAAAATGCAAGACAATTACATGCTGTCTACAAGGATACACCTTAAATATAAAGACACAGGCTGAAAATAAAAGAATCAAGTGATACAGAAGCAAAGAGCAAGCATAAAGAAGTTAGAATGGCTATATTAATGTCAGACAAAGAAGACTCCAAAACTGGGAGTATTACCAGAAATAAAGCGGGATATTTCATTATGATAAAAGGGCCAAGTCATCAGGAAAATAGAATGAACATGACAAGAGCTACAAAATACTTGAAGAAAACTCCAACTAAACTAGTAAGGAAAAGACAGGTCTACAATCATAGTTGGGGATTTTACCAACCTCCTTCAGAAACTAATAGAACAACTAGAAAAATAATCACTAAGGAGATAGAAGACCTGAACAATACCATCAACCACTTTGACCTAATTGACAGCCATAGAATATTGTATCCAACAACTATAGAATATTTCTTTAATGAACATGGAATGTTCAGCAAAATATACCTTATTCTAGGCCATAAAATAAGTCTTCATAAATGCCCGAAGTCTAAAACCTTACAAAATATATTCCCTGACCACAAAAGAATTCAGAAATTAGTAACAATAAGATATCTAAAAAGCCTCAACAGTTTGAAATAACAAAGCCAAAGAAGAAATAGTATTCTTTGATTAAAATGAACATTTCAAATGGAATGACTATTAAATACAACATATTTAAATTAATAGGATTTATAGATTCCTGTGTTTAATTGAGGGAAATGTACAGTTTTAAATGTTCATGTTAGAGAAGAAGAATGTTTTAAATCAATGATTTAAGTCTTTGCCTTAAAAAGCTAGAAAAATATAAGTAAATTAAATCCCAAGTGGAAAAAAGAAAATAATAAAGATAAGGGTAGAAATCAATTTAGAAAGCAGAAAAAACATTAGTTGGTTCTTTTTAAAGACCAATAAATTTGATAAACCCCTAACAGTTTTATCAAGATCCATCAAAGGACAGAAAAAACCCACACAAATTAACAATATCAGGAATGAAGAAAGGGATATTATTAAAAATCTCACAGATGTTAAAAGAATAATAAGGGAATATTATCAACATCTTTTTGCCAATAAATTTGACAACTTACATTAAACCAACAAACTCCTCAAAAAGCACAATTTACCAAAATGTGCAAGATGAAATACAAAATCCAAATAGCCCTATATCTAAAAAAGAAATTGAATGCATAGTTTAAAAAAAACCTTTCCAGAAAGAAAATTTAGGCCCAGATGATTTCACAAGTGATTTCCACCAAACACTTAAGGTAGAAAGAATACCAATCTTACATAAACTCTTAGAGAAAATAGAATATGTGAGCACTTTCTAATTCATTTTATGAAGCCAGTATAACTCTGATACCAAAACTTGATAAAGATATTAAGAGAAGAAAATTATACAAATCAGTGTATAATATATTTGCCCTTCAGTTTAGAAGCTGAAGCTAATCATAGTGATTGTAGTCTGAACACACTACTCATCACTGAAAGGGAAAGAGTATTTAAAAGGTCCTTCAGTATATTACTTCCCTTATTACTTGCAATTCCATCATTCTTTCAGTTTTTATTCTCTGCTAACATAACCTTTTTATCTTCATTTACAAAAATAAGATATTAAACGTCTAGAAGTTTTTACATTCAACATTGGTTGGGGCACCTGGGTGACAGCTGATTAAGCCTCTGACTTTGGCTCAGGTCATGATCTCATGGTTTGTGAGTTCAAGCCCACATTGGGCTCTGTGCTGACAGCTCAGAGCCTGGAGTCTGCTTGGGATTCTGTGTCTCTCTCTCCCTCTGCCCCTTCCCTGCTTGTGCTCTGTCTCTGTCTCAAAAATAAATAAATATTTAAAAAAAGAAAAATAATAACAACAACCAAAAAATAAACTTTAGAAGGAAAAAAGTAGTCTTACTAGAAGGCACAGTAGCAATCACACTTCTAAGTATTTACCCAATTGAACTGAAAATGTACATCCACACGAAAACCTGTACATGGATGTTTACAGCAGCTTTATTCATAATTGCCAAAACTTGGAAGCAACCAAGATGTCTGTTGGTAGGTGAATGGATAAATAAACATCCAGACAGTGGAATGCTATTCAGTATTAACAAGCAATGAGCTATCAAGCCATGAAAAGATATGAGGAAATCTTAAGTGCATATTACTAAGTGAAAGAAGCCAATCTGAAAAGGCTACATATTGTGTAATTCCAATTATATGACATTCTGGAAAAGGCAATACTATAGAGACAGTGAAAAGATCAGTGGTTGCCAAGGGGTTCAAGAGGAGTGGGGAAGGGGTGAATAGGTGAAGCACAGATGATTTTTAGGGCAGTGAAACTATACTATATGATGCGTTAATGGTGGATACACAACATTATACATTTGTCAAAACCTATAGAACTTTACAACACTTTGTGAGCCTTAACATTTACAAATTCAAAAAAAATAATTTAGGAGATTGGGGGATATCAGGAAAGAATGCAGACTGTAGCAACATAATCTCACTGTATTAACAATAATGGGGGGAAACTTCACTGAAGGAGATGGGGGGAAAGGTACTGACTGACCTAAGTAACTTTGGAAATAAGTGGAGTTTATAGGACTAAAGGCAAACTGCACAAAAACACTGGTCTATAGTCAATGAAGTTATTTCTCACAGGTGTATGGGTTAATAATTCTTATATTACTATTTTGTATATTCTGATAAAACAATAAATGGGTGATGAATGGTTGGAACCAGGTTTCTCTCTGTTGGAATGGAAAGGAGAGGAACAGTATCAGGAATAGCAAAGAGAGAAGTGTAGAATGAATTAAAGTTGAAAGAACTCATGTTTAAATTTATATAGATACAGATGGTTATATAGAGAATTTTTTATAGATATATGTATATAAGGGGTTATTATAAAAACACACGTCTCTGCTTTGTCAACTGAGAGGCCTTAAAAGAAATATCCCAGTACCAATGTGCTCACCCAGAGCCTAGATCTTGGTTTCTAATACCAATTTTCAATAAAAGGGACAAGTCTCCTTGGAGAAATGGCTGATCCTAGAACTGGGGCAGGAGATATACAAGATGAGCCTGGAGCATGTTGTAGTGCCAGGAAGTAAGAATGTGCCTCAAATACACACACACACACACACACACACACACACACACACGATGAGCATATCAAAAAAGTCACAGAAGCCATGTAAAAGAGCTCCCAATGGCTAAAGCTGGAACAATTTGAGGAATAAAATAAAGTAATATTGCATTATAACTCAAAGTATAAAATAAGTATTTACTAGTCCATATTTATATAAATAAGTAACTCAATAAATTAATTAATGGGGATGAAGAGACAAATCTCCAGCGCAGACAAATTCCAAATAATTTATGTAGATACTTCACTTTATTATTTTTTTTTAAATTTTTAATGTTTTATTTATTTCTAGGAGAGAGAGAGAGAGACAGCATGAGCAGGGGAGGGTCAGAGAGAGAGGGAGTCACAGACTGAAACAGGCTCCAGACTCTGAGCTGGCAGTCAGCACAGAGCCCGACGCGGGGCTTGAACCCACGAACCGCGAGATCATGACCTAAGCGAAAGTCGGACGCTTAACCGACTAAGCCACCCAGGCGCCCCGTAGATACTTCACTTTAAAGAAGTGGGAACATGGGGCGCCTGGGTGGCTCAGTCGGTTAAGTGTCCGACTCTTGATTTCAGCTCAGGTCATGATCTCGCAGTTTGTGAGTTCATGCCCCGCATCGGGCTCTTCACTGATAGTGTGGAGCCTGCTTGAGGTTCTCTCTCCCTTTCTCTGCCCCTACCCTGCTCGCACTGTCTCTCTCTCTCTCAAAATAAATAAACTTAAAAAAAATGGTTAAAGAAGGGGGAACATAACTGCCACCCCTTAAGTGTGGGCTTCACATACAGACTTCCTTCCAAAGAACACAGTACTACTGAAAGGGGAAATAAAGAGTAACCTTAGAGTGAAGAAACCAGACAAACATTACAACAATCAGGTAGGTGATCAAGGTCAATACCAACAGTCATAAATCATCTTGGTATTATATACCCTTGACATGAATAAGAATGGCACTTACCACTGTGATTTCCTTGCCAAAATTCCCAGTCCAACTTTAGTCATGAGAAAAACACTGAATTCTAATATAGAGGCATTCTACAGTACTATTGACGAATGCTCCTCAAAACTGTCAAAATCATCAAAAATGAGGAAAGTTTGAGAAATTGTCACAGCCAAAAGCAATGTAAGGAAACTAAATTAAGTGAGGTATCATGGATAGGATCCTGGAACAGAAAAAGGATATTAAGTAAAAACTAAGGGAAACAATAAACTATGGACTTTAGTTAATAACATATCCATATTGGTCAATGAATGGTAACATATGCATCATACTAATGTAAAATGTTAATAATAAGGGAAACTGGAAAGAAAGGGAAATAGAACTGTGTACTATCTGCTCCATTTTTCTGTGAATCTAAAACTGTTCTAAAAATACAAAGTCTATTAATTTTCAAAAAGTGGTGTACAGTATAATTTTAACATTTTGGGAAAAAAAAGAAGGGAGAACAGGGTCAAATTCATTCATTAACTCAGTCTTTATTGAGTCCTTTCTACAGGCCAGTCAGGTACTGTGATAAACACCAAAATATTAACAATGGCCATCTCTAGGTGGTGGAATTACAAGCTACTTTTACCATCTTCTTCATACTTTCCTGTATTTTCTAGATGTCCTAAAATGTGTTGTTTTAAAATGTGAAAAAAAATAAGTGAAATAGAAATCACTATGCAAGCATAAGGTAATGTACTCCTATTTTGGATATATAGACTTCAATTTTTTTGTACATCTATCTTCATTTCACTTAGTGGTGGTGTGCTGAGCTGGCTCATAGTTGTGAGCAGGGAAGAAGGCCACCTAGGCAGACAGAGGTGGAGATGAAGGTGGGAATGAAGGTGGGAATGAAGAGAATCCTGTGAGAGACAGGTGGTTGCAGTATATACTTTATTCCCACAGATGATAAACATATACAGCTGGCCCTTGAACAACGTGAGTGCGAACTGACCAGTCCACTTACATGTAGATATTTTTTCTGATAAATACAATACAGTCCTGTAAATGTATTTTCTCTTCCTTATGATTACATTTTTTCTCCAGCTTACTTTATTGTTTTCTTTAATTCTTTTTAATATTTATTTATTTTTGAAAGAGAGAGACAGAGCATGAGCAGGGGAGAAGCAGAGAGAGAAGGAGACACAGAATCTAAAGTAGGCTCCAGGCTCTGAGCTGTCAGCACAGAGCCCAACATGGGGCTGGAACTCATGAACCTCGAGATTATGACCTGAGCCTAAGTCGGTCTCTTAACCAACTGAGCCACCCATGCACCCTGCCAGCTTACTTTGCTGTAAGAATACAGTGTATGATGCATATAACATACCAAATATGTCAACTGACTGTTTATGTTATTGGTAAGGCTCTGCTCAATGGTAGGCTACTAGTAGTTAAGTTTTGGGGGAGTCAAAAGCTATGTGAGGATTTTCAACTGGGGGGGTAGAAGGCGAGGGAAGAGGAAGGGGCAGCAGCCCTAACCCACATGTTGTTCAAGGATCAACTATATAATATTTTGTACTTCTGCCCTCCTTACTATATTCTTATAAGTAAAATATCCTATGTAATTATATTTCTATATACTAAAATTGTAGAAAGAGCATCAACAGGATATAACTATCCCCCAAAGATATTAAGAAAAGCTTGATATTTTTGTTATGAGGTTACTTTTCCAAATTACTTTTTCGAAAGACTTCCTTTCCAAATGTTAATTCATGTTCATGTGTTAATTCACATGCAAGTGTCACCTACTCAGAAATAAAATAACACAAAGACAATCTCTGCTGTCTGTCTCATCTGTTTTTTAAGAATCAGATCTAAAATTACACCCACAACTTAGTAAATGAACAAGTGTATAAACAAGAAAAATATAAATAAGTTAAAAGCGGGGTGCCTGGGTGGCGCAGTTGGTTGAGTGGCCATCTTTAGCTCATGCCATGATCTTGTGGTTTGTGAGGTCGAGCCCCACGTTGGGCTCACTGCTGTCAGCACAGAGCCCACTGTGGATTCTCTGTCCCCCTCTCTCTTTGCCCTTCCCCAGCTCACAATCTCTCTCTGAAAAATAAATAAAACATTTGAAAGAAAAAATAAGTTATTAGAAAGGGCTATATGAGAGATTATATATCCAGTATTATACACACTTGCCTACTCATTTTATGAAGCCAGCATAACCCTGACATCACAACATGACAAAGATATTAGGAAAACAAAAATTACAGATCAGCATATAATACACTTGTCTCTCAATTTAGAAGATGATGCCACTTATAGTTATTATGAGCAGAAGGTGCTTGAGCAACCCTGATCAGAAACACACTACTCACCACTGAACAGGAAAGAGATCTTAAAAGGTCTCTCAACATATCAGCTCCTATATTTAACCCAGCTCACCAAGCTATCTATAGGGTTTTCTGTTAAGCAATCAACCTTTTACAAACAAGAACTCTTCTAACATAAACATCACATCCTGCCACAACAGGATGCCTTAGGCTCCTGCAATTGCATAACCCAGTGTGGAAAACACCACTGTGTGAGAACACTCCTGAGGCACCTCTGACCCTGCAGTTCTCACTGTACACAATACTCAGTGTTACACACTCTGCACCTTGTTACCTTCAACTGGTAAGTGAGCAAGATGAACCACATGGTGTAAATGTCTTCCCATCAAAGAGAAAAGACAAAATTAGAAACATACCATCAATAATGCCACTTTTTTCCTACATGTCTTCATTCTTCAACAAATATTTACTGAGTGCTTAATACATGCCGAGTACTGGGAAAAGTGAATTAGATCTAAGCTCTATCATAAGAGTTTACAGTCTAGCAAAGAACACAGACTTAAATAGGCAATTAGAATAAATTGTGATATGAGTTATAATATGAAAAATAAGGGAGGCCACAGCCCCATGATACACGCAACTCATCTAGAGAGGGAAGTAAGTCGGGGGAGACCTCTTAGAAAACTGATCTTTTTCTGAAATTCCCAAATTAGCAGGCCAAGTATGTATGCTGTGGGGGAGGGGGGAAGGTGGGGAGTTGGTGGAACTAGGGAAAAAAAAGTACAAGCATGGAAACATCATGTGCAAAGGTCCTGAGGTGATAGATCTCAATTCAGTTGGAGACTAAAAGAATTTCGGGCGCCTGGGTGGCTCAGTCAGTTGAGCATCTGACTTCAGCTCAGGTCATGATCTCATGGTTCCAGGGTTTGAGCTCTGTGTTGGGCTCCGTGCTGACAGCTAGCTCAGAGCCTGGAGCCTGTTTCAGATTCTGTATGTCCCTCTCTCTCTGACCCTCTGCTCATGCTGTCTCTCTCTCTCTGTCTGTCTGTCTCTCTCTCTCTCCCTCCCTCCCTCCCTCTCCCTCTCCCTCTCTCAGAAATAAATAAAAACATAAAACAATTTTTTTTAAAAAAAGAAAGAATTTCAACTTAGATGGCAGAAGGTTAAAGGTGAGAGGAACAGTGGTGAAAGATTACTCTGGAAAGATGGCTTATGATAGCATACAGTATTTTGTACTAAAAGTAATACACAATGACTTTTAAGTCCCATATTTAAAAGGTAAGCTCAGCTCTGGGAAAATTGTATCTGCATTTCATAATTCATAGCTGCCCTAAAACAGATTCCCTCAGCTTCCAGACAACTTATATGGACATCTATTCCAGCAAGTCAGAGTAGGAAAAGAAAACAGGAAAAGAAGACAGAAGGACAAGGGCACAGAAAGTATGTGAAATACTGTAGAAGTAATATGATCATCATACTCCTGCAGGATCTGAGGCCAGCTGAAAAGATTCTTGGCAGGATGTGTCCAAGATCACTAGGTTTTGTAAACTGGTGAAAGTTTATGACATTTTCCCAAATATCTGACCTTGTCCATTTACAAGAATACTCTTTTGTTTATTTGGAGGACAATGATATCTTATGGGTCAAATTTACTACTAACATGTCTGGGTATTCTTTTTTTAAAGATTTTTTAAAAGTTTATTTATCTTGAGAGAGAGAGAGAGAGAGAGCGCCAGCACAAGGGAGGAGCAGAGAGGGCGGGGAGAGAGTGTTCCCCTGATGTGAACTCATGAAACTTGAGATCATGACCTGAGCCTAAATCAAGAGTCAGGCGCTTAACCAACTAAGCCACCTAGGTTTTCCTGGGTATTCTTTACATTAAATTAAATACCACAACTATTACTTTAAATTATATATTCCTATTTCATGGAGAAAACCAGCCTGGTTGCTAACTCAATTTCTACAAAGTCTCATTGATAGCTTCTGGTGGAAACAAACAAAAATTCCTGATNCTTATATATTCTGGATATTAACCCTTTATCTGATATGTCATTTGCAACTATCTTTTCCCATTCCGTTGGTTGCCTATTAATTTTCTGGGTTGTTTCCTTGGCTGTTCTGCAGTCACTCTTAAATGTCTCACTAAAACTGAATCTTTAAAACTTCAGTGTTTTATTCTTCCTACTCCAATAATGGAAGTCTTCATGGAAATCTTGTCTATTTTCATACTAATTAAATAAAAGTATCATAGAAGGGTATAATTACTTTGTTTAAAATTTGTTTTAAACCTTGTTACAGTTTTATCTGGCAATTAATTGTAATCCTTTAAGGCATATTTTTTTGCCTTTTGTTAAAAGGTAAACTTAAGGCAAGGCTAACCTCATACCCACCAGCTTTGTTTTGGCTTGCAGGAAGTTGTCAGCAAACAATAGAGAAATTATCAGCATGTTCTGGCTGTGGTTTGCTTCAACCTGCTGATTGTTTCTGCCCCATGACCCAAGAATTGTGGTGTTTATATTTTTAATTCTCCTTCTACCTCCTGGAGGGGGGAACATGATAATACCTGTATACTCACAGCACAGAGAGAACAAAAACCAGAACCTAAAACACAGCAAATACTTTAGATTAAGTTTTAGCTAATGGCCAAACTAAAATGCTAGGCTTAACACATCTGCAATCCATTTGAGAGTCTAAAAATTTACCCTACAGAAATATTTGCACATGTACACAAAGATGCACATAGAGATAGGTTTTCTACAGCACTGTGGAAATATTTTTAAAAATTGGAAAAAACCTAAACATCCATCAATAGAAAAATAGGTAAATAAATTTTGAAACACCATGCAGCAATTTATGTGTGTGTGTGTGTGTGTGTAGACAGATTCACATGGAAAAGTATATCAAACTACCCTGTCTAAAAAAATCAAGTAGTCTTTTATTTCTATGTTGTGCAAATATTCTACAATAAAAATATATTCATGAGAACTCTCATACACTGCTGGTAGGAGTGTAAAATAAGTATAACTGCTTTGGGAAACTGGAGTTTCTAATAAAATTAAACATATGCCTACCCTATGACCCGGTAATTCTACTCCTAAATATTTATCTGAGAGAAGTGAGTGCTTATGTTCACAACGCAAGTTATAAGAATCTTCATAGTAGCTGTATTCACAATAGCCCCAAAGTGAACAACTCAACGTCCATCAGCAGAAAAATGGATAAACAAAATATGGAATATGGGATACTACGTTGCAGAAAAGATAAAACTGACACAGAACAACAGGGATAAATTGCAAAAATATGTTGAGGACAGATACAAAAGGGATCATACTGATTCATGAAGTTCCAGAACAATAAAACTAATCCATGATGACAGAGGTCAGAATAGTGGTTTCCTCTGGGGAGGGCTACTGACTGGAAAGGAAACTTTCCAGGGTGATGGAAATGTTTATATCTTAATCTGGGTGGCAGTCACACAGGTGTTTACATTTATTAAAATCACCAAGTTGTAACACTTAAGATTAGTGCATTTTATGTATATAAATCATGCCTTAATGAAGTATGGGGAAGGAAGGGAGGGAGGGAGGGAGGGAGGTATGGATAGATGCACTGAGGGAGGAAGAGGCTCATACAAAAATTATCAGAAAGGAAAAATTACTTAATTTTTTTAATGTTTATTTTTGAGAGACAGAGCATGAGTGGGGTAGGGGCAGAGAGACAGGGAGACACAGACTCTGAAGCAGGGTCCGTGCTCTAAGCTGTCATCACAGAGCGCAATGTAGACTTGAACCCACAAACTGTGAGATCATGGATCTGAGGCGAAGTCGGACACTTAACTTCACCTCGGGAAAAATTACTTTAAAGGCAATGTGACTTTCAGGAGGTGTATTACACCACAGTTAAGAGATATTTTCTGCATAATGTTGAGCAAAGCAGCCAGATACATGAGGACATACTGTTTGACTGAATAACCAAAACTGAACTTTGCTGTTAGAAATCAGAGGTGTGCTTGTCTTTAAGTGTGAGTAGATACCAAAGGACACAACGGGTCTCTGGAAGTTTTGGTAATGTTCTTGTCTTTGTTTTGGGGATGTGTTCTCTTTATGAGGATTCATTGAGCTGTATATTTATGACTAAGCATTTTTCTGGAAGTATGTTGTACCCAATAAATACAACACAAAATAGGGGTGCCTTGGTGGCTCAGTTGGTATAGCGTCCAACTTCTGCTCAGGTTATGATGAAGTCATGAACTGTTGGCTTCATGAGTTCGAGTCCTGCATCTGGCTCTGTGCTGACAGCTCAGAGCCTGGAGCCTGCTTTGGATTCTGTGTTTCCCTCTCTCTCTGCCCCTGCCCAGCTCGCACTCTGTCTCTGTCTCTCTCTCTCTCTCTCAAAAAAATGAATAAACATTAAAAATTTTTTAATAAATAAAAACAACACAAAATAAAATGAACAGAAAGAGGTATTTTCAGTAGCTAAATACCCCAGCATTCTCCATATATTTGATTTATAAAGTATACGACCTTAATTAATTCCAACTGAACTACAATATTGGTTTGCATTAGTATAAATATGTGTCACAGGACAAATATTAGCAAAGCTCCTACTATGTGAATAAACACTTTATTTCCCTGTATCACACTAACATTAGAATATCAACAATATTAGGAAGAGGCCCAAGATGAGAATTTAAGTAACTCATACATGATTTTATCAAACCCATCAGCTTTCAGGAAAGCTTGCTCTTTGGATGCTAAGGCTACTTTGTTCCTGAGCCCACATCTGTCCTATCTTCCATGTAAAAGCTGGATAGTAAAATTAAGCAGTGGAACTCAAAGACTCCAAACCTGAAAAGCCATCTGTTAGAATCATCTAACCTATAATGCAGCACTGACAAACCGGAAAAGCAAGCAATGAACTTGGAAACACAGGGGAAATAAATATGAATAAATGTAGCAGAAATTATAGGATTTCTGTAGGGTGTAATGGCTTATGACGTGAAAAAATGAGATCTATGATAGTTATGTCAATATGTTAAGATTCTCAGATAACGGTAAAACTTGAAACTTATCTTATTTTTCCAATATTTAAAGTGACTGAAAATTGTTTAAGTATTACACTTATATAATGAGGTAAAAATGTTATTATCTTAATTGGTGGCACCAGAATTCCTCTTAAGAGAGAGAACTGTCACTGTTTGGAAAAGTAACTTGTTTCTCTGTGTGTGGGTGTTGGGGAAGCTTAAAAAACTAAACAGATAGCTAAACTATCTTTTCAGTTGGCCGGGGAAATAGTTACTGGGTTTTTTTTTTCTTTTTTCTTTTTGGTTTTGTTCCAGATAGGATAAAGGGAGAAAGTGTCTATGAGAAAGCATAAGGCTGAGACCTACATCAGGTGAAGGGCAGAGGGCACTCTGATGACTGGGGAGGGGGGGACAAAAGGTATAGGAATAGGGATGCTTAATATTCAAATTGAAATAATTTGCACTACTGCTATGTAACCCCTCCTCCCTCTTCCTGTTTCTCCTAAATCTCCAGTGAGGTCTTCTACAGTCACAGGGCCTTCACATGAGTAGGCTTCTGTGGAAACTGAGGAAAAGGATATATCTAGGCCAGGGTTTCTCAGTCTTGCACTACTGATATTTAGGGTTGTATAATTCTTTTCTTGTGGGGGCTGTCCTATGCATTGTAGGAAGTTTAGCATCATGCCTGGCCTCTACCCACTAGATGCCATAGCACCTGCCCCAGTTGCAACAGCAAAAAACATGTCCATGTGTTGCCAAAAGTCCCCTGAGAGGCAAAATCATCCAAGTTGGGAACCACAAGTTTATGCCTACATGACTCAGGGCTAAGAGCCTGGAAGGAAAAGTGACCCGGAGAATGCATGCTCCTTGAGAATTACTAGGTTTCTGAGGAGATGTTTGGGTTTCCACAGGAAATAGATCATGCCACATTCAAAAGGTCGGGGCAGCCCACCTAATATCTAGGCTATTCCCACAATGAAACTCAAACATGTCTACCAATTTAAAAAATATATTTTAAAAAACAAAAAGGAAGAAGAGGAAGAGTAAATCTTTCTTTTTTTTTCAACTGAGAAGTAATGCAAAAGTACTATTTTACACAACCACACACACATACAGCATTCTACAACAAGATAAGGAATCCATATTTTCCCCCAAGTTAGCAATAAAGCTAATCTCCTCTCTCGTTCTTCCATAAAGCTTCTCATAGAATGATCATTGGACTCTAATCTACAGAAGGATGGAAATGGAGGAGACTCTGAAAGAACCCCAACAAATCCCACCTAATTTAGAGAGGCAAGGGTAAATCACCAACACAGGTAAAAGGCCATACCTCGGAGCTTTTCTATGAAGAGGCAAACGCAAACAAAACAAAACAAAACAAACTAAACCAAAAAAAAATCAATAAGACTTTCTCAAAGAAAATAATTTTTAAAAATTTTACCAAATATTTATATGATGTTTAGCCAGATACTACTGTAATGAGGAAAACCCTCAAATTCAAAGAGAAAAGACCATCTTGAAAAACTAGAAAAAAATGCCTTTCTCTGAAGTAGATTTATTATTTTTTTAAAAAAATTTTTAATGTTTATTTATTTTTGAGAGAGAGAGAGAGAGACAGAGCATGAGCAGGGGAGGGGCAGAAAGAATCTGAAGCAGGCTCCAGGCTCTGAGCTGTCAGCACAGAGCCCGACACGGGGTTCGAACTCACAGGCTGTGAGATCATGACCTGAGCCAAAGTCGGATGCTTAACTGACTGAGTCACCCAGGAGCCCCAAGTAGATTATTTATTAAGGATCAGAAATGTATAGAAAATTTATAATTTGTATTCTCTAAAGCATCAAAAATTCATATCCATAAGCCAGAGCTTTGCAGATGTAATGACAAGGAAACAATGAGTGATAAGGAAAAAAATACATGGAAATTTTTTTAATTGAATGCTGAATTTAAAATCATAATCAAGTCAGTGACAGAACAATAAAAACAGTGAATTGGAGAGAGTAGTTTAAGGTCCAATACATGTATAAGAATACCGTAATATGACCAAAAAAAAAAGCCAATGGAGCAGAAGTAGTGATAATAGAAACTTTCCCATGTTAAAGGCCTGAGTCTTTGGATCAAAATGATTCATTACAAACTGAGAAAAATTATTTTAAAAATCTAAGACTTTGACACTATCTAGTGACACTTCTGAGAGCAAAGAAAAATATTCTATAAACATCTAAGCAGGGGGTGGGAGGAATGGGCTACAAAAGAAATACATCAAGCTGGCATCTGACTTCTCCAAAAAACTGAAGACCAGAGGATAATGGGACACTTCTAAAGGGTGAATTAGTAGGAAGGGGAAGAAATGGGCAGAGTGTAACCCTAGAACTTTCTGTACACATCTAAGGTTATATGAAACTATATAGACATATTCTCGGACATGCAGGGGATCAGGAAGTGTAATATGAAAGAACATTTCTTGAGGGGCTCCTGGGTGAATCAGTCAGTTAAGCATGAGATTGTGATCTCATGGCTCATGGGTTCAAGCCCCATGTCAGGCTCTGAGTCTAGAGCTTGCCTCATATTCTGTGTCTCCCTCTCTCTCTGCCCTTACCCCGCTTGCACTTTGTGTCTCTCTTCTTTAAAAATAAATAAGCATTTTTAAATTTTTTAAAAAAGAACCCTTCTTGAGAAATTCACCCAGCATTATATTCTAGATCATCATCTACTAGGGCTTTATGCACTGTCCAATCCGATAGCCAGCACGGCTACTGAGCAGCTGAAATGTAGCTAATGCAACTGAGGAACCAAAATTTGTAATTTAATTTAAACTTAAATAGCCACCTCTGGCTAGTGGCTACCATATTAGCCCAGTCTAAATATCTAAGAGATAAAATTAAAGGTTCAAGAATGAAAAAGCCATGGTACAAAAAGTAATAAGCAATTAACAAACTAAAGGGGGAAAACAGTATTATATCTATGGTTTTAAAATATTATGCAAATGTCAGAAAGTAATTATTGTAGTATACATAATAAAATATTAACAACTCTCTGCATCTAAAATCTCAGATTATATCAGGAATTTCACATTTCACACTAGAGGAAAGAGCCAAAAGATACTGTTTCATTCTTTTTTTTTTNTCGAACCCACGAACCGCGAGATCATGACCTAAGCGAAAGTCGGACGCTTAACCCACTAAGCCACCCAGGCGCCCCTCTTTTTTTTTTTTTTAATATTCCTTTATTTTTGAGAGAGAGAGAGAGAGAGACACACAGAATGTGAACAGGGGAAGAGCAGAGAGAGAGGGAGAAATAGAATCCAAAGCAGGCACTAGGCTCTGAGCTATCAGCACAGAGCCTGATGCAGGGCTCGAACTCACAAACCGCGAGATCATGACCTGAGCCAAAGTAAGACACTTAACTGACAGACTGACAGTTAACAGCTTAACGGGACGCTTAACAGTGCCCTGATACTGTTTTACTCTTAATGAAATGAAATGCTAAGTCAAAGGGATGTGGTACTTTTTTCTTTTTTTTTTTTTTAGGCCACAAAGGGGAAAAGTGCCAGTGGAATAACACCTGAATATATAACTTCTAGATCACTGGAAAGAAAAACATAATTTTGGGGCGCCTGGGTGGCTCAATTGGTTAAGCATTTGACTTCAGCTCAGGTCATGATCTCACGGTTCGTGGGTTCAAGCCTGGCATCAAGCTCTGTGCTAACAGCTAGCTCAGAGCCTGGAGCCTGTTTTGGATTCTGTGCCTCCCTCTCTCTCTGACCCTCCCCTGCTCACGCTGTCTCTCTCTCTCAGAAATAAAATAAAACATTTTTTAAAAAAAAGAAAAACATAATTTTAATGATCTGAGAAAATGCTCAGGAGACTTTAGGAAGTGAAAGACTACAAGTGGAAAGATCAGTATATAAAACTATCCACACAATATGTCCCAACTTCCAAAGTATGTACAGATAATAAAAACCAAAAGAAATACATGGAACTTTGACAGTTATTGGCCATGGTTGACTGTATATCCTTGTGTGTTTTCTAAATTTTCTGCAACCACCATTATTACTTTTATAATCAGAGAAATTTTTAACATGAAAAAGAAAAAGAAGAATGGTTAGATCTCACTGTCAATAGTCTCTTCTTCCTAGAAGACAATCCACTATCACAAATTAAGCAAAAAAGACTCTGAGCAGCCAAAATGCATGTCAAAGTCCATACCTAAAGATCTGGGTACTGTGTTGAGCTAGAGAGCCCTTCGTACCTTCGTACCTTCACTGTAACAATTCTTGAGTTCAAGTGTTCAAAGGCAGTCCCTTTGAATACAGACTGGCTAGTTGAGGAAGTGAGAAAAATTCCAAATACACTTTAGAAAAAGACTGATCACAAATTTTATGATAAAAAGTTAGAGTGCTTGATTAAAGAGGATTAAGCTATCCAGAGCAACTCACTCTTACCAGTTCCACAGAGTTCGAATTTCACTATACTGAAAAGGGTTTTATGGTTGTTTGCATCGACCAATGCAAATCTGGAGAAGAATCTAGAAGGAAATGATTAATGACTATTTCTTTCCAAGGAAGTTTAAAAATAAGTAACCACAGGCATATCAGAATTAGTGTTCACACAGCAATTGCTACTAAATGCATCTGGGGTGTGGGTGTTGTTTTGACTTTCCTTCATATTCCCAGCAGGATTTAGGTACCTTGTAGGCAGTTGGCACCTATTAGCTTTTTGGGTTAAATCAGTAGGTCTGATTCCATCACACACAGCACATTGTGAACTGAAGAAATATATATTCTACCTTCTTCATGCTTGCCTCTTGTGCTTCTGACTTCAAAAGCAGGGATAGAAAGACAAGGAAGAAACTGATTATGTTTATATCTGTGGAGCAAAGATTATGCAAACTGCCAGCAAGCCATTGTTTTTGTTTTCAGTATGGCTATCAGAAAACAAAAACAAAAAGATAGCTTCTACATCTCAAGCCTGATGGTTTGAAAACAGACCTGAATACTTCCTCCTCTTTCAATAAGGCAGTAAACACCTTTCATTTTACTTATCTGTAAGGTACTTACTTGCTGATATGGACTAGTTACAATTTCTGTAAGAGAGCTTGACGGAGACTATCTGAGGAAGGTAGTTCCTGAGTTACTCTAAGAGCACTCTCACTGCTTTAACATTTGCCAAAAATCCAAGAAAGCATTAAAAAAAATCCCCACCTTCCCCACACACCCAGAGCTAACAAGAGAAAAACATAATCATAACCTTGGTTAATGGTTCTTTAGTTAGCACTCTGACCACTCTGACAAGCTTCTATTTGTCTTTTGTTTGTCCCTTTTTCTTTGAAAGAACATTACTGGTTGTTAATATGATTAATAAAAGTTAATACATGGTCTTTGTCGCAATTCCAACAACATGAAGGTGTATGAAATAAAAGTAATGATCTCTGTCTCCCCCACCTTCTCATTCCCCTCCCAAAGAAACCAATGCTAACAGCTAGGTATACATTCTTACTTCTTCCTAGGCTTACGAAATAATATATAATATAAAGGAGGGAGAGGGTGGTTCACCTTTTTGTTTTCAAACAAAAATGGATCATATATATTATTGTGCACCTTGCTTTTAGCCTTAAACCTATGGACATTTTCAAGCCACTATATACAGATCCATTACATGCTTTTTAATGGCTGCAAAATATTCCCTAAAATGGATAATTCATTCATACCATCGCCCTACCTTTCCCAACACATAGACATTCGAGATGGATTCTTGTATATTATTTCATGTCTTTTAATTTCAGTAACACAGATTCCCAGAAGTGGAGTTTTTGGGTCAAATGAAACATTTCCAAATGTTTAAAATTTTATCCTTAAACAAAATTAATTGTAGGCCATCAGCATTTCTGTTCCCTTCTTCCTTATGCAAAATTTTGGCATAAACCTTTCATAATGCTTTGCATATTTTATTTTTAAAAGCACACATATTATGTCAAAAAACGCCCCTGTCATTTATGCTCGTGTAGTTATAAATAAATAAATGCTTAAGTTATGGCTGTGATGGCCAGCGTTAAATCACCGTGCAAATGCTTATGCCCTGGTTTATGAAAGTAGTAATTCATTGTGGTAACCCCACCCCCACAGCCATGTGGCAGCTCTAAAGTGGCATCTCTCTCACCCTGTGACTCTCTCCACTGAGTGAGGATATAGAGNGGGCGATACAAGTAAACAGCAACAGATGATAAATTGATAGCCATTATGGGTTCCTAATATCCACAAATTATTCATAGTACAATGAATAATTCTACTGGTCTATGAGTAGAATACCAGAGACTGTATTCCATAAAAAAAAAAAACAAAAAAAAAACCTATAACCAATATGTTGCTATGATTACAGGAGCCTTTCAAAAACACAGTCCTCAAACATTTTTCAATAGAATTATTGGTTGGTTGGAATCCCACTTTTATCTTTTTCCTCCTTCTAGTTCAGATTCAGATTCTAATTGCAAACTTTAAAAAAAAAAAAAAGCCCTTAAAGAAATACATTAACCAATGAAGCTCCTTAAAATTTAATCTCAGACTCCTCTGTATATTCTAAAGATGCAAGCACCAACAGAGATTGTTAAGACACAGCAAGTTTGATACAGAAGTATGTGACATGCAATTAATCTCCATTCATACCCTGCTCTACCTGTCAGCAAACAAAGGTTCTGCTTTAGAAGGAGATCTGAAGACTTCAATTAAAAACAGTCAGCTAACAAGAAAATAATCTAAGCTAAAGGAAGGTGGCAGGTGCAGAAATGAGTTGTTTACCAAAGTGTCAGTTTTGAACAATAAAGAACTGCACATCAAAAATGTTGAGGGAGTGGATTTCATTGCAAGCCTCTGAAAATAAAAAGGAATTTTCTACTAAGGCTGCACACAAAACGGAAGTAGTGTTTAACGAGCTTATAAAATAGGTTTCCTCTCATCAAATGACAGATACCAATAAAAAGAATCACTTTATATTTTTAAATACAAGGGCAGAACTAAACTTTTTCCCACAGTTCCTTGTCTCCCAGAAACCACAGGCTTACAGCCTCTCTTTATGTTCAACATGGAATATTGAACCAACTGCAGAGGGAAAGGCTGGATTGCTTCTTCTCAGACACTCAGATGATGCTATTTCGCCCTACAAATACTTTTTTACTTTGAAAGTTTAGATTTACTCGGGTCGTAAGTAAAGTGGATTTTGGAAACTTCACCTCTAAAGAAATACCTAGTTGACAGCTTTTGCATAGAAGCAATCCAGAATGGAAACAGTGCTACAAACAGAGACCAAGAGAACTGCCAAATATTTGATTAGGAGGCATTTATACCAAGATAACAAGGTAATGGAGATATAAAACCAATTAAATTGAGAGAAACTGGAAAAAAAATACTCCTTGCCAAAAGTCTGACCTGCCCAACGCGGGCCATCTGTTAAATATGTGTCAAAAATGTCACTCGGATGCCAAAAAGCTTAATTCCGAGTAGTTTCCTCCTGGGGCCCTTATGCAAGCACAGATTCAAGGCCTCTGTCCTTCCAGAAAGGTCAATTACAGGGAAGCAAGTTACTTTCACCAGAAAAAGTGTGGATGGAGCAGGTGATATTTGGGTGCCGAGTGTTGATGAGTATGACCTTAACTCTTAAAAGGACTGCTTGGGAACGATCCTTTGAAGGTAAACACTCCAGGATGGGGCATTTCTAGAAAAGTTAGAAATGTACTACTGCGTATCGGCCTGCCCTGGGTGGGCAGCAAGACCCCCCAGAGGTCTGCAGGCTGGCAGAGGGAGGCACCGGCTTTCGGCGTCGGCAAAACTCACACCAACCCCCAGGTCT
>NW_027532169.1:4081509-4127393 GCF_008692635.1 Crocuta crocuta | reverse complement strand
AAGGCACAGCCCTCCAGGCACGGTGGGGGGGGGCTGTCCCCAAGAGAGAGGGTACGTGGGGGGGAGCGGGGGCGCCCCCCCAGGACCTGGCCGGAAGGTGGTTCGGCCTGGGAGGTTACGTGGAGGGGTGGCGACGCCTCGAGGAAAAAGAAAATGTGGGGCTGAGCGGGGTGAATGGGCCCCGAGCGGGCAGGATGAAAATGTGGCTCTGCAGAGTTGAGGGCTCTAGAAGCCTTGAGGTTCTAGAAGGTGGAAGGTGATGGAGCTTAAAAGGGAGGCCGGCCTNCGCAGGCAAAGCCCCACCAGAACAAAAGACGGAACCCAAAAGGAGCCTCGTCCCCTGGGAGACTTTCTATCCGAAGCCCTGGACATCTGGCCCCAAGGGGCAGGTTGAAAAGCCACGGCGGTGCCCGAAATGGGGCGTAGAGAGGGAGAGTCCCAGGCGATCCGTCCCCTCGCAGCCCAGCAGCAGCAGCGGCAGCAGCAAGCAGTTCGCACTTGCACGCCCAGAAAACCAGGGCAGAACGTTCACCGTCTCAGGCAAACCCGCTGTCTAAAGGGAATGGCCTCACGTCCCGATAAATAATACAAAGCCACCAACGTTTAGGAGAAGCAGAGCGGCACGGCTGCAGCGGCTACAGGGAGCCCGTGTCCCTTCCTCCCTAAGGCTGAAGGGCTGTGAGGAAAGAAAGGGGTAACCTGGGGAGAAGGCTGAGGGAGAGGGGAACCAAGCCTGTTCCCTGTAACAGCTGACAAAAGGGAGGAACGTGAAAGATCACAGAAAACGTGTTCTCCTCCCCTCATCCGAAGTACAGTAGGGGTCAGTGTCCCGGTTGTGACCGAGTACTGTAATATTGCAAGATGTCACCATTGAGGGAAACTGGGTAAGGGGTAGACAGCATCACCCCCCTATCCTTTCTTTTAACTTTTGTGAATCTCAGCGATCTCAGAATAGTTTTTAAAGCACAATACCCACAAAATCAAGAGCACACTGTATACACTGTTAGCTAACTTGACAATAAATTATATATTTAAAAAAATAAAAATAAATAAAGTACAATAAACTCAGTATCATGAAGGTATAAAGTGCCATGAGCGGTAAAAGGAAGGAGACTAATATATATATTTAAAAAAAAGGACAGAAGTGTGTGTGTGTGTGTGTGTGTGTTTAATGGTGCATGTGGCATTCGAGCTGGGCTCTGAACACACCTGACTTTGAAGGGGCAGGAGGGCTTTCCAGGTGGAAGGACCAGAGTAAACAAAGATGGAAAAACATTCTGCTTGAGGAACAGCTCATACCCCTTTTACCGGACAGTGCAGGGAAATTATGGTTGTCGAGAAGACTTGAAGTTTTATTGTGAAGGGACTTGAAAGTCAGCATGAGGACTTTGAACTCAGCTGAGTGTGCACCAGGGAGGCATTGACAAATTCTGAGCCGCCGAGCAACCTAACTGTGGAGTGTGTGATCTTGCACATCTCACTTTACCTCTACCGTTTTCCTTCTTTATAAAAAATGGAGTTTCTAGTGCCAGACTCTGCCTACAGAATGCATGGGGAGGATTGGGGGCAGAAAGGGAGAGGACACAGGGAAGATGGGTGAAGTGGTTTTGACAGCAGCCTCAGGGGAAATAATGACGGAATGGTGGATCAGGGGATGGGAGTCACAAGGAGAAACTGTCCAGAAGGACATAGGGTAGCACTGCCTGGTGTAGTTTCCCAAGGTTGGGGGCCTGATCCTTTAAGGGGTGCGGTGGCTTGGAGCCATCTTTACACTTCCACATCCAGCAGTCTGAAGAGGAATGATCCCTTGGTTCTGGGATCACATGACCCACCCACAAGTTGCAGCAAACTAGAGTCGGGGTGAGGGGACAGGGGCTGGCAAGTCTCTGGGGACTCTGGCTCCCCGCTGCTCCTCCTTCTTGCTCTGGAAAAGTTATAAACAAGCAGGCTGCCTCCTCCAGGTCCTGGAGCAAATACCAGGTCCCTGCTCAGGCATTTTTGTCATACTCACTCCTTCTCCTATAAAATTGTAGCAGCTCTGGAATCATTTTTGAGTACTTATGACGTGTTAAAAGGCAAGGGAGGATATATGGGAACTCTCACTAGTATCACCATAATTTTTCTCTAAATCTGAAACTGTCCTTAAAAAAAAAAAAAAAAAAAGCAAGGGAAAAAGAGTCCCTCCTATTTGTAACCCCAGCACTTCGTCTTGCTTTCCCTCTCAGCAGTGGGAGGAAATCTGACAACCTCCCCCACTTCTTCAAGGATATTTGTCAAATGCTAATATAGGCTACAAGCTAATGAGTTGTTTGGGGAAGAGCAATGAACCCAGGTAATCTTACGACCTCTCAGGCCCTCACTGCCTGGCTTACTTACACCAAAGGAAGCAGCAGAAACGCGAGGCAAAGGTATTCTACATCCATTCTGGGTCTTAGAGAGACGGGGGAGAGGGAGGTGCGGAGTTGGGCGGTGTGAGGTGGGTGACTGGCGGATTGCAATACGGCATTGTCATGTTGCATCAAGGTTCCTCATTGCAGACAGAAACCTGCCTCCACACATGAGCGCGGCCCCTCCTTAATCATCCGAGGACCCTGGTTCAGCAGTCAGCCTCACTCCTAATGACATTCTGTTAAATGGACAAATTCCTTTGAAGCCTTGTCCTTCTTTGAAATCCAATTTCGCAAGAAGCCAGATCTGATTGGGGGTAGCCATGGAAACCACACCGAGGAGTCTTTGAGAAGGTGGAGAGAGGCAAGGCAGAACGTGATAGTCAAGAGTCCTTTGCTGCTCTGTCGGAAATATCAAAGGGATCTGGAGAGGTTGGCAGCAGGCGAGTCCCTGCCCGGGGCCTGTTCTGTGTGGCTGGGTACCATGTGGCTGTCCTGCAAGTAAGCAGCCAGCTGTCTCCGCGCACAGGCAGGGGGATGGAGCAGAATACACAAATCCCAGATCTGTCTGCCTCCCTCTTCTTCCCCTCCCCCAGGCCCAATTCCAGCAAGATCTTAGCATCCCCTTCTAAGCAGCCTGCCCCTTAAAGGCAAACAACAAAAGAATGACAAGGTCAAAACACAAGGCCCCAGCAGATAAGAGGTCTTTTGGAGCAGAGGCCACAAAATGAATCTGAAATTCCTTGTAATTAGATAAGATAAGGGTATCTAAAGAGATGCAGAGCAGCCAGGAATGGAGTCCCAGCAGCACAACATGCAGAAAATATAGCGCCCCATCCACTGGGGCCCCTCACGCACTGTCAGCAGACAGAAGACACACAAAACAGGGCCCATGCCAGCCTCTGGGCTGCTTGGAGATGCCATCTACACGTTCTCGTGCCAGGTGGGCACTCACTAAATATGCATCCTTTGGGTGTCCAGGGAACTCAATCAGGAAGAAACAAAAGCATCTGGCACCCAGAATGGCATGGGATGGGAGCAACCACAAGCAAAGCAGGAGCCGGCTGGCATTGCGCCACCCTGGCTGAAATGGGTCTGGAGAGGAGGCTGGGGAGGGCAGGCTGTTGGACTTTATTCTGAGCTGGTTATTGATCCCTGGATGCTGGGTCACGACACGCGGCCGAGCTGACGTCCGCCCTGTGGATGCGCGTCTGCTGCATCTCAGCCCCTCGGTCCCAACCCCATCAACCGGGTTTATTGACTCTTTTATTGACGATGCTGGGGCCTAATGAGGACAAGAGCTGCACACTTCATTAAGGACTGTGGAAGGAGAGATGATGCATCCTGCCCGGTGCCAAGAACCAGTCTCACTGCGTGCTTTCTTTGCAGGGCACCAGACACCCAGCCTCATGCCACCCCTGAAGTAGAGGAGCCAGCCACAAGGTGTTCACTTGGGCTCATCACTTCAACGGCCTTAACATGCAGGGTGTCTACCACTTTCCAGAAGCCATGCTCTTAGTAATTAGCTAACCTTTTGACTTAGGAGGGACCTATGCCCACATTCACACAAATGCACTTTGATGGTCTCCCTTGCCAGTTCACACCCCTAGATTCTCTGCACCAATACATACGCTAAAATAAGCGGGGTCTTATATCATATCAGCAAACATTTCATTGAAATGAAATTGAAAGCAGGTTTTCACTGAAAGCAGGTTTTCAATGACGCGCAGGCTCAGAACAACAGAACACGGGACTATTAAAACTCAAAAGACTCTTCAAGTGATCAAGTTCAAGTTGAGGAACAGACCCAAAGCTCTGCCCATGGCCACTCTGCTCATTGGAGCTGTGCTGGCATTAGAATCCTGGTTCTCTAGCACTGGGCCAAAGCTCTTGTAAACTGAACACCTGAGATGGATAAACATAGTCCAGGGATAACACACAAGTGATCTGGGAAGCCATCGTTGTTGGGGGTCCCTGCATCTAGTTCTTTCTTTGTTCTTTCTCTTATCACTCCCCCTTCTTATTATTTTTCCCCATGTTCCCCAATCACTTTTTTTTTTTTTTTTTGGTATCTTCTTGGCCTATCCCTTAGACCATATTAGACAGCCCCCGTGGGCACTGCTGAGCCTAGCAGAAACCCTAAAGACCAGAGAGGTTGCTGACTCTGACATTCTCTGTCTTTGATTGGCTCTCTTGGGAATCCGAAGTGGAGGGGGGCACCAAGAATGTGTCAGCTGTAGCCAGATGAGGCTGTGCGCTCTGAGTGAGATGTGCAGGCAGTCTATGGGGTTAATCTGCATGGGAGGCAGGTGGGGCCGTGGCCAATTTTACATGCTAGATATTTGCAGACATGATAACTTTGGGAAATGATACAGAAGAGTAACCATTTCTTTGGGGTGATTAAGGAGATTGAAGGTAAATAGCAGAGGGAATAGCATTTTTTTTTAAGGTTGAACAGGCTTTCTTTGGTTTCCTTTCATCTGTTATTTCAAAGGGTAAAAGTTTAAGACCTCTAAGCCCCTTCCTTTATTTCTGCTCTTTCTTCTCCCTTACTTTACTACAGATCTTAGAACTCAAGGTGGAGGTAGGGGGATTCAAGGTGAGAGAAAAGGCAGTTATTTAGAATCTGATAGAAAGCTCTGGCTTGTGCTGCACATATGCACACATGCTTTGGAAGAATAACTCACACAAAGAGGAGTGATGTAATCTGACCAGAATCACCAGTAGTCACAAATACCAACACAAGGCACTACCTGGAGTCAGAGATAACACCAGCAAGGGCTGATTGTTTCAGTGTAAGAAAGTGGGTAAAAATACCTTTCCCCAATGGAGATCCTATATATAATGACCTTCGGATCCCCAAACTATGATTTTTCCTTGCTCTCAGAATTGCATCAGTGACTATTTCAGTTTTTTCCTTTCTCAATGGCTGTTCCCAAACATTCTTGGGCTCCCCTCCTAGCAACATTTTCTGATCATGTAAACCACACTCTCTTTCATATACAAGACTGCACTCTTAGTCTTACTACAAAACAAAACAAAACAAAACAAAACAAAACAAAATCTTTCCTTCAACGCTGCTATTTTATCTAAATCTCACCTTTTCTTTTCCTGTCAGAGCTCATGACCTGTCTCCTCACCTGCCCACCTTACACTATTGAGGTGACCCTCTCCCAAGGTCACTCATGCTTCTCAACTGTTCTCAGTCTTTACCAACCTCTCTCTGCAGCATTGAGTGGCATTAGCCACTTGCTTTTGCTTTCAGCACCCAGCTTCCCTGGCATGGCACTATCCTGGTCTTCCCATTTTTCTTTTTTTAATGTTTTTATTTTTATTTTAGACAGAGAGATAGAGCGCGCGCGCACATGCAAGTGGGGTAGAGAAGCAGAGGAAGATGGAGTGAGAATCCCAAGCAGGTTCCAGGCTCAGCATGGAGCCCAATGCAGGGCTTAATCCCACGACTCTGGGATCATGACCTGAGCTGAAATCGACTCAGGTGCTCAACTGACTGAGCCAGCCAGGCACCCCTCTTCCTGTTCTTCTTAACTAATGTTACTCTGCCTCCTTTTCTGCCTGCTCTCTTCATTTCACCTCTGGTCACAGGTATTCACCAGAGGTTTGCACTTGCTGTTCTCCTCTCCTTCTTCCCTTTGGGTTTCTCCTTGCTCTCCGAGTCCCCAGTGGTTTCATTCTCCCACTGCTCTTTCCCCTTCATGCACATTACTTCTCTAATTTATACCTCTGTCCCACATTTCCACCTGGATATCTGAACAATTCCACCAGTTTGTCATTTCCTCTTCCTTAATCCTGGTAATGGCAACAAAGCTCAGTTAAAGAGCTTATGAATCAAAAGACCTGTATCCCAATTCTGCCTCAGCCACCTACCAGCTCTAAGACTCTGGGCAAAGCTCTACGATCCTCAGCTTCCTCATCTGTAAATTGGAGATCATAATCCCTCCCTTGCAGGGTAATTGTGAGGCTTAAATAAGATGGCATATGCATGTAACATATGGTATGTGCTCAGTAAATTTTAACAATTATAAAGGAATGGCTGTTCTCCAGTAACCTAAGCGCAAAACGTGGGACCTTTCTTCATCCTCATTTCAAACATCTGCCAAGCCTGCCTGGCTTACCTTCTCACCAATGGCTTTTGAATTCTTACCCTCCTTTGCATCCTGAGTGTCACCACACTGTGTTGGGTTCTTACTACCTTTGTTGAGAAGTGATATTGAAATGCCTTCCAGTCTAGCCTCTGGCATCCAATCTCTGTACCCATCACCCAAGTTCCAGAACACACATCCCAAAGCACCAGCCTGACCCCAGCAAAGAGGTGACAGAGTACAGTGGCCCTACAGTCAGACAGTCCCGTGCTCAAGTCTACCACCTGCCTACTGTGAACTTAAGCAAACTACTTATCCTCTCCATGCTTCAATTTCCTCATCTGCAAAATATTGGAAGTATTTTCAAGGTGGTTGTGAGGATTCAAAGAGCTAATACGTATTGTGCCAATAGCTGTCTGCAACATGGTAAGCGCATCACAAATGTTAGCCGTGGCTATTATTTCTGCATTCACTGCAACAATCAGCACCTGAGAGGTATCAGTAAACATATATCCTGAATCATCCACAATCTCCCACTTGTTCCCCCTTGCTCACTAAAGACCTTTGAGGAGGGACTGGCCAAGATAGGGGTGTCATTGGTTTCCAAGGATGAGAGTTTTTCCTCTTTATGAAGCTAACTTGCCTTTAAAGAGTTGGAAAGAGTGGTGTTCACTTCCTTAGCACGAGGCTCTAACAAACTGGGATAATCGGCCCGTAGACCCTCCCTGCTCTATCTGTTCTCCAAGCCACATGGCGAAAACACTCATCTGGAAGGCATGAGATAGTCACTCCTCTTTTCACTCATTGTGCCAGAAACCAAGTTCCCACTATAAATACCAACCCCAAAAAGGGCCAATCAGAAGGCAGATTATGCCCCCCTGGGTAGAGTCAGTACATCTTTACTCCGGAGGGCTGCCAGCTGGGCTACACTCTGAAGAAAGGGCTGGGGTGATGGTGACAGGGAGGGGTGGTGGACTAGGGATTAAAGCAAACAAACAAAAAAAAAATGAATGAGAAACTGGATGAACAAAATGAAGAGATGGAGAAGGAGAGAGAAAACATGAGGAGAAAATAAAGAGATTCCCATGCTTTGGAGGATGAGAAACTAAATCAAACAGATTCGCTCCATTTCCCGAGTTGTAATTTCAGGATACACCGTGTTCCACCCCCAAGGACACGGAGAAGCTTCGGGGAGTGGCTGTAAATTCCTAAAGAAAAGTGCATTTTGTGAAGATTCAAGCCATTATTATCTGCCGCTGTACTTTTTAGCATATGCACTATCAACACAATGACATGTCTTATTGAGTAATACGTGATACTCCACATCATGTGACTATTGATGCAGAATTTCCCTTTTCAGAGCTCAATATTCCAATCAAAGCCTGTTGCATCACATCATTGAGACCATCCACTTAATGACAAGTTGTAAGATGCATATTGCAGAATATTCATGTTCATTTTATGCTCACAGTGCTTAAAATCTCCTCTAAACAGCCTCTGCTCTCGGCCTATTAAGGTGCCTGTGTTATCTACTCTCCATTCAATGGTGTGGAAAATATTGTCTTGAGACTAAAGAAAAAAAAAATTGATGGTCACAAGCCGAGTCAGCACTTGTGTTCTTTTCTTACTCTGTTGAATCAGGTGTTATTTACCTCTTCCAACACCTGGGACTCCTGATAAGCCACTCCCCTGGTATCTTTTTCCAGGACAGTGCTGTGGGGTCTTTGGAAGAAGCAGGGATCCTTCAGAAACTGTATTGTTATCAGCACAATTCACACACCTACCAGATGTGCAGAATCGAAACCACCAAGGGCACTCGGGCAGAGGAGGCTCCTCCAGCTCCATCTGGCCGCTCTGAGATGTGCTCACGAGTCAGAGAAGGTATCACAGGAAGAAGAGCTCCACTCAAGACGGGGGCCCATGTGCCCGTGAGAAGAGGTCTGTATTCTGACAAAGTTGGGGTGCCCTTTGGCTCCCTCACTTCTGCTATCCCTGCACCCCCAGCCCAGAGCCCTCCTCCCCGCCGACCTGGCTCTCCTAAGAAGACCCGCCTATTAGACACAGGTGGGCTCTTTTCTCCATCTCTTCCCCTTCCTCTTATCTCCGGGATGAAGCCCCAGGACTCAGGCTGGTGAAGGAGAGCAATTGCCCCTGGCAGCCGAGAGTCCGGCAACAGGGCCTGTGACTTTGCCTTTAAATATCAACCACACACACAGACAACACACTGGCAGCATGAGAGGTTTCCATGGTGACAGAATGCAGGCCATGACCTCTGTAAATGTAATCAGAGCGCTGGGATTGGTATGTGAGACAGGTTTAATTTCTCCTCCAGTGGAGGCTCTGTGGTCTGGGCTGTACATAGGCTTCGTACACTGACAGACAACCTGTTATCTTGGCCAGGGCAGCTCTGCACATGGCAACCCCCTCTGCCCCAGAGCTGCTTCCTCCTCCTTCTGAGCGCACTGCAGGATGGGAAAGGTCACTGGGGACCGGAACAGCAGTCGTATCAACACCGGGCATCCCTGCCCAGCATCCTCTGGAGGTGTGGCTGTCCCTTAACTGAGGAGCAGCTGTGGCACGATCCAATGAGAGCTAAGGACTCAAAACGTTGGCTGAAGTTTTCATCTCTGCTCTGCTACCAGCACCATGACCTTGAGCGAGCCATTTGACCTCCAACTTTGAACATCTTCCCACAAGAAGGAAATGCCTGGGGGTGAGGAGGTGGAGGGCTGCTAAGGTCCCCAGGAGAAGCTGGGACCCACTTATGCTTCTTGCGGGGGGAGTTCTGCAACTCCCAGTGGAACTTGGCCCCTGGAAGTGAGTTTTCCATCTCAGTCACTACGGTGTCTAGCCCTAATTCCACGGCTGTCAACAGAAAGTGTGGGGACTGCCATCGGGGGACCTCAGCAGGACTTCCTCACCTCTATGCTCATTTGGAAACAAAACCAGGATGTGATTTTTTTCAGAGCTAGCCTAGAGTAGGAGTCCAGAGTTTTGACAGGAAACGGCCTCAGAGAAAACGCAGCAATCTCAGAGGAGAAGCTCACAGCCTCTTGAATCCCACTCAGCCTCANTTTCGCTCAGCATAACACCCTCAAGGTCCATCCATGTTGCTACACATGGCCAGATTTCATTGTAGCTCAGCAAAGAGCTACTCTGGCAATTTCAATGCTGGCATCCTCTGATTCCGTTTGCCGGTTCACATGAGACGCTGGCAGATTTCAGTTACCAGTCACTCTGCTCCTCCAATTTCTTTCACTGCTTCAATATAGTGCTCTGGAAACAACAACAATAACAGCAAGGTTTGGGTTAAGAAGAGATTCATAGAGCTGTGTGACATATTTTTCTTCCCAAAGGGAGCAGACCATTAAGATTTTTCCATACAGATTCTCAACAAAGAACCTCAGGATTTCAGAGCTGGAAGGGACTTTAGAAACCCCATAACTCGGGGCGCCTGGATGGCTCAGTCAGCTAAGCATCTGACTTCGGCTCAGGTCATGATCTCACGGTTCGTGGGTTCGAACCCCACGTTGGGCTCTGTGCTGTCAGCTAGCTCAGAGCCTGGAGCTTGTTTCGGATTCTGTGTCTCCCTCTCTCTCTGACCCTTGCCTGCTCACGCTCTCTCTCTCTCTCTCTCAGAAATAAATAAAACATTAAAAATTAAAAAAAAAAAAGAAACCCCATAACTCACAGGGGAGAAACTGAGGCCCAGAATACAGTGGTGTTATGCCCAAGGCATGGCAAATTCATGGCAGAACCTCAGGGGTGTCAGGGCCCCACTCTGTTCAGCTAAGTACTCATTTACCTCCTGGATGCCTTTGAACCTCAAACTGAAGCAGAGAGGAAGTGGGGGAGGATTCAAAAGTGGTTGTTGAACATTAGAATCAGGAAATGGTGATTTGGCTGAAACTACAGATAATAGCACTACCACTTCCTGTGTTAGCTGATGCCCAAGAAGGGAAGATGGGGGAAGATTCCGGAGGAGAAAGTAGTTAAGGGACAGGATTGTGGGCTTCTACACAATCGTCCCCAACCAGTCCTCACTGTTTCCCTCAGGCCACTGAGGGGAGCATGAATCTGATTGTTCAGGGGGTTTATTGGTTAGCGTCCAACACAGAATCATGAAACCAAAGAATAATGGAGTTTATAAGAACTCCAAGAGAATATCTGGTTTGGCATTATGTCTCCTGGTAACTAAACTATCTAGGACGGGTAATTTGATTGTCTTTCCTTTTTATGAAAGGACCCAGCTCCTCCACTGTGAACGAGGAAATGAGGTTCCTCCCAGTTCTAACATCCAGAATTCCATGATCGTAAAAGTGGAGACTTCCCAGCCTTTTCCAGTACCCTGGTACAGTGTTTGATTACATAAATGGTAATGCACATAATGTAAGTGGCTTATTTCCTCGGCCCCAAGTTTAGCACCACACGTGCGACAAACACCAAAGGTATGTTCAACTCCCCTGGATTTACCATGGACTTCAGGCCAGAACTGGCATGTGCAGTGAAAATTCTTCTAGTGATTTAAGAAGCAGGAGGAGGAAACCTGCTGTGTTTTACTCACATCAGTCCAACTTGTTAATACTCCAGCTAACAGGGCAGCTTGAGCCAGGGAAATCATGTTGTTTGGACTTGAGGTTTAGTCCTCAGTAGACCCGTTGGCTTCACAAGAAAAGGAAAACAGAAACAACACACCACCAAACATTTCTATTCCTTGGAACTTTGGTTAACAGCAACTGCAAAAAAGCCTTGGGAATTCTTGGGGAACCTGGGTGGCTCAGTGGGTTAAGCTTCGACTCTTGATTTTGGCTCAGTTCAAGATCTCATGATAATGAGATTGAGGCCCAAGTTGGGGTCTGCACCGACAGAATGGAGTCTGCTTGGGACTCTCTTTCTCGCTCTCCTTTCTGCCTCTCCCCCGCCAATGCATGTGCTTGCGTGCTCTCTCTCGCTCGCTCTCTCTCAAAAAAAAAAAAAAGGCCTTGTGTATTCCTTTAGTCACAAAGAGAACCAGGAATACCAATGTGGATTCCTTCCTTCTCTCTTTTTCTTCTTTTTTTTTTAAGTTTATTTGAGAGAGATAGAGGCAGAGAGAAGAGGAGAGAGAGAATCTCAACCAGGCTCCACACAGTCAGCACAGAACACAATGAGGGGCTCAAACTCACAAACCATAAAATCGTGACCTGAGCAAAAGAAACCAAGACTAGGATGCTTAACCAACTGAGCCACCCAGGCACCCCCTTCCTTCTTTATTAAGCTCCTACTATGTTCAAAGCAGTAGGACACAAACATGGAAATAGTATGGCTGCCCCTAATATTTGACCTGGTAATTGTGAAATATTCCCATTCTCATGATTGGATCTAAACACATACCTACAAATGCTTTATTAATTATATCACCTTCATGTCAAATGACAGAGCCACGATCTATAGAGACCAAAATACTTGCTTGTTTAATGTCTCAGTATTAACTAAGTGCCCAAAGATGTCAGGTGTTAAGACAGAGGTTCCCGAAAGAAATGCTCAATTAATGTTCCACATGGACCATAAGATGCAAGCTAAGATTCATCCCATACAGAGCCAGGATGGGCAACTGACCTCATGATGTGGTTTGAGGAATGTCGAAAGGCCATCTGTACGCCAGCTATCTCCCCCACTCTGATGCGCCACATGCTTGAAATTCTTACTATGAGGGTCTTACCTTTGAGTAAGGTACTGTCTCCAGAAAGTCTGAATGAAAAGGGGCATACTCCATCAATTTCATTTCAGCGGACATGAACTGAATACCTGGCATGTGCCAGGAACAGTGTCAGGTAGTGGAATTCATAAATAAATAAGACATGAATTATCTGGCAGGGCCAACATGTTGCTACATTCATACTCTTTATCCCATTAGTACAAACTGATTTATCAGATTAGTAGCTGTCCTGAGGGGCTGATATTGGATACAGGCAGGTAAATTTTGATAGGACATGAAAGCAGGAAACGTCTGGACCACTGAGGATTACAGAAGACATTTCAGGACTGGGTGGATATTAAAAATTAATTAAATATAAATTTTAAAATCGCCTGAGGGACTGGGTACCAAAGAAGGATGAACAAAAGGAATCTGAAGGCAAGCAATGCTTATTTCAGAAGTTTCTCCCTAAGACCTCTGATCATTGCCCTCTGGAATCTTCCATCTTTCGTCAGCCTTACACAATTCCTGGCATGGCTGTGGGCTTCCTCCATGGCTTCTCTTTGTGCTCGTAAAAGTTTTTTTCACATGGGCTCTCAGGTATTAACAGGTGAGATCACTTTAACAATCTGTCCCTAAGGGCACCAGATGCATAGCCCATATGTCTCAAATGCAATTATCTCAGTCCTTCTTTCTGATATTTCCAGGGTCATTTCACAGCTTCGCATCACTTCTGCCTCTGCCAACTCATTCGTTTTTGTTTGTTCTCTTGGCTCGTTTTGAAAGTCCTGCTTCTGCTCTGCTGTCCCTGAAATGTGACACTTCCTACCCCTCACCTGACAGAGACTCCAGTACTTCCAAGGGCTGCGTCAGGAGGATCTAAAATAATCACATGGTCGGGCGCCTGGGTGGCTCAGTCGATTAGGCATCCGACTCTTGGGTTCTGCTTTGGTCATGATCTCACGGTTTGTGACATCGAGCCCATGTTGGGCTCTGCACTGACGGCATAGAGCCTGCTTGGGATTCTCTCTCTCCCTCTTTCTCTCTCTTCCCTTCCCCTGCATTTTCTCTCTCTATCTCAAAATAAATAAATAAGCATTAAAATAAAAAACAAGAAACAGATGCTGCCTTCCACTCAAATTTTGTCACTGCTTCTGGCCCACCTGCAGACTCTATCGTTACTTTGATTATCTTTCTCTCAATATTTTCATTGTCTTTCTGACCACCTGGCTTCTTTAAAGGGTCCCTTGTATTAATCAGGATTTTTGCTTGTATGAGACAGAAACCCAATCAAATAGCCTTAGGCAAAAAGGAAAATTAATTATGACCAAGAATCCAAGGAAGAGTTGAATATTGAACATGGAAGGTCGGGAACATAACTAGATCTTAAATGCAACTGGTCTTTGAGTTTCTGATTCCATTGTTGTTTTGGCCATAGGGCAGGCTGTCATTGGCCCAACCTGGTGAGTTGTATGGCCACGGAGGCAGTGCCACATCAGAACCCAGCAGACCCTACAGAATCCAAATGGGTGGAAATGGGAGAGAGAAATTAGGAGAAATTCCTAAACAACATGAACCGTTGTTTCTAGAAGTAGGTAGAGTTGTTGAGCAGAAAGAGCAACCTATCCATCATACCCCCTATTCTTCAGATCTACCTGTATGGTCCTCAGTCACTATAGAGAAGGCTCAAATTCTCTCTCACAGGACTTCTGGGCCCCTGAACATCAGGGATGTGGTCAGATAGGGAGCTTAGATCCTTACTCTGCTCACCGGAGCCATAGTTCCAGCCTGACCGGGACTCGACTCTACTAGGTGTTATATTTTTGGTTGTGAAATGTGTAAGGTGGACCTAGATTCACAGAGATAAAAACTCACCTTACCTTAGCCAATCTTTTCTTCTTCCATCTTCCCTAGGTCAATAAATGGATAATCCAATTGTCCTACCTAGAAACCTGAGAGCCATTCATTCCTCTTTCTCTCTTAGCCAGTGCTACGGGCTAAATATCTTTCAAACTATCCACATCTCTCCAGCCCTGCTCTCACCCTCCCCGTCCAGGCCAGCATCACCTCTTACTTTGCAGCCCTCTGGTCTTATACTCAGCAACTTATTTTCTACCTTATAGCCAGTGATCTCTCTCTCTCTCTTTTTTAATCTGCTCATGTCCTTCCTCTAATTGAAATGTTAGTAGCTTCCCAATATTATACTTCCAAATATGGCTACCACCACCGTGCTTGATGTCCTGCTTATCCACCCTCCCCACCCTCCACATGGTCCCCTTATTCTATGTCATCTTCAGTAGCCCAACTTCTTTCAGTTTCTCAATGAGTCACACCTTGTCCTACTGTCATTTTTTTTCACATGTGCTGTTCTCTTTGTTCCCTGCGCTCCCCTCTCTGCAGCACTCTTCTCCCTACCTTTCATTCAGCTACCATTCATTCAACCCCTACTCATGCTTCAGGTATCAAACATCCCATTTCCTCTGGTCACCATCCTTGGCTCCCCAAGTTGCCATGTTTCCTTCTTGCACATTCCTGTAGCACTTAAGACCTGCCACTCAAAACTCCCCTTCCATCTGTGATTACTTGTCTATCACCCATCTTCCTCTCCCAATTGTGAGCTCCCTGAGGTCCAGACTCTTCCCATCTTGTTCAGTGTATCATCAGCACCTACTATGCCTGGCACATAGTAGGTCCTCAATAAATGCTTACTGGGAAATACTGTGAGGTAAATCTGTTGGGGTTTAATTACACTTGTACTTTGACTTAGTTACAAACTTCAGGACATTTAGCAGAGTACCTAGAACTTGCATATACCATTTACCTAGATTCATCGATTGTTAGCTTTTGTCACATTGCCTTTACTATTTCCTACATACGTAAATTTACATATTTTTTCAAACCATTTGAGGGTAAGTTGCAGACATCATGGTCTTGTTTCCTTAAATACTTCAGTAGTATTTTCTGAAATAATACCCAGTACAGTTATCAAAATGAGGAGCATTAACAAAGATAAACGATTCTAATTCAGAAGAAAGACATTTTTCTTTCTTTTTTAGAAAAGTAGAAATATTGGGGCAGGGTGGCTGTCCAGGATTAAGTGCATGCATTCACAGGGTCACCTCCCTGTCTCCTTCCTCTCTCTCTCTCTCTCTGTCTCTCTCCCCTCCTACAGGGGTTATTTCAAAAACTGCAGCTGTGGTCAATCAAAGAAGGGGAGTGTTATGCCTGCTGGTCCCTCAGTGCCCCCACTTGCTCCAGTAACTTCTCTGAACCCCTGTCCCTATCTGGCCCCACCCACAGTCCCCTGTTGGGAGACTGGGAGCTCCCTGAGCAGGACGCCTTTGTTCCCACAGGCTCCGGAAGCAAGAGGAAGCTCAGGCTACCGGAAGTGGAAGTTGGAAGGCCAGGTGAGGCACAGGAAGTGGGAAAGATGGCTCCTGGGACCCATAATCACGCGTGGGCCTTTCAGAGTCTCAGAGAAGGAAAGAAGACAAGCCGTGAGGGTAGAGTAAGATTTGCACACCTTGGGTCCTGGGACCATCCTGCTCGGCTGAGTGGAATACCAAACGAGGGTGTCTCGGAGCCGCACTTCACCTCAGCCAGGCAATCGACAGGAGAAGCAGCGAGCGAGACCGACAGACTGTCACTGGCAAAATGAACTGTCACCTCCCATTTTTCAGAGGCGCGGCGGGATGAATTGCAGCCTTGAACCGTGCGGCCTGCTGCTGATTGAGTTCCGCTGTCTTAGAGCCCCTTCGAACAAGGCGAGTTCATTTCAGACTGACGTCCCACCGCTTATCAATTTAGGAGCCAGTAAAATTAACCGCTTCGGAGCTGATTTGCTCCCTCCCCTTGCTTGCATCCCGCATCCAGAAAGGTCACCAAATAAATCTCTCTGGGTCCTGCTAGCATAATACGCAGCGTGGAGCCCAGGGTCTCAGAGGAGAGTAAGCCAAATGGAACCCAGGCCCGAAAGGTTGCCAGGGCCCCCCTCACAGCCCCCGGCCCCTGGCAGTGCTGTGAGAAGCCAGGTCTTGGCTCGCTCTACTGCTGTCCACGTCAGCCTCTGCTCCCAAGAGATACCATGGCCGGATAGGGCTGGTGGTCAAGATGGTAGCAGAAACCTCTGGGCTCTGGTTAGCACATCTGCGATGGACTGAATGTTTGTTTTTCTCCCAATGGATATGTTGGAACTCTAATCCTCAAAGACATTAGTATTTGGAGGTGGGGCTTGGGAGATAATTAGGGTTAGATTAGGTCCTGAGAGTAAGGCCCTCATGATGGGATTAGGGTCTTTGTAATTAGAGTAAGAGACACAAGATCTTTCTTTCTGGGCCAGGAGAGGATACAGTGAGGAAAAGAAGAGAGCCATATGTAATCCAGAAGGAGGGCTCTCACCAGGAACCCAACCTCTCCACCAAGAGAGGACAGGCATCCTCTCCTCAGACTTCCGGCCTGCAGAACTGTGAGAAATATTTGTTGTTTAAGTCACCCATTCTATGGTATTCTTCGGTGACAGCCTCAACTAGGACAACATCCTCAGAGCCTTATACATGGGAGGCGCCCGATGAATATCTAGTAAACCAAGGAGGACTTGATATTTGCTCTAGTATCAATGATTAGATGGAAAAGTTGACACCAGAGAGCATGGACACGGTCTTGGTGGGGGCAGGGAAAAAGATGTTTGTCTAGGGATGTCTTTACTGTCACAGCCATTGATTGGGCCCTGGTCCATGCTAGAAACCCACTGGCAATTCAAAATACAGCTCTTCGGAGCACAGCAGAACAGAGTCCTCTGTCTCCAGAAGAAAAAGTGCCTTATGCCCCCCCACCGCCCCCCACACACGTATAGCCTGCTTCTGTTCACAAAGGCCCATCCAATAAGTCTAATTAGCAAATCTTAGGGCTTCTCTCCTCCGCGTCTAGGGCACAAATGCTTAATTCAATGTGCTTTGAACCTCTTCTCACCAGAGACAGTGTGGCAGTGTGTGTTTGTGGACAAACAACTGAACCACCCTTAGGATGATTTGAAGGTTTTAAAGTGATTTTAAGCGGCGCCTGGGTGGCTCAGTTGATTGAGCATCTGGCCTTGGCTCAGGTAGTGAGTTCGAGCCCTGCATTGGGCTCACTGCTATTAGCACAGAGCCTGCTTCGGATCCTCTCTGCCTCCCCCTCTCTCCTTCTCCTCCTCTCACTCTCTCTCTCAAAAATCAATGAACATTAAAAAAAAATAAATAAAGGGATTTTAAGGTGAAGGCCAGATGATGTCTATGCCCTAACTACTATTTGGCAACAGGCCAAATTAATGGTTTCCACTGCCCAAGACAATGTGCTCACATCCCTGTTCCCAACCTAATGGTTTCTTTCTGTGTGTACACTGGGCACTTTTGGCCTATACCTGGAGTGAGAAGACCCAGTTTTCAAATCTGCCTCTACTTTCCTTAGCTATAAAACTTGAGCGAATTGCTTAACTTACCTAAACCTCATCTTTCCTTATCTGTAAACATGCAAGCTTATCACAATGTGCAAAGAACTTTGAATATGTGAAAGCCTCAGTAAGTTACAAAGTTGTGTACAGATGCTGGGGTGTATTCATTTTAGCCTCAGCAACAAAAGAAAAATAATGAGGATAAAGCCATACAGCATCTCAAAATATGATCCAGCACTTCGACTTCCGGGAATTTATCCCACAAAACCACTCTGCTGGGCAGAAGGATGGATGTATGAAGAATCTCACCGCAGCTTTTTGAAAAATCAGAGATGGGGGTGCCTGGGTGGCACAGTCAGTTAAGCATCTGACTTTGGCTCAGGTCATGATCTCACGGTTCGTGGATTTGAGCCCCGCGTCAGGCTCTGTGCTGACGGCTAGCTCAGCCTGTTTCGGATTCTGTGTCTCCCTCTCTCTGACCCTCCCCTGCTTATGCTCTCTGTCTCTCTCTTTCAGAAATTAATAAAACATTTTTTAAAAAAATTTTTTTAAAGAAAAATTGGAGATTAACTGAATATTGTCAATAGAAGGTTGGGTAAATTATGATGCATGTATAGTAGGCAACACTGCACAGTAGTAGAAATAATATGATAAAATAAATAAAAAACCCTTACAGTTTGTTAGAGTCATGCATCAGTGTCAACTTATATAAATTAACAGGTGTGGTTATCACATCTTTAGATGCTTGAGTGGAATGACTGGAGAAAAATACGTCCAGCTAAACCTTGCAGAAATAACCTGAGCTTTACACAAAATGAAATCATCCTACATGTAATAGTTGCATTTGTCGTTTACTATATCATGGAAATCTTTTTATGTCAGTCCTTTTTTTACTTTTATAATTTAAAAATTTACATACTAGGCGCACCTGGGTGGCTCAGTCGGTTAAGTGTCCTACTTCGGCTCAGGTCATGATCTCATGGTCCATTAGTTTGAGCCCACATCGGGCTCTGTGAGGACAGCTCAGAGCCTAGAGCCTGGTGCAGTTTCTGTGTCTCCCTCTCTCTCTGCCCCTCCCCCACTCATGCTTTGTCTCTTTCTCTCTCAAAATAATAAATAAACACTAAAAAGAAATTTTTTAATTTGCATACTAAAACATAGGCCATGGGTTATAAAGATAGTTCTCTGGGTTAACTATTAAGAAAAGGAAGGAGATTTGTAGGCAGCTTACCTGTGTTTTTAGGAATATAAATCTATAATATTTTAGGAGTGTAAGAGCAGCCTCTGGTTATAAGTTGAAACAGCCCTAACACAGGAATCAGGCGTCCAGCACGCTTGTCCCAGCTCTACTATTAACTTACAACAAGACATCAACCAAATCACTTATCTGGGCCCCAATTTCCACATCCAGAAAACGAAAGTGTCCAAGTACATGTTCTCTAAGGCCCTTTCAAGCTGAAAATTCACTGGTTCTATGAAATCACTTTTCAAAGATTAAATAAAGGATGCTCATATATAATAATAGTCTCTGGTCATTTCTGGCACAGGAAAACTTTAACAAGGCCTTAAATACTCAACTTACATTCAGACTAGTATACGAAGAATTTTTTTAAACTTCTTTTAGTGTTTTTATTTTATTTTTGAGAGAGAGAGAGAGAGAGAGTGTGTGTGTGTGTGTGTGTGTGAGTGGGGGAGGAGCAGAGAGAGAGGGAGACACAGAATCTGAAGCAGGCTCCAGGCTCTGAGCTGTCAGCACAGAGCCCGATGTGGGGCTCGATCCCACGAAGCATGAGCTCGTGACCTGAGCTGAAGTCAGACGCTTAACCGAATGAGTCATCCAGGCACCTCTAGAATTTTTTTTAATTTAAATAAAAAAGGTACCTGCCCTCAAGAAACCTATAATTTAAAAAAAAGAGAATAAGACAGTTGAATGAATAGTAGCACAGGAGTACCACGTTTTACAAAAGGAATGTATGAAGTAGGATCATTGAGGTAGATGGGCGGGACTCAAATTTGTGTTCCTGAAGCCCTAGGGGTCCCTCAGAGGATTCCAAAGCCGCTTTAGGGATAAGACAACAGGTTCAGGAAGTGGGTGCTGCCAGCTCCATCCCTGGCTTGATCACAGAGATCTGTGTTTCTCTGCATGATGCATCTAAGAAATCTAAGAGAAACTCCTAGCGAAATAGAGTGCTGCAATAAAATTGTAAAAAAACACTGGCCTGGATGATTCTTTGACCAGTTCCATCTTTAAGGTTTCACATTCTATGGTTCTCAGATGCATTGAAAATAGGTTTGTATATTCTGCACTCAGTTTCACTTGTACATAGGAAATTAACTTCATAAAGGTTAATTCTCCTGTAAAACAAATAATTATTTTGTAATATGAATAACGAACCCTAAGTGTATCTGTTTAACACACTCAGCTTTTCCTGCCCTGGTTTTTCGGAACATGAGACACAGTTGTAATTATAAAAGAATTGGATGCGAACATGAGGCTGGCAAAGAGGATATAAAAAAGATTCACAAGATCCCTGAGACGCCATGGAAAAGCTGTTGGTTTCATCAGTGAGACAAGACACTGAGCGCTACCACTGAATTAGGTAATTTCTGTTTCACAGAACACAGCTCAGAAAATACATGGTAATGGCTGCAACTGCTAAGTGCTTTCCATGTATTACTTCATTTAATCCTCCCAACTTCATGAGATGGGGATTATTTTCTCCTCATTTTACAAATAATAAAACTGAAGCCAGGGTTGGCAAGTACATTGCATAAGGTCACAGAGCTAGAGTCCAAACCCAGGGAGGCTGACAGCAAAGCCCATGGTCTCTGCCACCACAAGCGCTACTCCACGTTGCTACTGGTGACCCAGATGCAGGGCACACAGTTTGCCCTCTGACCACTAAAGGAGTTCAATGGGACTCTGCCTCTAATTCTTCTATAAATTTATTTTGCCTCATTATCCAATCACAAAGAGGGTTTTTCACTTCTGTTATCAAAGCTGACCCTAGATCAAAATTATGAGGTAACTAGAATTTGTTCTTCCCCCACTGAGCAGCTCCTTCTTCGTAACAGGAAGGAAAGCAATACTGCTTCTATGAAATCTGTTCTGATGCCTCCAAAAAGAATTGATCGCCCCTTCTTTTGTGCACACACTGAGAGAGAGAAAGAGAGAGAAGGAGGAGGAGGAGAGGAAAAAGAAAAAAAAAAACTTTCTTACTCAGTTTACATTAATGCCCAGAGAGATTGTACTGGCCCTAGGAACCAGGACGAATATTTATTTCTCTCTGTATCCATAACACCCAACATTGTGGGTGCCCAGCATATAATAAGCTTAATAAATATTTATTTGTTTGAAAGAAAGAAAGAAAGAAAGAAAGAAAGAAAGAAAGAAAGAAAGAAAGGAAGGAAGGAAGGAAGGAAGGAAGGAAGGAAAGAAAAGGGGGAGGGAGGAAGGAAGGGGGGGAGGGAGGAAGGAAGGAAGGAAGGAAGAGTACACTCATGTTGCCCCCAACTTTCTTAGTGTGTCCCCTCACCTCGTCTCTTGAGATCCCCTTCCTGCAGTCAAACTCTGTGAACACCCCCTTTCTCTGCTCTCCGCCCTCCAGACTGATAGCTAGTTAGCTAATCCCATAGGTAGTGAGTGCTAATGAGATTAGCTGTGGTTACTATGTTAATGTATTCCTTCTCTTGGTAATGTATTTTTCACTTTAACTGGAAATAATTCCTTGACCTAATGGAGCCATTTCTAACGGCGAACACACCAGGCCAGCATTCAGGGTGGATGAGGGCTGGGAGATAGTTGACAGTAAGGTTTCAAGAACTCCCGTATAAGGACTCCTAAAACCATGTCACCCACCCCACTTGTGTTGAAGAGTCATAAACATGGCACAGCACATAGATTCTAACACTGAGAGTGTTGTGTGTGGTCTCTGCCCTGACCAAAGAGATGAACTTGGATCTGCCCCCAGATTGGGGTTCTCCCACTGACCTTCAAGCCAGCTTAAGGTCACCTGCCTGACAGACCCTCCCAAGGAGAAAGGAGCTGGCACTGTTTGATTGGCATGAGGCTGGACGATCAAAGGGACAGGAGCCATCTAATAAATCCCTTACACTGTGCCGAGGGGAAGCTGTGACCTAGAGAAGCAGGTGAGCTTTTCAAGGCTAAGAAGTTAGAGCCAGAATTGGAACTAAACGCTTTATTTCCTTGAGCCACTAATATACGGTAAACTTGCTTTCTCACTTCTTTCAGAGGAAACGTGGCTAAGGCTTCCGGACAGCAGCGGACAGCATCATCCAAATCTCAGGAAAGCGGGTTTTTTTGTTTGTTTTGTTTTTTTAATTTTTTTTTTAATTTTTATTTATTTCTAGGAGAGAGAGAGATAGACAGTGTGAACAAGGGTGGGTCAGAGAGAGAGGGAGACACAGACTCTGAAACAGGCTCCAGGCTCTGAGCTGGCAGTCAGCACAGAGCCCGACGCGGGGCTCGAACCCACGAACCGCGAGATCATGACCTAAGCGAAAGTCGGACGCTTAACCGACTAAGCCACCCAGGCGCCCCAGGAAAGTGGTTTTAATTAGGGGAACCTGATCCTCATCCAGAATCCTAGGTGGAAAATGTAATAGTTAGCTTCCCAGCTTCTGCAGGGCAAGAATAGCATACCAGAAAGAGTGGGAACGGATACCGAGTGCTAATTGATCTTATCCAGTACATTAGGTACTATATTTTTAAAAACCTTTGTCAAGTTGACAGAATTGGTATCTTGTTTTTATTTATATTTATGTGATTATTGGCTAAGATGAACTTTTAAAAATGCCCTTATTGGCTTCTCTTTCCTTCTTTTGTAAATTACTAGTTCTGCTCCTTACCTATTTCCTTTGTGGGTATTTGTCCTTTTTTTTCTGTATAGATTTTTAAGAACTCTTTATATATTAAAAAGTATGACCCGCTAACCAAAGACAATTTTCAAAATGTCAGATTTTGCCAGGAGCCAACCGTGATCTGATTACCCCATCTGATGGTCCCTTTGTTTGGCACCCCTTCAATACTTACACATTGGGTTTGTTTCCTAGATATTCCGCTTTACTCAGTGTGTGTACATGCCTTTCCCCCGACCCCACAGTCCCAGCAGCAGAACTGAGTTTGTCTGTTGGAGAGACAGACCACTAGAGAGCTCTGCAGATGTCAAGGACAGACAAACACCAGAGGTATGGGATCTGGAGTTGAAGGTACAGATGCCTGAATGTGGGTGGTCTCCCTTGTTCAAGAGTATAATGAAGGTCTAAATACCGTGAGGTCAGTTAGCAGGATGGGTAAGGGAGTCAGATCCCAGATGACAGGAGTCTGCTCTTCAGGAAGACATTTAAAGTCACATCACAAGTTAACAAAACACATCTGAGTGGTCTTGATCTTCTTTTATACTTCCTGACTAGGTAGGAGGATGTGGTCTCAGGAGCCAGCACTGCAGATATGAATAAAATGGCTTTAGCCTCTTAAAGAAGTAGTATATAAAGTCACTGCTACACTGAAGTCCTTAACTGTTGTTGCAGATATTTAATTGTATTATATGTCTTATCAAATATACTTCCTGTAGTTGGGCGGATTCTATAAGTAGCTTACCTAATACTCACCATTCTTTATTTCTGGCAGAACTGCATCTCACGAAAGAGGCTGAAAATACCAGATTCTTGCTTCCCCAGGTTCCCTTGAAGCTAAACATGGCCATATGACCCAGTTCTGGCCAATGAGAGGTAAAAGGAAGACTATATTTTTCTACTAGTTGAAAGGCTGAGTACATGCGAGGCTCCTGCCCTTTCCTACATGTCTATGAACTTAGTTGTGTGAGGACATGATTTCTTCAGCTATGGGAACCATACCACACCTGCCTGTAGATGAAGAGCCAACACATAGGATAAAGAAAAAAAAAAAGGATGAAAGAAGTCTGGTCAGTTGTAGTATTTTTCAGCTGACAAACCAAAATAGGACCTCAACACTTCTTAGTAAAGACTGCTATCCAGGCGTTTTGTTAACCTTGTTACCTGCTTCTGAAATCATATTGATACATTCAAAATACAAAATGACACAGCAACTGGCTTTGTAAGTACATAAAATACATTAGCGTATGGACAATGACTGGGTGATAGAATGACTGATGCAAGAATATTCTACAGAGAGGTGTTGGGGCAAAGGGGAGCAGGTCTCATTCCTGGACATTCTGATTTAACTGACCTGGTATAGGACCCAAATGTTGGTATTTAAAAAGAAAAAAAGGGCCCCAGGTAATTCTAATCTCTAATGCAGAGATTTGAGAACCTCTGATCTAATCCACTTCTTTATTTAACAGTTGGGGAACCTGGGGCTCAAACAGTGTGACTGGTAGAAACCATATTATGCAAAGGTCAACAAAGAGAATCTTGCAACAGTGTCTTCAGAATCACCTCTTCCCCTTACCTTGGCCCCTCCGCATCCCTCGTACTAGATATCCAACGTCTTCTTTCTAACTCCTGTCTGCCCTGAGCCCCTAAATATTGCACCCATCAGGGCGAGACCCTTCAACCTTTCCTAGGCCCCTATCCAGGTCAAAACTCTCATTTCTTCAGGGATCTGCTAAGCAACAAACAAAGTAATCTTAACTAAATTCTAGCCAAGGTGTTAATGACAGATAATGGCTTAATGCATTACTCCTCAAAGATAACATTTCCATTTTAATGGAAGCCTTTAAATGCCTTAACCCGAAGGAAACCACCTGAAGAGTGCAGGGAGGGCAGTTACCTGGTCACCTGGTACATTTGCCCCTCTCTGTCCCTAGAAGACATTTCCAAATTGTCACTGAGGCTTTCCCTTCTAAAGCTAGGACACAGCCGGAGAAGCCCTGGAGAGTCCTTATCAACCAGCGATGGGAGTTACTGCAAAAGAGGAAATCTATTTGCCAACTCTGATCTGAACAAATATTTGTCCTTGAATAAGGGGAGTTAAATCTTAGAACTTTTAACATTACCTGGATATGGGAGCTTGAACAAACTATTAAATATTTCTGAGGTCTCAGTTTCCTTATCTGTCAAATGAGAGGATTGGGGGGCACCTGGGTGGCTCAGTCAGTTAAGGGTGCGACTTCCGCTCAGATCACGATCTCACGGTTTGTGGGTTCGAGCCCCGCGTCGGGCTCTGTGCTGACAAAAATCAGAGCCTGGAGCCTGGTTTGGATTCTGTGTCTCCCTCTCTGCGCGCCCCCGCCCCCAACTTTGTCTCTTGGATTCTGTGTCTCCCTCTCTCTCTGCGTGCTCCCCCCAACTTTGTCTCTCAAAAATGAATAAACGCTAAAAAAAAATTTTTTTTAAATGAGAGGATTGGCATCTTCAGTAAATAGTTCTCTGCCAGGGACACTCAAAGCCTGACCGAATACCTCTCCAAGCTAGCTGCTGCCACCCCGTCCCTCTTCCCATCTTTGCATTGCTTCCCACCAGGAAGGAAATTGACTCAAAACAAGGAGGAACAGCTTTCTTGCTCTGCTTATAAAGGGACTTTCCTCCCTAAAAGGCCCTGGGGAAATAATGTAAACCAGCATTTGAGGTGACTGCTAAGAAGCCAAATCTTGTGACCCTTGGAGCCCAACCATGTGGTTCGAGGAGTCAGGAGTGCCCTGCGGAGAGAGCTCTATCGGTGGCGGGAGGGGCAGAGAGCCTCCGTGCCAGATGCGTCAGGAATGGGTGTGCCGGGCCCAGAAGACACATCAAGTGGGGAAAAAATCAGGTGTGCAGATAACGTTTTGTAAATGCCTTTCTAATTCTCAGTGCTCCAGGAAGGAATCTCAGAGATTAAATTAAGCTGTTAACCCTCTAGGCGTTCCTGTCGTTTATTGTTAAGGAATTAATAGGAATGCGGGAATGCAGATGGCCTGGCTGTCAGCTCGGAGAGGCGATTTTTCTGATCTTCACGGACGTTTCCAGCATCTTTCATTAAGCGCTCATGTACCAATTTGTCATTTTAACCGAGCAGGAAAGAAACTCCCACTGAACTCCCTAGCTTAGGTGCTGGGCGTTACATCCTCCCACGACAAGGCCTGCACGGTCGCATCCGCAGGGGAGGTCGCAGGCGCTAGTGTGTGGCCTCTGCGGGGGGCGGGGTGAGGCGGGGCCACTCCAGGAAGGGGGTCGGCATCCCCAAACGTCGCTGTCCTGGGCACGGGTTTCAAGACCCTGCGGGAGAGCCCACTCTTGTCATCCTAAACAGAGCAGAGACGTAAAGAAACTTCTTTCAACTTCCTCAAGCGCTGCAGCACGCAGGTAGCGCGCTCAACGAGGGGAGGCGCCACCTATAGGAGAGAGGAGGACCTGCAACCTGATCTCGATAATTCAATGGCTGGGGGGTGGGGGGATCTTGAATCCACTGGGCACCGCCCCTCCTCCTCCTCCCGACATTAATCCAGTCCTTTCTCCTGCCAGACGCTCTCCTAAGCGCTTGATATGTATTAACTCCTCTAAACGTCACAACAACCCTGTGTCATTGTCATCCCCATTCCGTAGAATAGAGAACTACAGATCCAAGAGAGTAACTTGCCCAAAGTCACGGGTAAGAAGTGGAAGGCTGGGATCCCAACCTTGACAGCGTGCCTCAGAATCTGGGTACTCAGCGTTACACTAAGGAGGGTGTGGTGGAACGGTTAGAGTCAGTCCTAATTCCAGTCATGATTCTCAGTGTAACTTAGGGTCAAATATTGAATTCAATGGGCCCTCAAGTCTGCACCTCGGGGTTCCCTATTTTTGAGACTCCTTTACTTGAGAGAAAATCATTGCTTAGGTAATCATAGTCTTATGTAATAAAAAAAGGATGGTGAGGGGGATGAGGAATAGAGATGGTAGAGACTGTATAACACTCTCCTTCTTCAGTTTAGGAGGGACCCAACCACGGCTGATTCTCAGTGATAGTGGAAGGAGTAGAATCCAGGTCTCCTGACTCCCAGCCCTGTACTCCCTCCCCCCACCCCATACAACCCTAATTTTTCAACCACCCATAGCCAGGCTCTATATGTGAAAGAAAGTTAATCACACACAATGTGGCTTCAGAAACTTCAGGTCTACCCTCTGACCAAAACTTGCTTTTTTATTTTTAATTTAATCTGTTGGCTTTTACCTGAAATCCTACCATTAGTGACTCATTCCTTTCACTAAGGCTTTGATACTATCCACCCAGGACTAGTAATGATTTCACTGTTGGCTGTTATTTCCTGTGTATGTGGTTGAGTTCTAAACCAGTGCCACTCAAAGTGTGGTCCATAGACAGTGGCATCAGTATCATTTGCATATTGTTAGAATTGCGAGTCATGGGTTCTGCCCCAGACCTACTGAGTCAGAACCAACCTTAATCCCCCTACTTCAGTGTGTGTGCTTATGTTGTCACCCAAAAAGCTTATGAAAACACAATTTCCTGGGACAGCACCTCTCCACTCCATCACCAGAGATTCTGATTCAGCACATCTTGGGGAATGGCCCCAAATTTGCATTTCTAGCAAGTTGTTCTCAGGTGGTACCACTGCTGATGATCTGAGGACTATTCTTTTTTTTTTTAAGTTTATTTATTTAAGTAACCTCTACACCCAATGTGGAGTTCGAACTCACAACACTGAGATCAAGAGTCGCACGCTGTACTGACTAAGCCAGCCAGGCACCCCAGTCTGGGGACTATTCTTTGAGTAGTACTTAAAAAGTTCCTAAAAGCAGATACTGAGAGGGGAAAAGGAGAAAAAGCCTCCTGAGGTAAAAAGAGAGAGGAAGGTCATTATTATGGATGAAAGGGGTACAGAATATGGAAATTTGGAGTCAAAGACTTCTGAGGGTGTGAGTTCACAATTATGCCTGTGTCTTTACATGTGAATACATTTAAAAGTTATACCATTAAGAGATTTCATATACTGTATAAGTGTTTGTGACCTGCGTTTATCTAGCATGGTAAAATCCTCTCCTGCCCGCCCTGTGGCTGAGCCCTGCCTGCTCAGTTACAAATGGAAGTCTTCCCGGTCCCCTCTGACCATCAGTTAGCTCTCCAATTTCATTCCAGAGTTAACTGCACTGTAGCAGCAGACAAAGCTAGCCCGACGTCGGGAATACTGTCCCCCGATGGTATCAGAACCTCTTCTGTATTTATGTTTGCTGTGTGACTGTCACTTGTATACAATCACATAGAGACTCTGATATTAAGACTCGGGCCGCAAATCACCCCCATGGCACAGCCCTGGTGGAAGTGGAAAAGGCATTTCAGTGGCAACCAGATATCAAACACGAATTACATCGCCCTTGTACCAAAATAGGCATCTTTAAGAAATCATGTCTTCTGGTCCTCCTTTGCTATACTTCAGGTAATGTGGTACCAAGAGGCACCCAGATAAATAACAATCTCTTCTATTCGTAAAGATGAAATTGTGAATGAAAACTCTGTAAGTTCCCTGTGGTGGAGAGTATTATTATTCAGCACATATTGAGTGTCTTCTCTGCCTTTCCATGTGGGAAGAAAATTTACCCACACCCCTGCAGATGGGTTTAGCCATGTGACTTGCTTTAGCCAATGGAATGGAAGCAGAGATTTTCACTCTACTTGCCTGATTCGGCTTGGCCTCTTCCATTTCTACTGTTAGCATGGGAACAGCATGCCTGTCACTTCAGCCTAGGTCCCCGAATAAGAAGTACAAGGCTGTTCCACAACCTGGCACAGAGCCACTGAAGCCAGCCCACACAAGAAGTAAGAAATAAATGTTAGGGGCTCCTGGGTGGCTCAGTTGGTTGGGCAGCTGGCTTCAGCTCAGGTCATGATCTCACGTTTCGTGGGTTTGAGCCCCACGTCAGGCTCCGTGCTGACAGTGGAGAACCTGCTTGGGATTCTCTCTCTTTCCCTCTCTCCCTTTCAAAATAAGTAAATAAACTTAAGAGAAATATTTGTTGAATATATAAAGGAATTCTAATAAAGCATGTCACGCAAGACTAGGTAAAGGGGAAAGGGTGAGAAAAAAAAAAAGCTTGGGATTTACAGTCTCAAACTCTTGCTCCAACACTAGGTGATCTTAAACAGTTCAAAGGGTACCTAATGATGAAAAACAATCATGTGAGTGACAATAATAGTAAGTCAATGGGGAGCCACTGAAGAATTCTGAGCTGAGGAGAACACGATCAAGATTCCATCTTGGGATGATGTATCTAACTGCCACCCCCAGGGGTGGTTTTGTGGAGAGAGACCAGTTAGGAAGCAATTTCCAAGTGAGGTGATAAGGGCCTGAGGCATAAGGTGGCAGTAGAAGTAAAAGGGGTGAGGTTGGGATGGAAGCTCCAATTACCCCATCACCTAGTGGGAAAAGAAGGCAGCAGAGAGGGAGGGTCTAAGGCAGCGCCATGGTCATATACCCGTATGACTGAAAGAATAGAGCGCTCTTGACAGAGATACAGAAATGTGGCCAAGAGGCCAAATGTTTTGTTGAGATGATAAGTTCATTTAGACAGAATTTTTGACAATGGACTGGGTCTCAGGCAAAAACACATCACCCCCAGGACTGCTGGCCTGCAATCTCAGGACTGCATCTTGAGAGAGGGGTCAGAACTGGAAGAGCACACATGGACATTAGATTCACGGAGGTGACGGGCATAGGAAGCGAGAAGCCAAAGACCAAAGCCAGCCTTGTAGACTGCCTAATTAGAAGAGGCTTCTAGAAGGGGGAAGAGTAGCTGATGAAAGAGAACAAACAGAATCAGCAAAGGGTCTCTCAGAAGGAAAAGGAAGGAAGGAAGGAAGGAAGGAAGGAAGGAAGGAAGGAAGGAAGAAAAGGGAGGTGGGCCACCCGGGTGGCTCAGTCAGCTAAGCGTCCGACTTCGGCTCAGGTCATGATTTCATGGTTCATGGGTTCGAGCCCCGCGTGGGGCTCTGTGCTGACAGCTAGCTCAGAGCCTGGAGCCTGCTTCGGATTCTGTGTCTCCCTCTCTCTCTGACCCTCCCCTGCTCACACTGCCTCTCTCTCTCTCTCTCAGAAATAAATAAAACATGAAAGAAAGAAAGAAAGAAAGAAAGAAAGAAAGAAAGAAAGAAAGAAAGGAAGGAAGGAAGAAAGGAAGGAAGGAAAGGCAGGAATTTTTATATCCAGTCCTGTCTCTTTGTGGGACCAGTGTTAGCTGTCAGACTTCAGGGGGCCTCCTTGACGAGTAGAAGGGAACATCCTTTTTAACCTGACTCCCTGGCCTCTAACCACCTGGGTGGCTGGGGGCCCCAAGGCTCTGTGAGCCTTGAAGAGAAGACCAGGGAAGAGAAGATGGAGGAATGTAATCAATAACAAGAAACCTTGTGTTGTTTTTTCCCCCACTTCATATGCAGGAAGCAATCCAGGGCTATCGCCGGTGTTATGATGGGTGTATTCTGGATGTTCAAAAGGTCATGTGGCATGGAGACAGGCTAAATTATGGCTAGGGTGTATGAATCCGAGGAGGTTCCCCATTAACATTTATTAGCAATTGTCATCGCTTCAACCCGAATGGGCCCCAGATGTGGAAACCCCATCTGCCCCAGACTTCTCTTCCGGGCTGCAATCTCTCTTCTGATTTATTGTTATTAAACATGACCAGATTTTGTAGAGGGGAAAATTGAAGAAAGCAACACACACATGGGGAACCGTTAGGTGGAGGCTGCCAAGAGAAACAAACCATTTTATTATTTCTGGTGGCAGTGGGATCGCGTGGAGATGCAGACCATTGTTATGAGCCTCCGTCCGTAGTGCCTCTTGCCGAAATCGAAAAGACACAGCCTGAACTTCGGGACTGTCTCTCCCAAGGGCAGATGTCTTCACCTCGAGGGGGACAGAGGGGCAAAGTTGAAGGGAAGGAGAAATACTGAAAATAGAGAGTCAGTGCTTAGAATTCTAGAAGACATGGCAGCCACTCTCTTTCCTCAAAATATATTACCTTTCAGGACAGATGACTTCCTGTGCATCAGTCACGCCCACTGGATATTAGGTCATTTTTCTTATCAGTAATATTTACTCTCCTACTGTGTAAATATTATGAGGGATTCTAAGAAGTCAAAGTTACAGCCCCACCTTCTGGTAGCTTGTAGTCTATTTCATTTGTTCACTCCTCCAACGTAATTTTATTAAGCACATACTATATATAAGGCATTGTTGTAGGTGTTGGAGAAATATAGGTAAGCAAGAGAGACAAAGTCCATGCTGTCTGGGCGCTTACATATCCGTAAAGGAACAAAGTCAGAAAATACCAATTAGCTACTAGACCAAAAAAAAAGTGTTTACAAGGAAGGGAGTGTACAGAAAGGATTCTATATGAGGCAGGAGTCAAGAAAACAATTCCAGTCCTGGGCTCCGATACCCAAGAGTCTGGTGGCCTTAGGTAAATTATTGAACTTCTTAGGACCTCAACTTCTTGTTTGTAAAATGGTGATAAACCTGCCTTGCCTTATCTCATAGGGGTATTGTAAAAATTTAAGGAGGTAATGTATTTGAAGAGTTCCTTGTAAACTGTAAATTGCTCTGTGGTGTCGGGTGTTTTATGACAAGCGCCAAATAACGGATACAGTGTGTTATAAAACAGTATGTTCGCTAGCTGGGAACTTGGGCCCTCATCCTCTCCCGCTTTCTCTTGGGAAAAGGAGCAGGGAGAACTGGGCAGCCTTTTACTAGTGGAATCTGGATATCTGTTGCTGATCTTATGAACAGGCCACTTCTGGAAAATCCTCACTTGGCTAGGTCTTTTTCTATAGACTTTGGGATGGAAGTTATCCTATGTGGGAATAGTAGTGAATAATACAGGTAATGGGGCACATCTTGAAAGTCACTAGGTCTAACTACCTCTGCTGGTGCTTTGTTCGTCTTTCAGAAGATTATCTAAGTTCCCAAGGAGAAGGAATCGTGTTAAGCCATCTTGATCCAATTTCCAGCCTTCCGTTCCTTGCCCACCCCAACGCACTTACACCATATATATATGCATATATCTCTCAACTAGTGCACACACTTGCATTGTGTCTGGAATGAATGGAGATGCCCCTTAGGGCCAGCCTTTCTTATACCAGGCAACTGGACCAAGTGTCCAGGGGCTAAGCCTGAAGCTGCTTCCTCCTGCTTGAGGGGTGAAAACAAGGAGAGAAACCGGAGACAGGGGAGATTGGAGGACTTAGGAGTATTCCCTACAGACTTCCTCCAGTGGACAGATCTGCCTTCGAGTTCTGGGGGTCTGCAAACCCGCATCTGTCTAGCATGGTCTTGGAACAGGGGAAGGAGAGAGAATCAAATTCTAGGTTGTTGTAGATAGTTGTGTTGCACCAGAAGGGTATTTTGGGAGAAGGAATGGGGCCCGGGGAGGTAGAAAACGGGAAGAGAAGGGCCAAGGGAGTTTTACAGCTCCCCCTTTCCCACTAGAGCTTGTGGTGGGGTGGGTATGGCCTAAGACCCACTTACCCAAAGGGTAGTTCACAGACCAGCAGCATCTTAGGATTCAACCCAGGCCTACTGAGTCAGAAGTGAGTTATAATCCCTAGATGGTTAGTATGTCTATTAAAGTTTCAGAAGCATTAGCCTAAGATGCTGTTCTGGGAATGGCTTCTTGCAATGAGCCACTGAGGGCATGTGCTGGGTGATCCCTCTGGCCTTCCATAATTGCTCTCTATCCTTCTCCTCCCCTGCTCTGGGTGCTGGCTGGGAAGTGATCTTGATGAATTACTCCAACAGGCTCCCTTGTCTCCTGACCTCTGGTTGGGTTCAGTCAATGGTCAATGCTCAAGAAACAGTGACTTTACCTGAAATTTTTAAAGGAGAACAAGATAACACATTTACATGATGCAGCAAGTCACTGGAAGTGACTGAAGTGGGGAGAACATGAGGTCAGGGTCTTTATTCCCCCAGCTCCCCCCTCAGCCAGGCCTCCGGTTGACAATGCTCGTGTTCCTTCACTAAAGCCCATGGCCCCAGTGGGACACCCTCTGCTACACTCTCTCCAGATTTGGGGGAATGCTCCTTCTTTTACCCTTTGGGCCTAAAGTGCCAATCATTCCCCGCTCTGGTTAACTTCACCATCCCTTGTGGGTCCCTCCAAATGTTGCCCATTGCTTTGTAAATATGCCTTTGTTAAACTCTTCTCCAGGGTACCAGGGTCCTCCAGGACCCTGATCAATACTGAATCCTGAAGAAAAAACCCTTGCTCATGGTTAGGGAAAAGAACTAGATGAGTACTTCCAATTTAAGAACCTTTGAGTTTGGGGGCGCCTGGGTGGCTCAGTTGGTTAAGCATCTGACTCTGGCTCAGGTCATGATCTTGCGGTTCATGAGTTCGCACCCTGTGTCCGGCAAGCGGTTTTGGATTCTGTGTCTCCCTCTCTCTCTGCCCCTCCCCCACTCCCTTTCTGTCTCTCTCTCTCTCTCTCTCTCTCTCAAAAATAAATAAACGTTTAAAAAAAAGAAAAAATCTTTGAGATCAAAATGGTCATTGTCAATCCAGCGTATCATTTCTTGTCAGATTCTTTTTTCTGAAATAGAAAAATATATCTCGGGATCACTCAGCATTCCCTCCAACATGCCTCAGCTTCTGTCGACTGTCTTCGTGTGCACATGGGGGCACACAGGGGTGGTCTGGAGCTGCCTTATGCTGGCTTGTGAGTGCTGATTTTTAAATTTTCAAGAATTCTGTCAAACGGTTACTTCAAAAAAAACCCCTAAAACCATATAAAGTTACAATTAAATAAGTTACATTTAAAAACAAAAATAATAAATAATAACACATCCCTTCATCTTTATTTCACTAGATTTTTTAAAAGTTTTTTTTATGTTTATTTATTTTAGAGAGAGAGCGTGAGCGGGGCAGGGGCGGAGAGGGGCACAGACAATAAGAAGTGGGCTCTGTGCTGACAGCTGTGAGCCCGATGCAGGCTTCACCTCACAAACCCATGAGATCATGACCTGAGCTGGAGTCAGACGCTCAACTGACTAAGCCACCAGGCACTCCAAGATATTATTTTTAAGTAATCTCTACATCCAACATGGGCCTCAAACTCATAACCCTGAGATCAAGAGTCACATGTCTGACTGAGCCAGCCAGGCGCCCCTTTACTAGATTTTACTGTAACCTTTCGGGGTTATTTTTTTAAGTTTATTTTTGAGGAGGGGTGAGGGGCAGGGAGAGAAGGGGACAGAGGATCTGAGGCGGGCTCTGCGCTGACAGCAGATGTGGGGCTGAGATCATGACCCGAACCGAAGCTGGATGGACCGACTGAGGCCCCCCGACACTCCTTCTGAGGGTATTGATGTCTGTTGAACCTATATGGTAGAAATACTATATAAGGGTATAATACTGTCCAGCTCTGCCCAATTCTGCACTCATGTCATAATGATAGTGTGAAATCAGGCATGCTGGGAGTATTTACACCAAGGAAATTGGCAAATGCTATAAATCAAAATAGGACTCTTTTTTTCCTGGAAAGCTGTTTGTTAAACGCCACCGGGTTAGTCCCTATTTGGAGGGGGCTGGAGAGATGAGTAGGAAGAAGGGAATCCTTGGAGATGATCATGCTATTTGGACTTGGGTAGCATTAGGGGAGACCCATATGCCTGGTTTCTGACAAGAGAAAGGAACGTGGAACACACTTGGCACTTGGCTGGAAAGGATAAACTAAACAGAGAGAGGAAATATCCTCTTTGGCTCTTTAGGGCAAGACGGATTAAGCGGACCTTTTAGCATGTGAGATGTGGTATTAATAATAGCTTACTTTCGCAACGGGGTTGTTTGTTTAAAAGCTCTCAAAGTACTTTACATCTATTACCTCTCCCATCTATCAAGTATTTGAGTGACCAAGGAGGGAAGCAACAGAGACATTTCTTCTTAAAGCTAGAGAAACTGGGGCTCGGGGAGGTTAAGTGACTTTTTGAACCTCAGAAAACTGAGCTCCAGGGGGGCAGCAGGGCCCAGTAGCGGGAACCTTCTCTAGCAGCATCCTTTTATGTGACCTTGAGCAAGCTGTCCAAGGTTCCCGAGCCTCAGCTCTTCATCCATGGAAGGTTATAGAGGGATGAATGAAAGAATGTGTATAAATCACTAGAGATGTGTGATCAGTGCTCCAAAATTGGTGAGTTTCACGGAGAAACCCAAAGATTTTGCAGGGGCACAGAGGACGAGCTTATATTACACGGCACAAACAGCTTTAATGAGCACGGTGGGAACCACTGATCTTTGAATACCTCCCGGTCCATCTAACCGATGTGGCAGTCAGTACGCCTGGCCTCTCTCTATCCTGCTGGAGCCTTCCCAATTCCTCTTTTCTCTCTTTTTCTTTGTCTCTCTCTTGCAGAGCACTACTCTCCCTTCTCTAACATTTTGGTAACATCTGCCGTATGATAGACACCTATCAAGGTGACCTTCCAAACAGAGCTCCCTTCCCAAGAGAAATCCGGTTAATAAAATGATGAGCATCCCATTATACATAAAGAGTCATTTGCACAGGGTTTTCCCATCCACTATTTCCTTTGAATTTCAGAGCCACCCCGTGGCAAGGATTGCAATCACGCCACTTTACATTGGGGAAACTGAGGCTCAAGGAATGGCCCAGGGTCACAACTTGTGGGTGGCTTATATTCAGGACTTGAACCTGGCAGTGAATATTGCACAGCACCATGCTGGGTGTGATCCTTCCTTCCTCAGAATGGGCAGGTTCTAGGGGCGCCTGGGTGGCTCAGTCATGATCTCACAGCTCAGGTCATGATCTCACAGTTTGTGAGTTCGAGTCCTGTGTCAGGCTCTGTGCTGACAGCTCAGAGCCTGGAGCCTGCTTTGGATTCTGCATCTCCCTCTCTCTCTGCTCCTCCCCTGCTCATGTTCTATTTCTCTCTGTCTCTCAAAAATAAATAAATGTTAAAAACAGAAAGAAAGAAAGAAAGAAAGAAAGAAAGAAAGAAAGAAAGAAAGAAAGAAAGAAAGAAAGAGCGAGCAGGGATGTTCTAGTCTGTCTCCTAGAAGACTGCTCTCTGTGCCTTCAGGTCTAGACTGAGAGCATGTAGTGGATAGATTCCTGAGCTGGATGGATACCAGGCACTGGATTAGGAATTAGGAGACACAGGCTGGAGCTCTGATTTCTTTCCTAGCTTGCTGTACAGACTTGGGCAAGACAAGTAGAGAGGCAGGAAAGTATGATGTTATGAGCAAATGCGACATTCCAGGCACCACGTGCTAGGAACTTGACATTAACTTGATTATTTCCTATAGTCTTCACTACGATTCTGTGAGATTCATATCAGTATTTTCATTTTATTTTTTAAATGTGTTTATTGATTTTTGAGAGAGAGACAAGTGTGAGCGGGGGAGGGGCAGAGAGAGAGAGAGTCACAGAATCCAAAGCAGGCTTCAGGCTTTGCGCTGCCAGCACAGAGCCCGACGTGGGTCTCAAACTCAAGAGCCATGAGATCATGACCCGAGCTGAAGTCAGATGCTCAACCAACTGAGCCACCCAGGCGCCCCTCATTATTTTCATTTTAAAGGTATGGAGACTGAGGCTCAAAGAGCTTAAGAAACTTGCGCAGGGTCATATAGGTGGGAAGTGATAGAGATGGGAATTGCACCTGTGACTCTCTGATTCCAAATTCCACCTTCACTTCCCATACACATTGCCCCTGAGTCCCTTTTTTTTTTAAATTTATTTTATTTTGGGTGGGGGAGAAAGAGAGAGCACACACACTTGAGTGGGAAAGGGGCAGAGAGCAAGGGAGAGAGAAGCCCAAGCTTGCTCTGCACTTCCAGAGCAGAGCCCAATGCAGGGCTCAAACTCAAACTGTGAAATCATGACCTGAGCTGAAATGCAGAGTCAGACCCTTAAAAGACTGAGCCACTCAGGAGCCCCTGAGTCCCCGTTCTCTGAGGCAAAAGCCCGCATCTAAGCTCTCTGGTTCCCAGCTCACACTTCCATCAATTGCTGGTCTGACAGGGGGCTCAGGGTTGGGAAATCTTCCTGCTGTTATCAATCTTCTCCCAAGTTCAGAGGTCAGAGTGAGGAGTTCTGATTACCGCAGCCCCCCACCCCCACCTCTAGGATGGTGCCGCGTTTCACTTGGGTCGGCAGCCGCAATGTTCTCAGAATGTGGGCTCCCACCCACAACTCATCCCTGGCCTGGGGCGGACTGTTCATTAAGGGGCAGGCAGGGAGGAGGCGAACCACGACAGCACAGAGATCCATCAAGGTGCTGAGCTGACAGGTGCACACACCTGCTTCTAGCCAGAGGAACTAGCAGCCAGTGGGAACCTGCCTCATAGGAGAGGACTTTATCTGGAAAGGGGAGGAGAAGGGAAAAAAAGAAAAACAAACAAAAACAAACAAAAAACACAAGATCGGATCCCTTTAATCATACGGCTCTAAATCACAGAGAAGAACCGTGGCTCAAACATCCAAGCAGTGGAGGGTGGATTCCTACCTTGACTCCTGCTAATTTTCGTTGATTTATGTGGCTTGAAAGCATTTATTTTCTGCTTAGAAGCGGCCCGGGTACTGCTAAGGAGGCCCAGGACTCCCCTAAATGCCCTCACCGTGGAGAGGTAGGAGGCAGAGCTGGGCTCCAGGACAAGGGCTAAGTTTCCTGTTTGGTCTCAGTCACTGCCTGAGAGCCGGTGAGGCCTAACAGGAGCCCCTGGCCTCCTGGAGCCACCTCCCCGCTGCTGTCCCCAGAGCCCGCCTGCTTCTGGTCACAGCTCCTTGAGTTTAACACTCCTGGCAGCCTAGCACGCTGGTTTTTATGTGCTAGGCCGTAATATTTGGTGAGCTGTGAGATGAGGTGGGAGCTTCCACAACTGGCACTTCCCTTCCGGCCCTGCCCTGCGATTCGGGCCAGTGGTGTGACAAAGTGAGACTGCCCCTCCTTCCCCCTCTGGCTCCCACCTGTGGCTGTTTGGCACCATGTCCTTCCTCCGTCGTCTCCTCTTCCCCATGATCCCATGTCTGCTGGACTCCATACCTCTTGGCTTTTGAAAGGAGGTATTCAGTCCTCACATTCCAAGCCATCGGCTCAGTTAAACATGTTAAAGAGCAGTTCTGAGTCTGCCCAGGACCACATTCCAGAAGAGGAGGGGTGGGTGTCAGGAGGGAGGCTTTCTAAATGTCATAGGCTTTGAAAAAAATCTTGACTGATGATGACAAACTGGTGGGAAGCCAATGGGTCAGCCGGTGAGGGTCAAGTTTTCTCGGGGATTAGAAGCATAAGAAAGCAGTGCACAGATTTTGAAAAGCCCACTTCCTCTACCGGAGGCTCATGACAAGTCATTTGGGCACCTCTGGTTTATTTCTCCAGCTCTGTGGTCCCTGAGCTCTCCCTGTCCCCTCACGTGAGCCAGGGTCAGAGTTCAGGTTCCTGTGGACCCCTCCAAGCATCCTCAATCTACAGTTGTCTTATTTTCTGCTTCATCTTTCATCCCATTGGTCTTTGAATTGCAGCTGCTTTCCAGGAATAGAGTAGACTTTGTTCTTGCAGGAAGAGTATAAGAAAATGGGGCTGATTGGGGCTCCTGAATGACTCAGTCAGTTTCAGCTCAGGTCATGATCTCACGGTTCTTGGGTGTGAGCCCCGCGTTGGGCTCTGTGCTGACAGAGCCCTCTGCTCCTCCCTCACTCATGCTCTGTCTCCGTCTCTCTCTCTCTCAAAAATCAATAAACACTAAAAAAAAGAGAAAAGAAAATGAAGCTGATTCTCTTTTAGGGGGTTGTTTTGAGTAGAAATGGATGGAGCGTTTCTTAATAAAATTATTATCAGAAGACGACTCTGAGATGCAGATCCAAACTTCAAACAAAGCAGAAGCAGTGAATCTTCTACTGTGTCTTTTAAGATGGAGAGTGTCTTCCACATTTGGTACTGTGGCCTAAACATAGTGGGATGGATAAGAAAATGGACCGCTGAGGAACATGCAGTGCAAAGAAGTAATTCCTCAAGATGAGAGATTAAACTTTTATGATAAAGATCCCCAAATGCAACATCTCAACAAGATAGAAGTTCATGTTTTTTCTCACAGAACAGCCTGAGCTCCAGGATGGCAGAGGATTCTCCTGCATGTTGTCATTTGGGGACCCAGGTTCCTTCTGCCTTGCTTTTCCACCACCCACCCACCCCCACCCCCGATGGTGGCTTTTGTGTGCCTGGTCCAAGCTGTATGGAGGGTACATTCGTGTTCTGGGGTTTAGGAAGGATTAAAAGTATAGACGAGGCACACTCATTTCTTAAGGATCCAGCTGATCATTGGCCCACATCACTCTTGCTTTCATTCCACTACCAAGAACTTAGTCATATAGCCATCCTAACTGCAAGGTTAGGCTGGGAAATAGATACACATGAGCAGCCATATGTGCAACAGTTCAATTATTACAGAAGAAAGAAAGAATGGATTTTTGGATAGTGTCACCACATAAACCTGGATGTACCCCAAACATCACCAAATAGAGAGGATCTTTGTTTATTATAAGCTATTAGGTCAGAGAGTTTTTATTAAAGCAGGAAATAAGAAAATGCAATTTATAGAAGACATAAAAACCACAGGGTCCTTTCAAGCAATGGAGCACGTCCCAGGGGCTTGAGAAGAGATGTATTTCATTTGTTCTTCCTAAAGGGGGGATTGGGAGCAGTCAGCAGCAGACAGAAGTGACTGATGCCCAGAATGTGGCTCATAAAGTGCTTTATATTTAAATATGCTTGAATATGATTTACATCTTACAAGGATAATTTATACACATTATCTGATTGAATGCTGAAAACATTCCTGATTCAGGAAAGCGAGGCTCAGAAAGGTGAAGGATCTTGCACGAAATCACATAATCCATAAACTGCAACGGCAAGATCAGAACCCAAGTCTTTAAGCACAAGTCCATTGCCTTTTATACAACAAAATGCTTTCTATTCATTTTACATCCCAGGAGGGTGAGTAGTTGGACATCCTGTGGCGNCACAGAGCCCTATGTGGGGCTCGAACTCACGAACCATGAGATCATGACCTGAGCCAAAGTTGGATGCTCAACCGACTGAGCCATCCAGGCACCCAGGGCTTTAGTTTCTCAGGAGACTTTACTTTTTCAGTCTCCATGTGATTTAGATTCCATTTTTAAGATATCAAGAGTCATCTGAACAATAATAATACTAATTACTACTTGCTGACCGCCTACTATGTGCCAGGCTCTGAGCTGAGCACATGACATATATATATCTTTCCTACCCCTCATAGTGACCCGGCAAGGTAGACATTGTTATCTTGTTAGCACTGTCTTGTAGAGGAGGAAGCTGAGAGGCTGGGTAACTTTCTCCAAACACACAGCGAATAAGTGGTTGAAGCAGGATGTGAATCCAAGTCGATCCATATCTTTTCTCTCTGTACCACTTTAAAAAATGAAGGGCATTTACACTTGCTTAGGCCTCAGGAAAGCACACAGGCAGTACTTGGTAATTTCAAGCCTGAGGCAGACCAGATTCCTTAAGCTTATCCCAAACTCCTGACACACACACACACACACACACACACACACACACCAGCCCTTTGGATATCCTAGGAATTGGATATCCTTGATTAGGTCTTTACTGGCCATAACCCCCAAACGTCCTTGTCCCTTGAGCTCCTAGATACTTATGGTGTCTGAACCGGAAGTAATCAAAGTTCCTCCGGTCCAAAATGTCCCTTTTACAGATGGTGAAACTGAGGCCTAGGAAAATAAAGAAATAACATGCCAGAGGTGTCGAAGCTAATTCTTGATGAAATCAGCACATTCATTTCATTCTCCAGGCTCTGGGCCCATGATGACCCCCTGGACTGAGAACGACCCCCCACCCTCACTGCCACCTGTCAGAGCCTCCTTCAAGTGAGTAAACTGAGGCGTAGAACTCAGCTGGCTCCACACTGTCACAGCTAGAACTGTCCCTTCTCCCCTTCCATTCCTACCCAGCTGGGCCAGCTTGCAGTTTTTCCAAGGCAGGGCCGGCCTGTCCTGAGCTGCAAGATGTATTAATCAATTTGATGAGGATGTTAAAGCTTTCTCTTTGCAACTAATTATGGCCTGATTTATAGGCCTGGCCTTGGTTTGATAGAGCTCTCCTCATGACAGGGATGAATGCAGTACTGGCATGGACCCCTTCATCTCTTCCATTTCTCTCCCTTCCTCTCTCCCTCCCTCCCTCCCCCCCCCCTCCCACATCTCCTGCCTCCTGCCTCTGCTCTTGGTTCCCACAGGAACACCCTAATGACATGTTGACAAGCTGGTGAAGCATCGTTCCCTCTCTGTTGCGTCTGCCTCTGACACCGCCATCCCTCCTGTATTCTCTGACATGGGCAGATGGAGGCCTTGGCAGGCTCCAGCCACCAGGCGGGTGCTGAGCTAGAGGCTCTGTACACCCCTTTTTTCCAGAAACAGAATAATAAAATTACAGCAGGCCGACACAGCGTCTTCCTTCCCAAGCCCTTCCCAAGAGCTTGTTGAAATGGACTTCACCCCCAGTTGATTTGGAGACGATGGAGGGTTTCAGGTAAGTTCCATTCTGGTTATTCTACATATGGGCAGGCTAAGGCAGGGCAATGAACTTGCCTGTGACCCCACACACCATAGAACAACAAACGGGTGAATAACGGGTGTCCTGACTTCCAGCTGCAAAATCTTCCCATGGCTCAGGTCCTTGACTCATCTGCTGTGCCGCTCTTAGGAACCCTTGCCTTCAGGATGGCTTCCTCGCACCTGTGACAATGTGGCGGAAGGGGAGCTCTGCCATCTATATCGGTTTCCTAACCTTAGGCATGAAGGCCTTTGTGCCTGCACTATGCAAATGACACATTCAATAAAAGGTAAGTAGGCACTCGGCACAGAGTATATGTGCTTGTGCATGTGTACACACGGGCTGTTTCCAGCTGTCTTTATCTTTATGTCACACGAGAGATGAGGAGCACTCCCAAATAATCACCTTCCTTAGGCACGAAGGCTCTTATGAAGTCACTCTCCACAGACTCAGCAGGATTCTACGGGGAGCTCCCCATTGTGGGGTCTATCCTTGCATTCTGTTCCCCAAGAAATACAGCCACGCCCCAAAAGTGCCAAAGGAAAGACACAAAATTCATTAAATAATATTTCCACAATACATTTGTAGGAAGGGGCTAATCTAAACATAACCAATTTATAAATCCTAACCCTCAACTGAACCTGAACCTGAACCTTGCTCCTGACCCTAAATCTAAACAATTTCCCAACCCTAACTGTAAACTAACCCTAATCTAAACACAAACCCAACTCAAAGTCTAAAATAACCTGATTCCAGACCATAATCTTAACATTAACCCTAAGCCTGATATTAACTCAGTGGTTCTCAACCAAGGGAGATTCCCACCGCCACCACCCTGAGCCCCACACCCAAGGAAACATTTGACATTGTTTCAAGACATTTTTGGTTCCTACCATGGAGCAGATACTATAAGAATCTAGTGGGTAGAGGCCAGGGTTGCTGCTAAACATCCTAAAAATGACAGAGTGGCCCCCATGATGGAATTTCCAGCTTCAAATGTCTATAGTTCCTGGACTGAGAAACTGCCCTAACCTTAACCTAACCCTAATTCTAAAGTAAACGAATACTGATCCTGGCTTCATTTTTATTTTACTTTAAAAAAAATTTTTAAGTGTTTTTATTTATTTTTGAGAAAGAGAGACAGAGCAAAAGCGGGGGAGGGGCAGAGAGAGAGGGAGACACAGAATCCAAAGCAGGCTCCAGGCTCTGAGCTGTCAGCACAGAGCCTAAGGTGGGGCTCAAACTCACGAACCAGGAGATCGTGACCCGAGAAGAAGTTAGACACTTAGTCGACTGAGCCACCTAGGTTCCCCTGTTTTGTTTTTTAATAATATTTTTTATTTATTTTTGAGAGAGAGAAAGAACAAGCGGGGAAGGGGCAGACAGAGGGGGGTACAGAGCATCCCAAGAGGGCTCCACACTGACAGCAGTGAGCCCCGTGTGGGACTCAAACTCACAAACTATGAGATCATGACGGAGACCAAGTCAGACACTCAACCAAATGAGCCACCCAGGTGCCCCTATTTTTATTTTCTAAAGGCAATCTCTACACCCATCATGGGGCTCGAACTTATAGCTCCGAGATCAAGAGTCACATGCTATCTATTGACTGAGCCAACCAGGCGCCCCTGATCCTAACTTTAAATATAACTTTAAACCTAATTTCCCACCCCCAACTTTAAACTAAACATATATCCAAACTCAGAATCTAAACCTAACTGAAACCCCAAACCTAACCCTAATCCTCTCCTGGACCCTAATTATAAGTCAAACCCAACCTGAGCTCAACCCTAACAATAGCTAGATGGGGAAAAGTTTGCTAGAACAGGAAAGGTGAGCCCAGAGTCTGATTCTACTGCTTTTTCCCTTGGTTTTTCTTCACAATCAACATGAGATTGTTCAGACCTTTCTGGATTATGCAGGTCCTCAATTTCTCCTGACCCAGTATAGCACCGCTCATCAGCCCCCTCCCCCCAGATGACAGGGTATTAAAGGAGATGAAATTCAGACTCAGTTTAGCCCTTAGCTGCTCACCAATATATCTCAGAGGACACTGGCGGAGAAGGGTAATTAATTGGGGGGAAATCCTTAAAATGATGCTATTTAAGTGCAATTTTCTTTTTTTCTAATAGTCTTTTAAATTAAGAAGAAATTTGACTCTGCTCCCCTATTTTATCTTTAACGTATCTTAAAGGTCAATAAGTTGGGCAATGTTATCCTCACCTGATAAATAAGACATGAAGGCACAGAGACGTTAAAGGCTTTGCCCAAAACCACACAGCAAGGTAGCAGAAAAGCATCACCAGATAGCTTGATTCATAATCTATTTTCTACTCTTTTACCCTGCTTGTGATCTCGGTTACTATTACCTCCCAATTCCAGACAGTGCAGATATCCACGAATCCTCAGCAGGTTTGTTTTTTTTTTTTTAATTTGAATTCAGGGCCTGAGAAAAGCAAGCAGAACCAGTCTCAAGAATGGGATGAGAAGAATAAATTCAAATGCCCAAGTGCTCAATCACATACGCTTAGATTTTTTTTTATTGTTAAGTAATCGCAGACCTAATGTGGGGCTCAAATTCACAACCCTTAGATCAAGAGTTGCATGCTCCCCGGACTGAGCCAGCTAGGCATCCCTCAATCACAAACACTTTTAAAAGTTCTAGACCTTGGGGCACCTCCTGGCTCAGTCAGTAGCGCATATGACTCTTGATCTCAAGGTCATGAGTTCTAGCCCCACGTTGGGGGTAGAGATTACAACAAAACAAAACAAAACAAAAACAAAAATAAAACAAAAACTTCCAGTCTTTGAATAGGGTGGAGTGGAAAGTGGAGAGAAGGTAACTGGGTAGTAAAAGCCCTGGAGCGTGGCACTGGGCGTCAGGTTGAAGGGCTGACAGTAGACAGTTGGAGGAACTGGTCGAGAGCCTCAGGAAGAACCCAATACAGTCCTGATCTTCCTACATCTTATAGAAGGTCAATGCCTCCTCCCAGGACTCTCCCATTCACATGCAACTCGGAGAATTACATTTACAACCCACGAGCATTACAGAAGCTTGTGACAAGGCTGAGTTTACACAGGCGGCACTAAAAGAGAAAGCAGTGTGGTGAGGTAGCCAAGTTGTCCAGAGGGGCCTGAGTGAGCACTTCAAGGACCAAGATTGTCTAAACCCACTGGGAAAATGGTGGAAAATTCACCCTCACCGTTGCCAGAAAGAGTGGCTTATGGCTTTGTTCTTAAGCTCCCAGTCTGGCTTTATTCTTGAGTCTTGGCTAAACTCCTTGGGCTTTACCTACTGGCCTCAACAATATTGGACAGTGGCCTTGCCTGCCTACCTCCTCATGAGTATAGTAATCGATTATGTACTCCAATTTGGAATAAATACGAGGAGTCCTCTCCACTCAATTCCATTCACACAATCACAAGTAACTATGCTAAAAATCAACAGCAGAAGACATACCATGAAGAGGCCATTCCAGCACTGAGATAGTCCTACTAGTGAATTAAACCAAATATTCTTTCTTGCAGCCCAAGACCTTTATGCCAAAATAGAAATTGTATATAGACCAAACCCAAGCACCTATTATAAGCTTTTGACATAATAATTTTGACTATAATTGTTTTGACGATCTCTTATTAATACCCAATACCGAACTGTGAGAAAAAGTAAGTCGAAATTCTCTTAGATTAAGTGCCATTAGTTTTATAAATGTTCTCGAATATATAAATGTTATAATATTAAGTGCCATTAATATTATAAAGGTTCTCAGAATAAATAAAATACTGCATGACCATTAAAAAGGGAAAGAAAGAAGGCAGTGAACCATTTAAGGGGAGGGATGAGTGGGAGCCCAGAACACAAAGGGCTAGGGAAGGAGTTAGCTGGAAACTCGTAGGGTTAGTGACACATGAAGCCCTAGAATGTTGGGAAAAAACAGACATCTAGAGATCAAATGTAGAGGAAAGAGCACTGGACCAGGGCCAGAAAATCTATATTTGAATTTCATCTTCAATGCAGACTTTAGACAAGTCATTTCCCACAATCACTCCATCTGGAAAATCAGAGGGTTTGGACCAGAACTTAAAGTCCCTCCCGAGGTTGACATTCTAGAATTCCTGACTCCCCCAGTCAAAAGCACCCTGTGCCAAGTCTTTCTCTAGTCCGATCTCCCCTCTGCGTGACTGAACCAGCCCGGCCCTCCCCACTGGGCATTTATTTGCATGTCACGTTGTGTTCTGGTGGGTGGAAGTCTCTGGTTTTGCCTTTATGACATGAGCCTCTGAAAGATGAAAACTGTCTGGAACTCCCAGCTCTTGGAGCCTCCACTATAGTCCTTTGCTGGCCTAAGAGGCTCTGTGAGGTCCCCAGGCAGGGATGTCTGTCCCGTCACGTGGCCTCCTCTGCGTTCCCGAAGCCGCCCCAGCCCTGTCCCCAGGCCCCAGGGCCCAGCTGACCAAGAGCAGAGGATGTCGGGAACCCTGCACAACTGCACATGAATCCTTCCAGAGTTGAGGCCCCACCACCCCAAGGAGCTGATGTCTCTTGGTGAGGAGCCTGGCTGCGCTGCGCAGATGAAAAGCTGTCTTCGCAGTGGAGTGAATTCCCTCAGACCCAAAGCAGCTGCTCCTCAAAGTCTCCAAAAACACAAAATCCTCATGAATAAATATTAGGGGACGAAATGAGGTTTCCCAAGAACAAAAGCAGAGTTGAAGAAGTTACTGAAAGAAGCTGGGATCTTTCATCTCACAAAATATGTCGCCTATGTGTCG
>NW_027532169.1:4076304-4081413 GCF_008692635.1 Crocuta crocuta | reverse complement strand
AGGCCACATCCTGCTTCACCCTCACATGGCGACAGGCAGCACCTAGGAGATCATCTGCTCAGACTTTCCTTCAGAGGAAGAGAGAAACCGCAAACAGCTGCCCCAGGAGCCCTCCTGCCAAATTCCAGCTCAGCCCAGGGATCTCGATGACCTCATCGGTATCGGAGCTGGAACTCACTTCTCCAGAGCCGGTGGGGGGTTGCCAGCACCTCTGCAGAGTCTCTGGAAGGAGAAGAGGCGGCATGGGGGGTTCATGTCTGTGCCACACCGGGAGGGGCGTGCCAAGATCTCCACCCAAGGGCTGAGCCCTGGGGCAGGCCCTGCCTTGCCAGGTGGCAACTTGGGGTGAATCCCCCCACCCCCACCACCTCTGCCTCGCCCCTTCCAAAAGCCTCCAGCTCTACCAATCCAAAGAGATCCCAAGTTAGAGGCTCATTCTCTCTCATCTGGATGCCGATCGAAAGGCAAAGAAAATGTGCGTCTGTGCTGATGGGTTTATCAGAGCCTGTCCAGAACAGTTTTTCTGAAAGAGAAGGTATGAGAGAAGAGGATCAATGGAGTCAAGGGGTCAAAAGGTCCAAATCTACAAGGCCAAGGCCGGAGGGGGAGCCTATTAGATCAAACCCTTCATGCTGCAGGTGAGGAAACCAAGGCTCAGAGAAGGAGAGCATCTTTCCCGGCATCTCACAGCAGGTCAGTAGCTGAAGTCAGATCTTCAGGCTCCAGACTCAGCCCTGTGCCAGCTGCAGGCAAGGAGAGCCCCGGGGCCTGAAAGCCAAACGTCGCCTCTTCCCAGGTCTGCCCAGGAGCCGACCCCTCCCACATCCCTGCCTCTGGAACACTTGGTTCCCCCAGGAGTGACCTCTGCTCTTGGCCCTGAGCCCCTGAGAAGCAGCATGAGCCAGCAGAAAGGGGTGAGATGGAGGAGTGGGGCGGGATCTTCCTGAAGAAAGGCTCTGAGGAAGTCTGCATCCTTAACTGCATCAGACTGTAATCGATGTTAAATCTTGGGGCGCCTGGGTGGCTCAGTCAGTTAAGCGTCTGACTTCGGCTCAGGTCATGATCTCACAGTTCATGGGTTCGAGCCCCACATCAGGCTCTGTGTTGACAGCTCAGAGCCTGAATCCTACTTCGAATCCTGTCTCTCCCTCTCTCTCTGCCCCTCCCTCACTTGTGTGCTCTCCCTCTCTCTCTCTCAAATGAATAAAATTAAAAAAGTGTTTTTTAAAAAAGGTGTTAAATCTTGACTTGAAGTGGGGCTCTTGGCTAATACTTCTCTTTCTGGCCCCAAATGCGCCTCCAAGAATAGTAACGCTTTGCATCTTTGGATGTAAAGATTGACATGCTAACAAATCATTCCGTGTCTGGACTCTTCGAATGATGCATTCCTTTCCCCTATACCTTGTAGTTGTTTCTGCCATGGGAAAGAAGTGGGACCTTAGAATCAGACCTAAGGTATCTAGGTTAAATTTCAGAAATTATTTTCAACTGCGGTAAAATGTACATAACAAAATTCACCAGCTTCATCATTTTGAAGTGTGCAGGTCAGTAGTGTTAAGTACATTCACATTGTCGTGCAACCAATCTCCAGAACTCTTTGCATCTTGAAAAACTGAAACTCTATACCCACAAAACCAATGACTCCCACTGTCCCCTCCCCCCAGACCCTGGTAGCCACTAGTCCACTTTCTGTCTCTATGAATTCGATGACTTTGGGTATCTCATATAAGCACAACCACACAGTATGTCTTTTTGTGACTGGCTTATTTCACTTAGCATGATGTCCTGAAGTTTCATCAAATTGTAGCACGGGAAATGCAGAATTTCCTTTTTTTTTTTTTTTAATATTTTTATTTATTTCTAGGAGAGAGAGAGAGAGACAGCGTGAGCAGGGGAGGGTCAGAGAGAGAGGGAGACACAGAATCCGAAATAGGCTCCAGGCTCTGAGCTGGCAGTCAGCACAGAGCCCGACACGGGGCTCGAACCCACAAACCGCGAGATCATGACCTAAGCGAAAGTCAGATGCTTAACCGACTAAGCCACCCAGGCGCCCCAGAATTTCCTTTTTAAGGCTGAGTAGTATTCCATGTATGCACACACCGCATTTTGTTTATTCATTTATCTGTTGATGTTCATGTGAGTTGCTTCCCCCTTTTGGCAATTGTGGATAAGCTGCCATGAGCAAGGGCGTGCAAATATCTCTTTGAGAACCTACTTTTCACCCCTCTTGGGTATACACCCACAAGTGGAATTGCTATTTTTAAGTTTTTGAATAACTGCTATCTGATTGGCTTAAACTGTTGTGGCCTTTAGTTTGAGTATGGCAAAGATTACGTACATAAAGCTCTTGGCTTGAGGCTTGGTACGTGGCAGGAGTTTAAGAAATGGTTGCTCCTGAAATAAATAATAAGTGGGGGTGCCTGGGTGGCTCAGTCAGTTGAGCATCCGACTTCAGCTCAGGTCATGATCTCACAGTTCATGGGTTCGAGCCCCACGTCAGGCTCTGTGCTGATAGCTAGCTCAGAGCCTGGAGCCTGTTTCGGATTCTGTGTCTCCCTCTCTCTTTGACCCTCCCCTGCTCACACTGTCTCTCTCTCTCTCTCTCTCTCTTTCTTAGAAATAAATAAAACATTAAAAAAAAAATTTTAATAATAATAAATGGTTGCCCCCCCCCAAGCATTCTTGAGAAAAGGGCTGTGTTTGGGGGCACCTGGGTGGCTCAGTCGGTTAAGCTCAGGTCATGATCTTGTGGTTCGTGAGTTCAAGTCCCACGTCAGGCTTTATGCTGACAGCTCAGAGTCTGGAGCCTGCTTCAGATTCTGTGTCTCCCTCTCTCTCTGCCTGTTCCCTGCTTGCACTCTCTCTCTCTCTCTCAAAAATAAACATTTTTTAAAAAGTAGGTAAAGGCAGATCTGCATGTGAAAATACACAGACCACTTCCAGGCTACCCTGGGCTTCCCACGGCTTCTCTCTTCCTACCATATTCATACAATACTTACTGTGAGCTCTGAGGCATATTAGAAAGCAGCGCCATCCATGACCGATGCTGTTAGCCCACGCAACTCAGAGGTTTGTTTTTTAAAGACTTCACTATTTTTTTATTTTTTTTAATATTTTATTTATTTCTAGGAGAGAGAGAGAGACACAGCGTGAGCAGGGGAGGGTCAGAGAGAGGGAGTCACAGACTGAAACAGGCTCCAAGCTCTGAGCTGGCAGTCAGCACAGAGCCCGACGCAGGGCTCGAACCCACGAGCTGCGAGATCATGACCTAAGTGAAAGTCGGACGCTTAACCGATTAAGCCACCCAGGAGCCCCTAAAGACTTCATTTTGAAGTAATCTCTATACCCCACGCGGGGCTCAAACTCACAACCCTGAGATCAAGAGTCACATGCTCCACCAATTGAGCTAGCCAGGCGCCCCACAACTCCAAGAATCTCAATCAGCTGGCCCGAGTCCAACAGCAATGATCCACTCTCCCCTCTCAGCAGCCTCCCCACTCTGAGGCTCCCTCTTTGACCCTCTCTTACATTGGAACCCAGGCCCTTTTTCCTCCTCTTTGGCTTCTACTTTTCTAAGCACTTCCCATAATACTTCCAACGTAACTACTCAGCTCCCTAGAACCTATTTGTACTGCCTTCCTCCTGAAACGCCCTTTCCATTCCCAAGTATATTGGTCAAAACTTGCCCACAGTGGGGACCAGAAACAGGACCGAAAGGAAGGGAAACTTCTTTGCAAGTGCACAGGTTGAGAACTCATTTAGGGCCTCCTTACATTGGACCTGGCATACAGTAGGAGCCTAATAAATACACGTTAAATGGATAAAGATTGGTGTAATATATCATATTCGTATATGATTTTTTAGACTGTAAATTCCCCAAGTATGGGTTTAAGAACGATATCTCTCCTCTCAGATAGGATGCTTCCTAACCCAGAGACACTATTTCCCCAATATATGTGAGGCTTCTGAGAGCAAATTCTTGCCACTTCCATGTTCTGTGAACCCCAAAACTTCACCAAACATCTTGGTTAATGACGACTTAGACCAAGGTTTCTCAGCCTTATAATTGACATTCTGGGCCAGATAATTCTTTGATGTGGGGGGCTGTCCACTACATGGTAAGATACTTAGCAGGCATCCCTGGCCTCTACCTGCTGGATGCCAGTAGCGACCCCCTCCCCACTGGGACAACCGGAAACCCTCCAAACAATACCAAATATCTCCCGTGTTTGGGTGGGGCGGGGCACAAAATCATTTCCATTCGAGAACCACCAACCTAGACTGAGACAGAAAAAAAGAAGCAATTGCTCTACATTTTATTGCCTGGTGGGAATAGAAAGTATTTTTCTAGTAGAGGAAAAGTTGCATATTGATTCGATTAAGAACTGACGAGTAATGTCCCTCCAGCCCAGGCAGTTTCTCAGAATTGAAACTGCGAGCATTCCAGGTGAGATACTTCCTGCCTGGGACAAAATTTCCCTGTCAGGTCACCGGGGTACAGAATGGAATGGCAAAAGAAGGAAGTGGAAAAGTACGAGGACATGCCCCAGAAGTTACTAGAAATGGCAGCTCTTCACTTTCCACTCCTCAGCTAGGACCTGCCAGTGCTCTAAACCTGGGGTCAAATACTTAAGGGCCCGCTCTAGTTGGAGCCTGCCTGCTTGCAGAAACTGGAGCCCAGAGAGACTGAATGACTTTTCTGATATTGCACAGCACATCAGAGGGGGGAAAAAATCAGGGCTTGATCTCCTTTTGAAGTGACACGTCTGAAAGACAAGGGGACATGGTGCACCTTCAGCCGCCCAGGGCCTGGTCTCTCCTGTGCCCTAATCTGACGCTGAAAACAGACTAGACCATGACGAGAGGAGAGAAGGATCTACTGGTGATCTCTGCGGGGGGTGGGAGTGGAGCGGGGGACGGGACTGTTCACAACAGCAGGCCGTTTCCCAAGATGCTCTGGGTTGCTGGCTCCTGAGCCCGCTATCTCACTTTCTTGTTGCTGCTCAGAGATAAGCTATCAGCTCCTGCACAGGATCAACTGAGGAAGTCAGGAGGGAAGGGAGGCCTTGGCAGGAAAGGGCTGGCAGAAAAAAAAAGAAAAAAAAAAAA
>NW_027532169.1:4066747-4072654 GCF_008692635.1 Crocuta crocuta | reverse complement strand
AGAGAGAGGGAGTCACAGACTGAAACAGGCTCCAAGCTCTGAGCTGGCAGTCAGCACAGAGCCCGACGCAGGGCTCGAACCCACGAGCTGCGAGATCATGACCTAAGTGAAAGTCGGACGCTTAACCGATTAAGCCACCCAGGAGCCCCTAAAGACTTCATTTTGAAGTAATCTCTATACCCCACGCGGGGCTCAAACTCACAACCCTGAGATCAAGAGTCACATGCTCCACCAATTGAGCTAGCCAGGCGCCCCACAACTCCAAGAATCTCAATCAGCTGGCCCGAGTCCAACAGCAATGATCCACTCTCCCCTCTCAGCAGCCTCCCCACTCTGAGGCTCCCTCTTTGACCCTCTCTTACATTGGAACCCAGGCCCTTTTTCCTCCTCTTTGGCTTCTACTTTTCTAAGCACTTCCCATAATACTTCCAACGTAACTACTCAGCTCCCTAGAACCTATTTGTACTGCCTTCCTCCTGAAACGCCCTTTCCATTCCCAAGTATATTGGTCAAAACTTGCCCACAGTGGGGACCAGAAACAGGACCGAAAGGAAGGGAAACTTCTTTGCAAGTGCACAGGTTGAGAACTCATTTAGGGCCTCCTTACATTGGACCTGGCATACAGTAGGAGCCTAATAAATACACGTTAAATGGATAAAGATTGGTGTAATATATCATATTCGTATATGATTTTTTAGACTGTAAATTCCCCAAGTATGGGTTTAAGAACGATATCTCTCCTCTCAGATAGGATGCTTCCTAACCCAGAGACACTATTTCCCCAATATATGTGAGGCTTCTGAGAGCAAATTCTTGCCACTTCCATGTTCTGTGAACCCCAAAACTTCACCAAACATCTTGGTTAATGACGACTTAGACCAAGGTTTCTCAGCCTTATAATTGACATTCTGGGCCAGATAATTCTTTGATGTGGGGGGCTGTCCACTACATGGTAAGATACTTAGCAGGCATCCCTGGCCTCTACCTGCTGGATGCCAGTAGCGACCCCCTCCCCACTGGGACAACCGGAAACCCTCCAAACAATACCAAATATCTCCCGTGTTTGGGTGGGGCGGGGCACAAAATCATTTCCATTCGAGAACCACCAACCTAGACTGAGACAGAAAAAAAGAAGCAATTGCTCTACATTTTATTGCCTGGTGGGAATAGAAAGTATTTTTCTAGTAGAGGAAAAGTTGCATATTGATTCGATTAAGAACTGACGAGTAATGTCCCTCCAGCCCAGGCAGTTTCTCAGAATTGAAACTGCGAGCATTCCAGGTGAGATACTTCCTGCCTGGGACAAAATTTCCCTGTCAGGTCACCGGGGTACAGAATGGAATGGCAAAAGAAGGAAGTGGAAAAGTACGAGGACATGCCCCAGAAGTTACTAGAAATGGCAGCTCTTCACTTTCCACTCCTCAGCTAGGACCTGCCAGTGCTCTAAACCTGGGGTCAAATACTTAAGGGCCCGCTCTAGTTGGAGCCTGCCTGCTTGCAGAAACTGGAGCCCAGAGAGACTGAATGACTTTTCTGATATTGCACAGCACATCAGAGGGGGGAAAAAATCAGGGCTTGATCTCCTTTTGAAGTGACACGTCTGAAAGACAAGGGGACATGGTGCACCTTCAGCCGCCCAGGGCCTGGTCTCTCCTGTGCCCTAATCTGACGCTGAAAACAGACTAGACCATGACGAGAGGAGAGAAGGATCTACTGGTGATCTCTGCGGGGGGTGGGAGTGGAGCGGGGGACGGGACTGTTCACAACAGCAGGCCGTTTCCCAAGATGCTCTGGGTTGCTGGCTCCTGAGCCCGCTATCTCACTTTCTTGTTGCTGCTCAGAGATAAGCTATCAGCTCCTGCACAGGATCAACTGAGGAAGTCAGGAGGGAAGGGAGGCCTTGGCAGGAAAGGGCTGGCAGAAAAAAAAAGAAAAAAAAAAAAAGCAAAGCATCCTGGGGCAAAAGTGCTGATGGGCTGTTAAGAAGGAGGGAAGAAGAGGGAGAGTAGAGGCAAAGGGGATGAAGTGGGAGAGGGAAAAGGAGAGAAAGGCAGAGCGACCCACCAAAACGAAAATGACTCAGCAAAACAGAACATCAGGAGAGAGTTTTACTCATCTTTCTGTTAAAACTGTGTTTTCTCCGGGTGGCTCCGTTGGTTAAGCATCCAACTCTTGGTTTGAATTCAGGTCATGATCTCACGGTTCAGGAGTTCGAGCCCCGAGTTGGGCTCCACACTGATAGCACAGAACCTGCTTGGGATTCTCTCTCTGCCCCTCTCCCGCTCACGGTCTCTGTCTCTCTCTAAATAAGTAACTTAAGAAAAATTTTTTTTAAAGATGTAAAACTGGGGCGCCTGGGTGGCTCAATCGGTTAAGCTTCCGACTTCAGCTCAGGTCATGATCTAGTGGTTGGTGAGTTCAAGCCCCGCATGGGGCTCTGTGCTGATGGCTCAGAGCCTGGAGCCTGCTTTGGATTCTGTGTCTCCCTCTCCCTCTGCTCCTCCTGCTTGCGCTCTGTCTCTCAAAAATAAATGTTAAAAAATAAATAAAAATAAAACAATTTAAAACTGTATTTCCTCATCACTTTGTAGTGTGCCCTTTTTAAAAATGTGCCTTCCTGCTGTCTTGCCTCCAAAGAGTTAATGCAAACCAAATATTCTTAAAACTCATTTGTGATCCCATAAAGAATCAAGTCCTTGAGAGTGATTTACTGTGTGACTTCAGGAAAATTATTCCACTATTCTGAGGCTTTATGCTCCTCTCTTATTTAAAAAAGAGAGAGAGAGAGAGCGAGAATGCAGAGATTACCCCAGCCAGCTATAAGGAGAGGCCTCATGGTCTAACTCACGAGAAGTGCTAAAGAGCTGTTCTTTCATCTGGAACTACCTAGGGAGAGATTTTCTTACCAGGAGCTTTTACATCCTCATTCATTTGAATTGGTGCTCTGGGAGCCAGGCAGGGAACAGGTATTTTTATCTTACTCTAATGGATAAGCAGTGGTATAACCGGTAAAAAATGGATCACTCCTTTGCTACACTCCTCTGAATACTATGGAAAAGGCCTGGACTTTCTCCTTTGAGCAGGATTCCAAGACTGGGCTGAGCAGACCGGATTTGGGGGAAGGGGGCTCCTGCTCTTGGGAGAGGAGAGGTACCCACAGACTAGCAGAGAGGCTGCTGGTAGCATCAGAAAGCTTGAATCAGGACCCTCTCCCCTAAAGCCAGCCGCCCCGGCCTTTCGCAGTTACATGGGTCCCTGGGATGGGCTGCTCGGGCTCCGTTTCAATGCTGGACCTCACACAGAAACTACAGTCCCTAAGGCTCCGCCGATAGAACAAGTCACAGTTAGGCTGGGAACCAAAGTCACGGTTAAAACTTCCCAGGTCTGTGCTCTTCACAAGAAAGCAGAGTTACTTTCTCTACCCATTCTGTCTTCCATACTAGTTCTCTTTTTTACTTTCCTCAAGGCCCCCTCTCCCTTCCCATCCAGCTAGGAGGTGGCAGCCTTTTATTTATACTCTTTTCCAAAGCCCTCACCCTCCAGGGGGCCTACTCAGATTACACCTGCCCTTGAGGAATCCTTCCTTTACTTTGTTATTAGATCCTCAAATCTGTCTCGGAGAACAAGACCCTGCACACACAGAAAGACAGCAGTAAATTAGGGGTGAGTTATATGTCTAGTGTAATGTGTGCGCTCGTGTGTAAGTTAACACCACGTGGATGAAATCCACAGCTGCCTCTGGTGATGCACCGCCTGGGACTCTGAAATTCCCATTTTTATTTTATTTTTTTAAAGTATTTTTAGTTTTGAGAGAGTGACAGGGACACACAGAGACAGAGCGTGAGAGGGGTAGGGGCGGAGAGAGAAGGAGACACAGAATCTGAAGCAGGCTCCAAGCTCTGAGCAGTCAGCACAGAGCCCAACACGGGGCTCGAACCCACAAACCACGAGATCATGACCTGAGCTGAAGTTAGATGCTTAACTGACTGAGCCACCCAGGTGCCCCTGAAATTCCCATTTTTAGAGAACTGGCTTCTGAAGAGTGGAAGGGACTATGATTCCCCTTGGTTGTTATTCCTTTTCAATGTCAAACACAGCTCTGGCCCTAAGCCCCACCTCCTCAGGACAAAGACCAAGCTGGAGAAGGTACCCCAATGGATAAGGGCTCCTTCCAGAACCATCCTGTGCTATCTCTGTTCTGGTTGCTGTGGAAGTATCTGCCTCTCTGCTTTGAAGTCCAAGACAGAAGAATCTCCAAAGGCAGGAGGACTCCCACGTGCAAAAGAGGAAGGGAAGTTCCAACCTCAAGTCCAGGAACAGGGATGGAGAGGAAGAATCGTCAAGCAAAAGGAGGCTTTCCCTCTCTCCGGGAAGGGAAGGACGCAAAATCACCAAGGAACGAAAAGAATGTCCTCTTTCTCTGCTGCCTGATACCCAAGACCCTCCCCTTCTGCCTTTCCTGACCAGGCCAACCACAGAATGTTCCCTTGACCTTGCGGGAGTCCCCTGAGCCAGGCTGGATCAAGGTGACGAGGAAGCCTCCAGAACAGGGAAATCGTGGGAGGTGGGAGCATCGGGGCCAGGGGGCCTCTCTCTCTCGGGCTCCGGCAGCAGCTGGATGGGTGCCGCAGGTGCAGGTACCCGGCAGGATGCTCTTGGCAAATCCTTTTCGGGGAGAGGGGGTGTGAGCTCGAGTGAGTGAGCGCGAGAAGGAGAGAGAACCGGGAGGGAGGATGAGAGGGGGCGCGCCTGGGAGACGCAGGCCGGGGTGGCCGGCTGCAGGGCTCGGTGCCCCGGCGCCGCTAGGGTGCGGCTGTGTGCTGACCGGGCGCCCGGGCGGGGGTGGGGGTGGGGAGGCGCTGGCAGCAGCCGAGGCGAGGCCGTTTGGGTGTTGTGTTTCCACTGTAACTATAATTAGGCAGATTCTGTGTTTATTTAGGCTGAGAGCTGTAAGATAAATGACAGCTTCGAAGATGCTTTTCAGCACTTCATAAATCACCCACCGGCCCCGGGCAGTTGGCTTCGGCCACGTCTGGGGTCTTCCTCGCGCCCTGCTCCCCACCCCCACCCTCCGGGAAGAGGGTACACCCAGGAAGACCATCCCCACCCCTCCGCACCCCTCCCCANCCAACGGTGCCTGTCCTTTCCCCAGAGCTCGAGGCGCCGGGATCCCAATCGGGCAGCCGCCGAAGGCTGGCAAGGAGACCCGCCGCCTCCAGAGGTGGTCCCCGCGGCCGCGTGGGGCTCTGGTTGACAGGCAGGCTTGCCCTCCTCCGGGAGAATATGGTCTCTAACCAGCTCTAATTCAGGCTCTCTTCCCTGTGCCTGGCTGACACATCTGGAGATTTACAAGAGACATTTGAGAAGTATTTATAGCACAGGGGACTTTTCTTCCCCCTCCTATGACTGTCTGAGCCTCTCTTGGGGGCTCAGGGTGGAAGCTTCCACGTCCTTTCCCATGGGAGAGCACATTCTTGGACGGGGGTTGTGGACAGCAGGCCCTTTTCCAGTGGGACCTTAGAACTCCCTGGCCAGGAGGCAGGGCGAACAGCTGGCCGGTGGCGACCCATCCAGCCTGGCCAGGCCGAGGTCAGGTCAATTCCCTCGGCAGGAAGAGGGCGCAGGATGTGGGGAGTCGAACGAACACTGGCCTATCGAGCTTTGACTAGTCGCGCGCGCAAGCAGCAGTGGAGGTGATTAATCCAACAGAGACGTGAAGGTGGTCTGGACCAGACACCTTCCCGGGCAGAGGTTTCCAATCAAAACACACAGTGCAGAGTCTCAGGGCAGATCTCAGGGCCAATCATGCAGACTCTTCTCCCAGTTTGGGAGCATGGATTTGGAAACATTGGCCTTGGTAAAAAAAAAAAAAAAAAAAAAAAAAAAAAAAGGGGAAAAGTAAAGACG
>NW_027532169.1:4032138-4066543 GCF_008692635.1 Crocuta crocuta | reverse complement strand
AAGCAGGTCAACCTGCAGTAGGCAGGCAATAAACTACAATAATCTGATGAGGCCCATGCTGCCAGGCGTAGGTCAGTCATGGCCTGGGGAGGGCCAACCAAGCGGGGAGGAGAGAAAGGGATTCCCGGCTCCAGACGTCAAGGGACTGCTGAAGGAAGGCAGGGTGCCACACCGGCGCTGCCCAGTCCCCCCAGCATAGTCCTCTCCCCAGGAGGGGTCTGTATTACACCAGCAAACAAAGCCATCTTCCCATGCGGAGCGCGGCACCAGGAGGAAACCAAGCAAAGGGAGCAGATGTACTGGATCAAGTGCCCAAGTCAGGCGCTCCGAGTGGATGTGCTGCATACTTGTGGAACCTCTGATCTCTGCCGGCATTGCGTTCCTCTGTTCAGTTATTTGGCATTGATTAGGCACCGTCTCTGAGCCAGGCACTGGGCTAGGTGTTGGCCATGAAAAGATGGAAGACACAACCCTTTCACTTCTATTCTAGTGGGAGAGAGGAGCATAAAAGCATTACACGTGGTTATTAGGGTGATATGTACAACATAGAATGGAGCCTGGCGGGGGTGATCCCTTTCTCAGCGAGGGCCCTCAGCTCTCCATAGTGGGATATTGCTAAACCCTGGGAAGAGCTACGAAAAAACTCCAGAGCCATGAATAGGAGCATGCACTCTGCAGTGGGACATATCGAGTCTGAATTCCAATTCTTTTTTTTTTTAATGTTTATTTAATTTTGATAAGGGGACAGAGTGTGATTGAGGGAGGAGCAGAGAGAGAGGGGGAGACACAGAATCTGAAGCAGGCTGTCAGCACAGAGCCCAACGCAGGGCTCGAACTCATAAACTGTGAGATCATGACCTGAGCCAAAGTCAGACACTTAACCAACCGACTGAGCCATCCAGGCGCCCTTCCAATTCTTTTTTAATTTTTAAGTAGGCCCCATGCCCAACGTGGGGCTTGAACTCACAACCCTGAGATGCTTGACTGACTGAACCAGCCAGGTGCCCCACATCTGAATTCCAATTCTGCCACTTACTAACTGTATGATCTCAGGCAAGTTCTTTAACTTCCCTGTACCGCTTCTATAAATGGGAATAATAATAATAACTATGATGATTATATCAGGCTTACCTCATCGGGGTAGAGTGAAGATTGAGAACGCATATCAGAGTGCCTGGACATAGTAAATGATCAATAAATGTTAACAATAGGGAGGGAAGGAGACAGAGAGAAATAGAGTGGGAAGGAGGAAGACTGAGAGAGACTAAGAGAGAAAGAAAGCCTCTGTGTATGTTTCAGCAGGAAGGAAATCTGAAAAAGTGCTCAGGTCCCCTGAGTAAGAGGGAAGTAATTTTTGCTCAGTCACTGCTATCTCCTCCATACTTTCTAAGCATTTCCTCGTGACTTGGAAGGCTTTGGTTCTCATATGTCCTTAGTCTCTGAGCTTCAACTCTTCCTTCGTAAAAAGAAGCAAGTGAGTTTCCTTCTACAATCTTCACTTCTGACATTTTATCTTATTTTATTATTTTATTTTATTTTTAATGTTTTATTTATTTCTGAGAGAGAGAGAGAGAGAGGCAGTATGAGCAGGGGAGGGTCAGAGAGAAAGGAAGATACAGAATGTGAAGCAGGCTCCAGACTCTGAGCTAGCCGTCAGCACAGAGCCCAACACAGGGCTCGAACCCACGAACTGTGAGGTCATGAACTGAGCCGAAGTCAGATACTTAACCGACTGAGCCACTCAGACGCCCCTTTTTACTTTTTTTAAATGTTTATTTACTTTTGAGAGAGAGCAGGGGGAGAGGCAGAGAGACAGGAGACACAGAATCTGAACCAGGCTCCATGGTCTGCGCTGTTAGCACAGATCCCCAATATGAGGCTCAAACTAACAAACCAAGATCATGACCTAAGCCAAAGTCAGATGCTTAACCGACAGCCACCCAAGCACCCCTACATTTTTTAAATTAAAGTTTATGTTATTTATTTTGAGGGAGAGAGAGAGTGAGTGGGGGAGGGGCAGAAACAGAGAGAATCCCAAGCAGATTCTGTGCTGTCCCCTAGAAGCCTGACACGGGGCTCGATCTCATGAACTGCAAGATCATGATCTGAGCCGAAATTGAGAACTGAACTCTTAGCCAACTGAGCCACCCAGGCACTCCACTTCTGACGTTTTATGGTCCTATTGAAGAATGCACTCAATAAATGAATATGAATGCATACATAGATAATTTTACAAATCAATTGGAAGGGTGTATTGTTGCAAGAGTTTCTAATCGATGCTCTATCACTGATAAATGTCCTTTGTAGCACTCAAAATGATGATATATTATCAGCTGTTCTCAGTCCTGACAAGCATCTTTGTGACACTATCAACAGCATAGCACCACACTGAGGCTGTAGCAGTGCCAAAGTTGGAAAGGTCAAACATCCAAACCCAGGACCATTTTGGAAGTTTACCCCAGGTCCAGACTACTCAGAAGAACAGATCTGCTGTTTTTCTGAGACCTGATCGCTCTGATTGATTCATCAATATCCTTGCAACTGCCCTGTTCATCCAATTTAATGAACTCTACTGAGTATTTCATGTGCTAGAAAACTTGGCTCAGGTTAAAAACAAATACAACAGGGTGCCTGGGTGGCTCAGTTGGTTAGATGTCCAACTCTTGAGTTCGGCTTAGGTCATGATCTCGCAGTTCCTGAGTTCCAGAAGATATATGTATGTATGACTCCTTCCCTTAAGATGTTCATTGTCTTTTGGGGCGCCTGGGTGGCTTAGTNCCCCCCCAAAAAAAAAAAAAAAAAAAAAATTAAAAAAAAAAAAAGATGTTCATTGTCTTTTAAGGGGAAATACATGCAGGCATAGCAAATAAATGCAATAAAATACTGTTAAATGTGGTGACAGAAGTCTGAATAGGGACCACTGGGGGGTGGTAAAGAGGAAGTGGTCAGCCTATACAGCGTTCCACGTGTTAATACTCGTTGGGTGAATGAATCAACCAGCAAATAGCCCCAGGGTAGATTTCATTGAGGGGCGGTAGGGAGGGAATAGCAGAAAGGGAAAGAAATCTACCCACCCGCCTACAATGCTAGGAGACAAACCAACCAACTCAATTAGAGGAAGTAGGAATGAGGCTACGCATCTCTGAGAACAACCACTTGAAGCCGGAAATAGATACCGCCCGAAGCTAGTACTCTCTTTCTTTCTGATCCAACTCTTAGAAAATCCCAAGGCTACAGATTTCCTGGCCAAAACAAGTTGAGCAGGGTTGGGGCAAAGGGAAGGCTTTCTTCCACCCACACCGGAAGAGCTGAATCCCAGCCTTACGGACTGTTATGTGGAAGCCAAGCAGTCACTCTGCTGACAAAGAAGTTGGATCAGGATGAACCGAGCCTCTCTAATCTTCAGATGATCAAAGACCACACTTTTCTTGCTGCATCTGGGGCTCGCTCTGTAGCTTAGTATCTGACACATACAAAGGAAGACAAAGTTATGGGTTTATCTGTCTTATGACTCACAGATTTCACCAGACGCCCAGAGGGCTAGATGAGAACATGTGAGTTAAGCAGTGCAACCAGCCCTACCCAGGGGGAGGAACCCCCAAATATGAGCGGATTGACAGCTTCCTTGTAAAAGACAACATATTCCCTTCATTCCTGTTTTGGTGTAAGATATTAAAATGCATGGAGAAGCGTTATAGCTGTCAAATTTACTAATGGGATCTGTCTTTTTGCCCAGATCTTCAGAAAACTTCTTGCAGGGTAACAATTCAGCCCTCCTCAGAGCTTCGCTTCATTTCTGCTCTCTTGGGGAAGCAAGCAAAAAAAAAAAAAAAAAAACAAAAAAAAAACCTTCAGCATTTCCTACTCAGCCCTGTGTCATTAGCTGCACTGAAATCCTCTGTCTGGTTAACTTGAGGTTTTTCCCATTGTCAGCAATCTCAGAGGAAGCCTCAAACTTCAGCCAACTTTTGCAGGCAGATCCCAGTTACTGTCACCCCGTAATATCTTTCTGCTGACCCCTGGCTTCAAACTTGGCTCAGTCGATGCTCTTGACTTTTCCCACACTCGGGGCTTCCAGTCCAAGAAAATGCAGCAAAGCCTGTTTTCCAGTGTAACCATGTAAATTCCACAGTCATCAATTCCAGGCATTTGCAGCTCCTGGCTTGGGAGACAGACACAGACAATGGAACTTGTTTTTAAGATCTGCCTTTCAGGTTAAGAAGGTGGTGCCCCCAATTCTTGTCAGGAGGCCCTGGAATTGGAATGTTTCTCTAGGACGAGAAAGAGGGGCCACGGAGACGCAGAGCCCTCCTTCGCCAATGCACCTTGGTAATCAGCAGCTGAGAGCTCTCGCTAATGCTAGGTAATTCTATTTGGCTCAGCCAACGTCTGTGGAGTGCCTACTAAATGCCAGGTACTGTGACAGGTGCTGGCAATTACTGCTAACAGCCTGCACTTGTGAAGAAGTTGGCCGGGGTTAGAGATGCTGTTAGATGGCTGCGGGATAAAGGACAGAAGGGACAACCAGGCCCATCATCACAGCGCGCCCTCCTTCGGAGAGCATCTTACACGTGAGGCAAACAGAGGCACAAAGGGGCCGAGTCTCAGGATAACTCCTTTGCATTGCGTCAACTGCTTGTCTCTCCTTCAGAATCACGGTGTGGTCGACAGAGCCGGGGAATCTAGTTGCAAAAGTTCTGGGTTCGGGCGCCTCGGTGGCTCAGTCGGTTAAGCGTCCAACTTCAGCTCAGGTCATGATCTCACGGTTCGTGGGTTCGAGCCCTGCGTCAGGCTCTGTGCTGACAGCTAGCTCAGAGCCTGGAGCCTGCTTCAGATTCTGTGTCTCCCTCTCTCTCTGACCCTCCCCTGCTCTCTCTCTCTCAGAAATAAATAAAAGAGAAAGAAAAGAAATATTAAAAAAAAAAAGATCTGGGTTCAAATTCCAATTCCTTGATGTAGTTATGTGAGTATGGGCAAGCTACTTCACTTCTGAGTCTCAGTTTCCACTGATAGAAAGAAAATAATAATGCTCGCCCTGCCCACCTCACAGGTAGAAGAGAAAATCAGATGAAATAATGTAATCTGAACCAGGGCCTCTCAGACTTTAATGTGCCTCGGAATCACCTGGGGGGGTCCTGTTAAATTGCAGACTCTGAGTCACATGTAGGTTGGTCTGAGAGCCTGTGCTTCTTTTCTTTATTTTTTAATGTTTTAATGTTTATTTATTTTTGAGAGAGAGAGAACAGGGAAGGGGCAGAGAGAGATGGAGACACAATCCAAAGCAGGCTCCAGGCTCCAAGCTGCCAGCACAGAGCCTGATGCAGGGCCCAAACCCATGAACTGTGAGATCATGACCTGAAGCTTAACCAACTGAGCTATCCAGGCATCCCTGAGAGCCTGCACTTCTAACCGGCTTCCCAGTGATGCTGCAGAGCCTGGTCCATGGATCACACTTTGAGTTGAAGGCTGTGGACTGTTTATTAGCCAAATGAAAAGAATGGTGATGCCGATGAGCATCGCCATCTAAGTAAACAACCAGAACTCACTAAGGATTCGGTAGAGCCCTGTTAACTGGAGATGTATCAAGCAGCCATGTTTGGGGCAGGGGTGCCTGGGTGGCTCAGTTGGTTAAGTGTCTGACTCCTGATCTCAAGTCTTGGTCTCAGGGTCGTGAGTTCAAGCCCTATGTTGGGCTACACGCTCCCCTGCCCCACAAAAAGGAAGAAACTTATGGTATGTCTTTGCTTTCTTATGTGAACCATTAGAGAATAATACCAACCTAACCAAACTCTCCAGCCAGGTCAGACAAAAAAAAAGAAAAAAAGGAAAGAAAGAAAAAAAAAAGAATTCTCCTATCTCCTTCAGTTAAAAACATTTACCCTCGATGTAAAACGTTGAGATTAAAATCAGAAGGTCCTTGATCCTGCTAGATCATATCCTGAACATTGCAACTATCTCTTGCTAAATGTCTATGGAATCTTAAAGCTGTTGGAACAGATATGCTTCAGTTTAGGCACCTCATATCCTCCCCAGTCCTGGGCCTGGGTCTTATCCTAGTATTCAAAGACCCTTTTAAAGGGGTCATTTCAACCTATTTCTGAGCACTGACATTACCCCATATGACAAACACGTATCTGTTTTTCAAATGTCTTCAGAAGGTTTCTTCAAGTTCCTAATAAAAATGACCACTCACTCACATCCTTAGGAATATTAATACTTAAGGGGCGCCTGGTTGGCTCACTTGGTTAAGTGTCTGACTTCGGCTCAGGTCATGATCTCATGGCTCATGGGTTCGAGCCCTACGCCAGGCTCTGTGCTGACAGCTAGCTCAGAGCCTGAAGCCTATTTCAGATTCTGTGTCTCCCTCTCTCTCTGACCCTCCCCTGCTCACGCTGTCTCTCTCTCTCTCTTTCTCTCTCAGAAATAAATTAAAACATTAAATTTTTAAAAAATATTTAGTTAACATGTGTATATCTCTTATGAGCTCATAGGGTAATCTCAGTAGTATGCAACCTAGAAGAAAGGAGCTTGAATCTGCTTGTCCCACTTACCTACAAAGAGATGACCCATTTCTTAGAATGTGCATGGCCAGGTCTCCAAGGGCCAAACCAAAGCATCAAGTTCAGGGAATTATTGAGATAAGTAGGAGAGGAAATATTATAATGAAATATTCTTGGTGGGAGGCAGGAGTCCCAGATTTTAGTCTTATCTTTGCCACTGCTCTGCTGACCTGGGATGGGGCTTCCAACATCTCTAAACAGAATTGACCTGCTTATAATGTGCATACCTCGTCTGTGGCTAGAAAGGGATTCTGATTCAAAAGAGATATGAAGGGGAAAAAGAGTAGTAAAAAGCAAGAAAGCAGAGCACAGAAATTTATTTTCTCACAATTCTGGAGGCTAGAAGTCCAAGGTCAAGGTATCGGTAGGGTTCATTTTTTCTGAGGCTTCTCTCCCCTTGGCTTGTAGATGGTCATCATCTTAAGTCTCCACATGGCCTCCCCCCCACCCCGCCCCGCCACCCTGAGCGTGTCTATGTACTAATCTCCTCTTCATTTAAGAACACTAGCTGAGGGGCGCCTGGGTGGCTTAGTCAGTTGAGCGTCCGACTTTCGCTTGGGTCATGATCTCGCGGTTCGTGGGTTCGAGCCCCGCGTCGGGCTCTGTGCTGACTGCCGGCTCAGAGCCTGGAGCCTGTTTCAGTCTGTGACTCCCGCTCTCTCTGACCCTCCCCTGCTCACGCTGTCTCTCTCTCTCTCTCTCTCCTAGAAATAAATAATAAAAAACATTAAAAAAAAAAAAAGAATACTAGCCGTATTGTATTAGGACTCACCCTAATGGCCTCAGTTTACCTTAATTACTTCTTTAAAGAACATAGCTACAGGGATGCCTGGCTGGCTCAGTCCATAGAACATACGACTCTGGATCTGGGGGACCTGAGTTCAAGCCCCACATTGGGGGTGGAGCTCTCTTAAATTAAAAAAGGAAAAGCATTTATCTGCAGATACAGTCACACTCTAAGGTACTGGGAAATATGTTTTTTTTTTTAAGTTAACATTCCCCTAGGGGTTTTTACCTATATTTTTCAGACAGTCGCTGGTTTCCTGCTTCTCTTTGGGCCTGAGAGTTGGGCTCATTTGGAGGTAAGGGGAATCAGACAAGGTTCTCTTTGGAGGTAACTCCAGAACTTCCCTGGAAAGCAGTAGGCACTGGGGCCCCAGCTCCTGCTCCAAGTTTGCTGCTCCTGCAAAGTGGAGAGTCTTTCCTGGAGAAGGGAGCGCTGGGAGGAGTAAGTGGCGACAGTTTATCTGAAGCTGGCGCTGGGTTCATTAAGAGGCCTGGTGCAGTTTATCTGCTTCTTGTCCACAAGACTTGAACGCAGAGTCCAGGCCCTGTCACCATCCCAGCCCCAGCGGCGTCAAGTTGGAAGAGTGTGAAACAGTGTGTCCCCTCCCCCCACCCCAATCTCCCCTTGTCTCCGCCGGTCTGTCCTCAAGGGGTCAGATAGGAGCTGCAATTGTAGAAACGAAGCTTGAAGTCCTCTGTCAATGCTCCTACCCCTCAGTCAGTGAGGTCCTGAGAGCTGATTTAGCTGCTGCAATGAAGAAGAGGCCCGGAACTCAGCGGAAGGAGGTAGAGAGAGAAGAGGCATGGACTTACCTTTATCAAAGCCACCTCGCTTTGAATGTAGGTGACACTTATTTGAAGTGGTCCCATTTGTCCTTGTCCTTGTCACATTTTAATGATAGGGAATAGGCTAAATGTCCCTGCTGCAGAAAAGGAGGGCCAGGGATTGTTAAGCCTCTTTCTTAATGTCTCACAGCAACCCGATGGTAGAATCAAAAGTGGAGCCCAGACTTCCTAAATCCTGGACCAGCCTTCCCTGGGACTGAGGCCCTGGCCAGGCCTGACGTTCCTCAATGCAGCAGAGGGCGGTGACTTGCCCAAACAACTCAAAGCATCTGTCCCGGGATGGAGGAGACACCTTCCGGGAGGGACTGTGCACTATGCAACTATTTGGAATAGACTCCGCAACCTGAGATTATTAACTTCCCGCTCTGTCCAAAGAGTGCCACCGCTGTATCTACGATCAGAATTCATTTTCAAAGAGTTATTGACTTTTTCCAGGAAGGTGGAGGGCAGCAAGGGGATCTGTCCATGTCTAAAGGAAGCAGTTATTTTGATGGGAATCTGCCTCACCCAAAGCCCCTAAGTTGTCAGCAATCCTGGGGTCTCCTGCCCTCCTCTCCAAATTCCGCTTCCTTGAGGAATTGCACTCCCGTTTGCTATCTGCTTCTCCTAACTCCCCACCGACCTTTGCTTCCTCACTCCAGGTTCAAGTACTAGAGTGCCACCGAATAGAACCAGGCACAAGTGTTCCCAAACACATGTCGGTGGCCACGATTAGGGTACTACAAACTCGGTCACCTGCGCTGTGTCTCTCTGCTACAGCATGGTCGTCCAAGGCTCGGGGACCCTGGGGCCGAGCTATCCTGTGTTTAATCTCAGCTCTTCTTACTGGCCATACACTAAATCTCTCTAAACCCCTATTTCCTCAGCTCTTAAACGGATATAATAAGGGTATTTACCTCTTGGGATTAAAGGAGATCAAGTGCTTAGCACAGGGATTGGGCGCATGGTAAGTACCCCATAAACGTTAGTTATTATCATGAATGTCTCTTTATCTTCAGGGGCTTTTAAGGACGGGGCTTCCAAGCCCTCTGTACCCGCCTCCACCCTTCCAGATTGCTATACCTGTCGTAGTGAGCCTTTCTCTACTTTGCCTGTCCCTGCCCTTCCTATACCATGATTGTCTCTAACGCCCTTTGCCTAGTAGATGCCCTTTCTCTCTTACCCCCATGGAGGCAAAAAGGGCAGATCGGTTATTTGGCTACCGATTGCCCAAACCGGTCAGCTAGAGAAGGAGCACAGTGCCCCGCCCACCAGGTAGCTGGAGTCCAGGCCACTTGACCTTTCATCTAAACCCTCAGCAGCCTCTGCTCTGTCCAGATCTGCTTGCCCCCAGACTGGGCAAGGGGGGGAGAGGGGGGCCGCGAGGTATGCAGGTCTGCAAGTGGCTCTCCCCAGCCCCTCAGCAAGCTGCTTATCAGGGACTGAAACGCCAGTCCCAGCTGCCTCAGGCCCAAGCTGGCCACGACAGCCGGGGCTGCCTGAGAAGCGAGGCTGAGATAATGAAGGAGCCTTCATCCCCATCAGCGTGAGCCGGACAGAAACCAGGTGCGAGGCCGCTGAGCCTTCATCTCTTGTAAACAACCTTCCATCGCCCGCTGCAGCCGCCTGAGCCCAGGACGGGGATTAGAAGTGCTTCTGCAGGCCTGGGGCCGCTCAGCTGGACAGCAAGTTAAAGGGCGCACGAGATAACTCGCTGCTGGCGAAGATGCTTGAGGAAACACAGCCATTCGTCAACAGGGGGTTTGCCTGACCTGGCAGGAGAGAATCTGATATCTAAACAGTCCCCGAAGCTCTGAAAGTTCTCCTGCTAAATATATGATATCACACCAGATAACAACAGCCCAAGGCTCTTCCTGCAAGTGCGAGAAGGCGAGAAGGCTCAACTAGGGAGGAGAGAGGCCTCACTGGCACAGGATTTGGCTGAAATCAGGCAGGCCTCAAGGTGGAGGTGTCCCAGTGACGCTGGTTTTGGTGTCCTTTAATCTGACTCAGTCCAATTAGGGGACAAATGTGGGTCTCCTGTTGAGTCCGTGAGGAGACGCGGAACCTGAAATCTCTTCCAAAGACCGTGGTCCTCTTCCCACCCCAAACTCCCTGCTTCCCCACGTCTTTGGTAGAAGTGCCACTTGCAGGGACTGAAAGGCTCACCGTGACCCCTGTGCTCAGCTGCATCCTCCTGAGATTACAAAGCAAAGTTAAGTGCTTGAATCCCCTGCGGGAGGTGAGGACAGACAGGCCTGGCCAAATGAAAGAGTGCTTCTGTTGACAAGGCGTGTGTTTCCAGCAGCCAGGCTGAGGCGGCCTCCAATCCCATGTTCAGGGTTTCTCCTACGAGGAGGAGAATGAAAGCTCATTTCAAATAGTACTGCCTCCAAGAGGGAGCTTCACCTCTGATATTGTGACTCTTGATCTCAGGGTCGTAGGTTCGAGCCCCACATTGGGTGTAGAGTTTACTTAAAAATAAAATCTTTTTTTTTTTATGTTTTATTTATTTCTAGGAGAGAAAGAGAGAGACAGTGTGAGCAGGGGAGGGTCAGAGAGAGAAGGAGTCACAGACTGAAACAGGCTCCAGGCTCCGAGCTGGCAGTCAGCACAGAGCCCGACGCGGGGCTCGAACCCACGAACCGCGAGATCATGACCTAAGGGAAAGTCGGACGCTTAACCGACTAAGCCACCCAGGCGCCCCATTAAAAATAAAATCTTAAGAAACAAAGGTGGGACGCCTGGGTGGCTCAGTTGGGTAAGCACCTGATTCTTGATTTTGGCTCAGGTCATGATCTCACAGCCCTGGGATGGAGCCCGGCAACAGGCTCCACACTGAGGACGGAACCTGCTTGGGATGCTCTCTCTCTCTCTCTCTCTCTCTCTGCCTCTCTCCTGCTTGTACTCACCCTCTCAAAACAAATAAATAAACTTAAAAGAAAAAAAGCGGCACCTGTGTGGCTCAGGCGGTTGAGCATCTAACTTTGGCTCAGGTGATGATCTCAAGGTTTATGAATTTGAGCCCCACATTGGGCTCGCTGCTGTCATCACAGAGCCCGCTTTGCATCCTCTGTCCTCCTCTCTCTCCGCCCCTCTGCCCCTTGCATCCACGCTCTCTCTCAAAAATGAACATTAAAAAAAAATAGAATTAAAGATACGGCTCTCAGGCTGGACAGATCCAAGATCAGATTTCAGGCGTGATATTCACTAAAGGTGTGATCTTGGGCAAGTTCTGTGAGCTCGCTAAGCTTCAGTTTCTCATCTGCAAGACAGAGAGAGTAGCACAGTCACGGGGTGCTTGTGAGGTTAAATAGGGAGACATGGAAAGAAAACACCAGAGTACGTCCTACAATAAACGCTAGATAAATGGCAGTCGTTATCAGTAATGAGATCTCAGGCAATCAAGAAAACTTGGAGATGGGAAAGTGAGATTTATCTAAGAAGTGCTCAGAGGGGTGTGATTTGAGCACACAACACAGGTTTATTCTTTTTTTATTTTTAATATAAATTATTGTCAAATTGGCTAACATACAGTATGCACAACGTGCTCTTGGTTTCAGGGGTAGATTCCCATGGTTCATCCCTTCCATACCACACCCAGTGTTCATCCCAACAAGCACCCTCCTCAATGCCCATCACCCATTCTCCCCTCCTCCCCACCCCACCTTCCACCCTCAGTTTGTTCTCTGTACTTAAGAGTCTCTTATGGTTTGCCTCCCTCTCTGTTTGTAACTATTTTTTTTAATGTTTTATTTATTTCTGAGAGAGAGAGAGAAAGACAGTATGAGCAGGGGAGGGTCAGAGAGAGAGGGAGACACAGATTCTGAAACAGGCTCCAGGCTCTGATCTGGCCGTCAGCACAGAGCCCGATGCGGGGCTTGAACCCACGAACTGTGAGATCATGACCTGAGCCGAAGTCGGACGCTTAACCTATTGAGCCACCCAGGTGCCCCTGTTTATAACTATTTTTTAACCCCTTCCCTTCCCTCATGGTCTTCTGTTACGCTTCTCAAGTTCCACATACGAGTGAAAACATATGATACTTGTCTCTCTCTGACTGACTTATTTCACTTAGCATAATAGCTTCCAGTTCCTTCCACATTGCTGCAGATAGCATGATTTCATTCTTTCTCATTGCCAAGTAGTNCTCTCTCTCTCTCTCTCTCTCTCTCTGCCTCTCTCCTGCTTGTACTCACCCTCTCAAAACAAATAAATAAACTTAAAAGAAAAAAAGCGGCACCTGTGTGGCTCAGGCGGTTGAGCATCTAACTTTGGCTCAGGTGATGATCTCAAGGTTTATGAATTTGAGCCCCACATTGGGCTCGCTGCTGTCATCACAGAGCCCGCTTTGCATCCTCTGTCCTCCTCTCTCTCCGCCCCTCTGCCCCTTGCATCCACGCTCTCTCTCAAAAATGAACATTAAAAAAAAATAGAATTAAAGATACGGCTCTCAGGCTGGACAGATCCAAGATCAGATTTCAGGCGTGATATTCACTAAAGGTGTGATCTTGGGCAAGTTCTGTGAGCTCGCTAAGCTTCAGTTTCTCATCTGCAAGACAGAGAGAGTAGCACAGTCACGGGGTGCTTGTGAGGTTAAATAGGGAGACATGGAAAGAAAACACCAGAGTACGTCCTACAATAAACGCTAGATAAATGGCAGTCGTTATCAGTAATGAGATCTCAGGCAATCAAGAAAACTTGGAGATGGGAAAGTGAGATTTATCTAAGAAGTGCTCAAAGGGGTGTGATTTGAGCACACAACACAGGTTTATTCTTTTTTTATTTTTAATATAAATTATTGTCAAATTGGCTAACATACAGTATGCACAACGTGCTCTTGGTTTCAGGGGTAGATTCCCATGGTTCATCCCTTCCATACCACACCCAGTGTTCATCCCAACAAGCACCCTCCTCAATGCCCATCACCCATTCTCCCCTCCTCCCCACCCCACCTTCCACCCTCAGTTTGTTCTCTGTACTTAAGAGTCTCTTATGGTTTGCCTCCCTCTCTGTTTGTAACTATTTTTTTTAATGTTTTATTTATTTCTGAGAGAGAGAGAGAAAGACAGTATGAGCAGGGGAGGGTCAGAGAGAGAGGGAGACACAGATTCTGAAACAGGCTCCAGGCTCTGATCTGGCCGTCAGCACAGAGCCCGATGCGGGGCTTGAACCCACGAACTGTGAGATCATGACCTGAGCCGAAGTCGGACGCTTAACCTATTGAGCCACCCAGGTGCCCCTGTTTATAACTATTTTTTAACCCCTTCCCTTCCCTCATGGTCTTCTGTTACGCTTCTCAAGTTCCACATACGAGTGAAAACATATGATACTTGTCTCTCTCTGACTGACTTATTTCACTTAGCATAATAGCTTCCAGTTCCTTCCACATTGCTGCAGATAGCATGATTTCATTCTTTCTCATTGCCAAGTAGTATTCCATTGTGTATATAAACCACATCTTTATCCACTCATCAGTTGATGGACATGTAGGCTCTTTCCATAATTTGGCTACTGTTGAAAGTGTAGCTATAGACATTGGGGTACGTGTGCCCCTATGCATCAGCACCCCTGTATCCTTTGGATAAGTTCCTAATAGTGCGATTGCTTCTCTTAAGGAAATTTATATCATTGTTATTGTTTTTAAAGTAAGCTTCATGCCCAGCATGGAACCCAGTGCACAGCTCAGCCCCATACCCCTGAGATCTAAACCTAAGCTGAAATCAAGAGCTAGACGCTCAACCAACTAAACCACCCAGGTGCCCCTAAAACCTTTCACTATAGAAAATTTGAAACATATACATAAATGACAGGATATAATGGGCTCTCATATACCGAACAATAACCGGTTTCAACAATGTGATCGATCAAGGCCAATCTTCTAGCGTCCATACCTCCCTAGGCAGTGATAGTCTGTTTTAAGTGAGCTATTTGGGCCATAAATCTAGGTCGTTTTTTTATAGGAGATGAAACGGGATTTAGAGCCTGAAGACGTGTCCCACTCTTGGTTAGCTGTATGACCTTGGGTGGGTCACTTAATTCATTTGATTCTCAGATTCTTCACCTATCAAATGGTAACAATAATAATAATAATACTTGCTGTACACACTTCACAGAACTCTTATGGAAATGAGACATCGTGGGGCCGCCTGGGTGGCTCAGTCGGTTAAGCATTCGACTTCAGCTCAGATCATGATCTCACGGTTCGTGGGTTCGAGCCCAGCGTCAGGCTCTGTGATGACAGCTGGGCTCAGAGCCTGGAGCCTGTTTCAGATTCTGTATCTCCTTCTCTCTCTGACCCTCCCCTGCTCACACTGACTCTCTCTCTCTGTCAGAAATAAATAAATAAAAACATTTAAAAAAACGAAAAAAAGAAACGAGACATGATGAAAGGACCTTGTAAAAGGAAGTGCTACGCAAACACGGGTTAATGCCCCACTTCTCACTGCATGTGGCACCAAGCATGTGCACAACAAACATACTGAGGCTGTTGTGAAGGGCTGGGTCATGCCAAAGAAAAACTTGTTTGTCGATCTTCGGTTGCGCCCCTGAGCCCAGCGGGTCACATCACATCCCAAATGCCTTCACGAAGGCACCGAGGCCAGACAGAAAGGATTTCCTAGTGTGCCTCGGCCCCTACCTCAGAGAAGCCCCTCGGCATGTACGTCCTATTGGACTAAGAGAGTCACTTCTCACATACGTGCCCTTGTTCAATGTCAAGGCCTGAAAAATGTCAAACCATGTCAAGTCTCCAGGGCAGTATCTCTGTTAAGGTTCAGAGTGAGAATCACAGAGACAGTGGGACCTCAAAGCCAAGACCACAGAATTACATCTTGAAAAAAAAAAAAAAGAAGCTGTCGAGGACCTAGCCCAAATCACCCTTTCAAAAATTATTTGGGGAGAAGTCTTACATCCAGAATTGAAAGGTAGGAGGGGAAACTAGGGGCAGATGCCTGACCCAGAGGTTGGCCTGGCCCTAAAGCCATTTGGGCTGCAGCTACAGAAGATGCTGTTTCTCTCTTGTTTTTCTTCCTTTCAAAAGAAGAGAATTCAGAATTCCATCCTTGCTCCGACCCCTGCCTCCTGGTGGCCCCAGGAAAACAATATTTTCCTGCTCGGCAGGGCAAAAACTCTTCTTTGCCGCTGTCTTTTTCCCATCTCCTAGCTCCACACTGGACTTCTCGCTGTAGACAGATTTCTCTAGCAAGTCATTCTCCTGCCACTGAGCCCCGGCTGTTTTGCATCCCTGGAGCACGTCAGGGCCAGAGCAGAAATGAAAGGACCGAGGCAGTGTCAGCTGCACTGGGGCCCAGGTCACTGGTGATCAAATTTTTTAATGAACATGGAGGCCAGGGACTTGAAAAGAAGGTCGGGGTTCACCGAAAGGCGAGCACAATATGCGTCTGGGTTATTAAATCCTGAACGTGCAGACATCAATGTCCTTCCAACACCTATTACTCCCAGGAGTTCGGTGCTGCGCTGAGCAGCCAGGGCCACAGATCGCCCGGAAACCTTTGACTTCAGAGAAGTATGAAGTATGAAGGACATTTGACGGTAAAGATATGCCCCAAGAGTCAGTATCTTGAGGACATATCTGCACTCTCAGGTTCATTGCACATCATACACAGTAGTAAGATATGAAAAGAACCTAAGTGTTCATTGGCAGATATGTGATAAAGATGTGGCTTGTACGTACATGGAGTATTGCTCAGCCATACAAAAGAATGAGATCCTGCCACTTGCAATAACATGGATGGATCTTGAGGGTATCATGTTAAGGGAAATAAGTCAGACAGAGAAAAACAGGTACCATACGATTTCGCTCCTATCTAAAAAACCAAACCCAAAACAGACCCAGGGACAGGATCATAAATACAAAGAACAAACTGGTAGTTGCCAGAAGGGAGAGGGTTGGAGGATGGGTAGAATAGGGGAAGGGAATGAAAAGGCACAAACTCCCAGGTATTAAATAAATAAGTCATGGGGATGAAATGGACAGCATAGGAAATATAGTCGATAATATTGTAATAGCATTGTATGGTGACAGATGGTAGCCACACTTATCGTGGTGAACATAGAGAAGTGTAAAGAGTTGTCAAATCACTATGCTACACACCTGGAACTAATATGACATCATACATCAACTGTACTCTAATTTAAAAACTAGTAAAATAATTTTTCAATTTTATATATTGCACCAATGTTAAGCCATAAAAGAAAAACAAGAAAGAAATCCTGCCCTTTGCAGTCGCAGGGATGAACCTGGAAGACATTACGCTAAGCGAAATAAGCCAGATACAGACAGATACTGCATGATCTCACTTCTTTGTGGAATCTAAAAAAGTTGAACTCATAGAACCAGAAGGTAGAGTGGAGGTTGTTAGGCACAGAGAGATAGGGGACATGGGGAGATGTTGCTCAGAAAATACAGACCTTCAGATCTAAGATGAATAAGTTCTGGGCAACTAATGTACAGCAGAGTGATTATATATAGTTAATAATACTGTATTGTATACTTGAAATTTACGGGGCACGTGGGTGGCTCAGTCGGTTAAGCGTCTGACTTCAGTTCAGGTCATGATCTCGGGTTCATGGGTTTGAGCCCTGTGTTGGGCTCTGTGCTGACGGCTCGCTCAGAGCCTGGATCCTGCCTTCAGATTCTGTGTCTCCCTCTCTCTCTGACCCTCCCCTGCTCACGTTGTCTCTCCCTCTCAGAAATAAATAAAACATTAAAAAAAAATTTTTTTAAAAGCAACACAAATTAAAAAAAAAAATTTGCTAAGAGAGTAGATCCTGAATGTTCCCATCATGCGCACACACACACACACACACGCGTACACATGCACACACGCACAATGTGAGGTAATGGGTATGTTAATTAACTTGACTGTGGTAATAATTTCACAATGCATATGTATATGACACCATCACATTGTACACCCTAGAGAATCCTAGAAAGTCACACCGTACAACCTAAATACCTATGATCTCTATTTGACAATTGTACCTCGATAAAGCTGGGGAGGGGGGGGTGGAGAGACTGAGATAATACATCCTACATTATTTGATGATTATAAAACATTGTACACATGCTTTATAATCATCATCACTCCCCTCCTTCTTGGTCGACCTCCTCTGGATCTCTCCACAACATTTGGCCAAATTTAATAGCTGCTAGTTCAGTGAACATCTGTGAGCCAAACACAGGAAAACAGGGACTAACACAATGTAGAATGCACTGCACTAAAAAGGCTCTCGTAGAGACACATGGAGAGAATAAGGATGTAGGGGAAGAGCTCCTAACTCGGACAGAGTGGAGAAAGTGACAACAGGAAAGAGTCTTAGAGGGTGCACACGAGTCGAACAGACAAAGGAAACGAAACGAGGGGGCATTCTAGGCAGGGATGAGAACATGCCAACGCCATAAAGTTTAATTGAGATCAAGGTAAGCCTCTTTGAATTTGAAAGTCACTGTTGCATCAAAGGACACAGTCAGCAAGAGTGATATGATCATATATCTGATAAGGATTTAATAACCCGGATATATAAAGATCCCCTACAACTCTGCAACAAAAAACAAACAGCCCTGTTAAAAACGGACAAAGGACTTGAACAGACATTTCCCCAAAGAAGACGTACAAATGACCAATGAGCACATGAAAAGTTGCTGAACGTCACTGTCAGGGAAATAGAAATCAAAACCATAATGAGAGGGGCGCCTGGGTGGCTCAGTTGGTTAAGCCACCGACTCTGGATTTCGGCTCAGGTCATGGTCTCACAGTTCATGGGTTCAAGCCCCTCACACACTGACAGTGCGGAGCCTGCTTGGGATTCTCTCTATCTCTTTCTGTCTCTTTCTCTCTCTCTCTCTCTCTCTGCCCCTCCCCAGCGAGTGTGTGTGCTCTCTCTCTCTCTCTCTCTCAGAATAAATAAGTAAACTTAACAAGCAAACAAACAAACAAAAACAGCAAGATGCTATCTCACACGCATTAGGGTGACTACCAGGAAAATAAAAAAAAGGAAAGTAGCAGTGTTAGTGAGGATGTAGAGAAATTGGAAAACTTGTACACGGTTGGTGGGAGTGTGAGATGGTGTAGCCACTCTGGAAAATAGTATGGCAGGTCCTCAGAAAGTTAAAAATATGGTTATATAATCCAGCAATTCCACTTCTGGGTATATGCCCAAAAGAATTGAAAGCAGGGTCTCAAAGAGAGGTTTGTTCATAGTAGCACTATTTATAATAGCCTAAAAAGGAAATTAACTCGAGCATTCATCAACAAATTAACAGATCAACAAAATGTGATATGTGTGTACAATGGTATATTACCCAGCCTTAAAAAGGGAGGAAATTCTACATTTCCCATGCTGCAATATGGATAAATCTTGAGGACATTATGCTAAGTGAAATACTCTAATCATAAAAAGACAAATCCTGTATGATTCCACTTATAGGAGGAATTTCACACAGAGTAGTCAAATCCATAGAGACAGAATGTCATTGTCAGTGGCTGGGGGCGGGGTGGGGGCGCATGGAAAGTGGTAGTTTAATGGGTATAGAGTTTCAGTTTTTCAAGATGAAAAGAGTTCTGGAGTTGATGGCATAGAACGTGAATGTTCTTAACATTAATAAGGTGTACACTTAAAAACAATTAAGATGGGGGGGACACCTGGGTGGCTCAGACGGTTAAGCATCTGACTTCAGCTCAGTCATGATCTCCCATTCGTGGGTTTGAGCCCCGCCTGTGGCTCTGTGCTGACAGCCTGTAGCCTGGAACCTGCTTCCAATTCTCTGTCTCCCTCTCTCTCTCTCTCTCTCTCTCTGCCCCTCCCCTACTCATGCTCTGTCTCTCTCTCTCTTTCTCTCTCTCTCAAAAATAAATAAACATTTTTAAAAATTAAAAAAAAATAAGATGGCAAATTTCATGTGTATTTCACCACATTTTTTAAAAAGTATTTTGGGAAAGTTAGAAAAAGTTGACATGCATTGGATATTATTGCTAATTTTTTTAGGGCTGATAATGGTACCATGGTTCTATAGACTGCTGTCCTTATTCTTAGGAGATGCACACTGAAAAATATAAGGGTGAAGTACAACGTGTTTTGAAATTGATGGATGAAGGACAGATGCATAAATAAAGAGTTACATAAAACCAACCTAGCAAAATGGCACAACTGAATTCAGGCGGTAGATGTAGTGTTCCTTGTGCTGCTCTTTCAATGTTTTCTTAATCTGCAAACGTTTTCATAATAAAAATTTGGAAAAGATGTTACAGTCGCTGTATGGACCCAGGTAGAGAAAAGACAACCAAGCCACCATAGATGCAAAATAATTTGATTTTTCCATATGAGGTGATGCTTGTATGACTGCCAAAAAATAAATAAATAAATCCAACAAAACAAAAAAATAACCATTAGCTGTATTGATAGACATAGAGTATTTGCAGTGTGACCCTGGACAAGTTATTCACCCTCTGTAAGCCTTGGGTTCCACAGGATGCAAAATGCGAGTTCTATTAATACCTTTTTCTTTGGGTTGTGATAAGAATTAGATGAGATGATGTATGCAAAAGGCTTGAAGCAAAAGCCAGTATTCAATAAGGTCTCCATGAGTGGCTGGTGGGCGCAGAAGCAAATGAGGAAAATACTACAGTCCTAATTGGCTGTGCTTGTGGTGACACCATGGTCCTTCCTGGGTGATACAGTCACATCCTACGATGAGCAGCTGAAGGACAAGGGGTCGTTCCATCTGGAATGGGAAAGACTGGGATGGGGGATGTATCACGACTTTCTTCTGGTAGTGGAAAAATAGCACCAGGAGCAAACGGTAAAAGTTTTAGTAAAACGAATCTCATCTTAACTAAGGAAAAACGGTCAAAGTAGTTTGAACAGAAAATTAACAATCCTAGGAAGTTGCCAGCTCCCTTTGGTAATGGGTGAGTTGTAATCAGAGGCTGGACGACCACTTGACGAAAGCTTCGTCAGGACAAGATTGGCCAGTGCCCAGCTGGCTCAGTTGGTGGAGAATGCAACTCTTGACCTCGGGGTTCTGAGTTGGGTGTAGAGATTTCTTAACTAAAAGAATGAAAGGAAGGAAGGAAAGAAGGAAGGAAGGAAGGAAGGAAGGAAGGAAGGAAGGGAAGGGAGGGAAGGAAAGGAAGGAAGGAAGGGAAGGAAAGGAAGGAAGATGGGGCAAGATAGTCTGTATGGTCCCTTCCAACCCAGAACATCTAAGATGCTTTTAAAATATGGCATCTGAGGGGCGCCTGGGTGGCTTAGTTGGTTAAGCGTCCAACTTTCGCTTAGGTCATGATCTCACGGTTCGTGGGTTCGAGCCCCGCGTCGGGCTCTGTGCTGACAGCCAGCTGAGAGCCTGGAGCCTGTTTCAGTCTGTGACTCCCTCTCTCTCTGACCCTCCCCTGCTCATGCTGTTTCTCTCTCTCTCTCCTAGAAATAAATAAAACATTAAAAAAAAAATATATGGCACCTGAGGGGCGCCTGGGTGGCTCAGTCGGTTAAGCATCTGACTTCAGCTCAGGTCCTGATCTCATGGTTCGTGGGTTTGAGCCCCGTGTCGGGCTCTGTGCTGACAGCCAGCTGAGAGCCTGGAGCCTGTTTCAGTCTGTGACTCCCTCTCTCTCTGACCCTCCCCTGTTCATGCTGTCTCTCTGTCTCTCTCTCAGAAATAAATAAAACATAAAAAAATTAAAAAATAAAATAAAATGAAATATGGCACCTGAGAGTGAAGGCAATGCTATAGATATGAATTAGTAAGACAAAGATCTTCCTTAATGTAATCACTGTTATTTAAACCTTGAAAATCTTTATATTATTTGAAGAGAGAAAACCAAAAACTAAATAAGCTTGTTGTATCTGTCAGATGTTAATATTGTACCATCTATGCTATTAGATATGTCTCATCTTTTTAAAAAATTTTTGATGTTTATTTATTTTTGAAAGAGAGAGAGAGACAGCGTGAGCAGGGGAGGGGCAGAGAGAGAGGGAAACACAGAATCTGAAGACAGGCTCCAGGCTCTGAGCTGTCAACACAGAGCCTGAGGCAGGGCTGGAACCCACAAACTACAAGATCATGACCCAAGCTGAAGTCAGATGTTCAACCGACTTGAGCCACTCAGCCGCCCCCACACTATAGGCTTTTAAGTGGTTTTGTTTGTTTGTTTGTTTGTTGACCCTCCAGTTATCGTTTTGAGTTTGAAGAGGATTTGCAGATACAACAACCTGAAATTGGTCTCTTCCTGGCTGTCCATTTCAGATATTTGACTCCTCAAAATATACCCCACCTGCTTACTTTACATTTTGACGGGCTTGTATTGGATCTTCTATTACAACCCTCCCTACAAGGTTGCCATGTGCAGAGTGCTAGCTTTCTTCCAATATCACTTCCAATTAAGTGAAATTTCTTTGGCCTCCATTTCCTTAGTTAGCGAGCAAAGTTGATGATAGGAGGGATGAAAGTAAGAGTGGAAAGACACACGAAGCCTTAACCTTATAAAAAAGGAGCCCTAAATGCTGCCCCCCCCCCACCATACTCTCACTGCTGTCTAATGATCTTTACTGATTCTCAGCAAAAATTGATATTCCCTTTGGTTAAGGGGCTAAGTGCCTATCTGCAAAGTAAGTGAAATATGGTGTGCTTGGAGCCCCTTAGCTTGTGAAATTACCAAGACCCATTATTTCAGCCTTCTCCTCGTCTCAGGCCGGCTCCAACCCATGAAAAAAGGACTGGTAGAATGCCTGGCTCCTGCCTTCCCAGAAACGATTTAATTTGTTTGACACCTCTTACTGGGGAAAGCTCAGGTGAAGGGATTCTGAAGCCGGACGAGGGCTGGGATCTCCAAATATGTTGAAAATGTTATCTGTTTTTTCTCAAATATGTCTCTCTCATTCAGGTATTTGCTCTGTGATAGCCTTTTACCTTGACAGCCGCTGAGTCTCTGTGGCTTGTATTTCAGAACCGATAAGGAAAGGCGAGCGCGCGCCCCCCGCCCCCCCTTATTGCTGGCTGGGAGCACCTGGTGAGGAGAAGCCTTACGTGATTTGGGCTGTGTGGCCTCCCGGCCAGTCCTCCCCCCCCCCCCTTGTTGTGCATGCCTTACTCATCTAGAGAGAAGGCAACAGAAAAGGAGAAGATAAATGGACTTTCTCTGTGGGGCTCACGCATGCACTCTCTCTAGAGATCTTTTTTTTTTTAATGTTTTTTTTTTTATTTATTTTGGAGAGAGAGAGAAAGACAGCATGAGCAGGGGAGGGTGAGAGAGAGAGGGAGACCCAGAATCCAAAGGCAGGCTCCAGACTCTGAGCTGTCAGCACAGAGCCCAATGCGGGGCTCAAACCCATGAACCAGGAGATCATGACCTGAGCCGAAGTCGGACGCTTAACCAACTGAGCCACCCAGGCGCCCCTCTAGCCATCTTCTTATCTGCAGACTTGGCAAATTCTTTGCAACATCTGATAAGGAAGAGTTGTGTTGTTTTGTTTTGTTTTGTTTTGAATGTTTCTGCACCTTCTCGATTTACTGCCCTGCTGCTAGGATATGTTATAAGGAGATGCCCCTATCAGGAGCCCCTTCGGAACTCTGCAAAGTCTACGGATATTGAGATAAACAGCAAGCCAGTCCCAGTATGTAGCTTCTCTAGGGCTAAAGCAACATTTGCATAGAGCAAGAGAGTAGATGCCAGACCCAAGTGACCTACTGCCCCTAATCTGGCTCTATGTACCTCATCTCTCCTCTTCCCGTCTCACCCCAGCCTCCCCATCATCCTATCATCAGGACCCCTGACAATAGGTCCCCAGGACCTGGGCTGAGTTATAGGATAGGGAGCCACTTATGGCCTCCAGGTTTCCGCCTTCCGTCTGCTTTGCTCCTGGCTCTGCGGACCAGTGCCAGGAGGCTCACAGGTGGAAGGGGTTGGGGATTTGGACTTTTGATCTGTTTATTCCTCAAAGTCTTCAAAGCCCTGACTATATGGCTACCCCGACCAGGGTCTCCAACAAGGCCTGGGGGGGAGGGGGTGGCAGGAAATGGGGAAGGTAGAAGGCGGCTGATTCCCATGAGAGCAGGCACCTGGGCAGTGCTATGGTCTCTAAGTCCAGGACTAAAAGCTCCTACTTCTTATCCATGTGTTGTGACCCCCACCACCTGTGAAGTCAGAGCACCCACACATCCATCACAAGAATTTGGAATGATATGGCCTCAAAAGGAACCCTTCCCAAATTCATGTTAAGAGCCCCTGTTCCATTTCTCCCAGGCTTGCTATAATATACCAAACTGGAGCCTTTCAGCTTCAAGATCAGTCATGTTCAAAGTGTACATGTACATCTTTCCAAACTTGGAGAAGATCTTTCCAAGGGGAAGATCCCTAAAGCCAAACTTCCCATCATGGCCAAACTCTGGACCATTAGAGGTCTTCACAGAATCTAGGAATCAACCAGTATTTGACTTGGACTCTATTTGCAGGAATTCTCGACCTTTAAAGGCAACACAGAGAGAGAGAGAGAGAGATCCCCTAGTTGAACCCGGTAATCTTGGATATTTGGGTAGTCTGCTTGATTTCTATTCCCTAAAAGGCAAAAGGCAATGACCTAAGACCCTGAACAATGTCTGATGTTTGAAAGCTAGGGGTGCAGTTGGGGCAGGATGAGGTGAAATAAAAGCCATCATCCTAAATGCATTGCCTATTCCAAATATGTGGACTTGCATATAAATTCTTGAGGGCCAGAGGCAGAAAAAGAAAATCATATGTTGCTTTTCATATATACGATCTTGGGTACATTACTTCTCTGAGCCTCGGGCTCCCCTGATGTGAGAATAAGGATCGTACTAACCATAAATAAACATTAAAAAAATTTTTTTAAAGAATTATACTAACCTCCAAGGGACGTGGTGAGAACTAAGAGCTAACAGCAAAGCGCTAAATACAGGTCAATAACAACAACAGTGATCACAAAAAAGTAACTGCTGCCCTCAGGAAGGGAGGTCAGGGTGAAGCACTGTGAAAGAAGTAGAGTTACCCAGACAGCAGGTGATAAGGACGTGCAGACCCTGAGTAGCTGGCTTAGCCCGGGTCACCTGTGCTTCCTGCCCTTGAGATAATAGAGCCTCTCCTTCCCACCTGCCCATGTTGTTTCTCTACTCTAATGCTCCTTTCCCTTCTTGCAAATTGCACAGATGCCACTCAGCAAATGTTTGTTCCCCACAAATGACTGCCAGTCTGATAGTACTCTCCCGGAGCTCGGGGATGTGTATGAATTACGGTACAGATGCCTGACGCAGCCCTGGAGGTCAAGTAGATGGACAAAATTTGCAAGAGATACAGGGTTCCTCTTATTTCTCACCAGCCACCAGTCTGCCCCATTGCCTTCCCTGCCCAAGCCATGCTGCCTGTATCAACAGAAATATAGTGAGCAGACCAAGGGTTATGATATTCCACCTCTACTTAGAACTGACGCAGTCACTCTTTGTATTGTCTGATCCGTTCTGGACACTCCGTTGTATAGGAAATATTAGCTAAGAAAGGAAGAGCAGGATGGGAAAAGTTGTGGAATCAGGTCTTAGGAGAAACAAATGAAGGAATCGGGACTGTGTATCACTCTAGAAAAGGAAAGACCTAGGGTCACACACATGAAAGTTGTCTTCAAATATTCGGAGAGGTAGCAGGTGGGAAAGGAATTCAGAGTCATTCTGGTGACTCCGGCAGCAGCAAAGAAATAAGATCAGCGAGTGCAAGTCCTAAAGAGACAAACTCTTATTGCACTTAAAGAAATACTTCTTATCACTTAGAGCCATCCAACCTTGGAGGAATCCTCCTTTACAAATAGCAATTTCCTGGGGTGCCTGGGTGGCTCAATCGGTTAAGCGGCTGACTTCAGCTCAGGTCATGATCTCACGTTCGTGGGTTTGAGCCCCGCGTCGGGCTCTGTGCTGACAGCTAGCTCCGAGCCGGGAGCCTGCCTTTGGATTCTGTGTCTCCCTCTCTCTCTGACCCTCCCCTGCTCACACTGTCTCTCTCTCTCAAAAATAAATAAAGATTTAAGAAATTTTTACAAATAACAATTTCCCTTTCGCTAGAGGTGTGGGAGCCCAGCACATTGTTGTGAAGATTGGGTGAGAGTGTAAAGTCTATACAGTCTTTCCCATCTCTAAGGTTTTCATTGTTCTTTCTCTTTGATGTGCCCCACCCTCATTCTCTAAGGCCATGTCAGGTGGGCACCAGTGAGGTTGAGAAAAGCAGAGAATTCCCAGCAATTGTCAACGTCAGCACTGCAATGTCTCAGGAAACTCACTCACCGGAAGGAGAAATAACAGGCTCCTGGGCTATGTTGAGGGGGTGCATGGGGAAAGAGAAAAGGGAACAGAAGAGAACGAGGCGATGCAGATCCCTCCATTCTCTCTATGAGCTAGGAAGCAGCTAGATGGTCATCCGAAGACAATATTGATCTGAAAGCCAGAGTAGTATCTCATTTGGGGGCAGGAACTTCTCTTCACATCTGCCAAAGGCCAGGAGAAAAACACTTCTCCCTGTTACTAGAAGCAGATTTACAAGAGTAAGTACTTGTAATAGTACCCCTTCTATGTCTCTATTCCCATAAACAACAGAACTCCTCCATTGAGTTTACAGAGCCAGGGTGTGTGTGTGTGTGTGTGTGTGTGTGTGTGTGTGTGTTGGGAAGTGGGGAGAGTCCTTTCTCTCCAAGCACACCAAGTATACAAACACCTGCTCTTCAGACCTTCAGGGACCTGTGAGCTTTTCTCTCTCCTCTCCCAAACAAGGGCTTCAGACCTCACTGGGGAGCACACCCTGTACCTCAGGAAACCGCTCCCAGTTCAAGACTGGAGTGGGAAGGGACTCTGGGGGTGCTGAGTCAGACCCTCTGTGACAGCAGGAAACTTCTTGGCATCTTAAACCCTGCCCCAGTTGAAAGGAGCGGTGGGGAGAGGACTCCCCCAGGCTTCAACTGACCTGAGAGAAGAATTTGAGTTATGCCTCAGCAACTGAGCAAACATTTACACTTGTCACCAAAAATAAATTTGAAAACTACATTTAAAAGATCTAGGGAGGAAAACAGAGAGAGGGAGAGAGAGAATTAGGTCTTCTCTTGTTTTCCAAAGGAGGGATCTGACATTCAGTTCAGCTCAGCACCTGGCACATGCAGAAGACATAAAAGCAAGAGATTTATGTGATGATTAAATTAAATTCAAACCTAGGATCCTGTTTCCAGCCCCACCTTGGAGATTTGTGAACAAGAGAGCCAGAGGAAGAGAAGGAAAAAAATTTGCTTGAAATTTTTTTCCAACCTCCTGTATTCCTTTGACTTAGAAAATAATAAGGAGGTAAAAGGAAGACTCACATTTATCGTAGATAAACCTCTCATCTTATTCAAACAGGGTTTTTTTTTTAAGGTTTTATTCATTTCTAGGAGAGAGAGAGAGAGAGACAGTGTGAGCAGGGGAGGGTCAGAGAGAGAGGGAGTCAAGGACTGAAACAGGCTCCAGGCTCTGAGCTGGCAGTCAGCACAGAGCCCGATGCGGGGCTCGAACCCACGAACCGCGAGATCATGACCTAAGCGAAAGTCAGACGCTTAACCGACTAAGCCACCCAGGCGCCCCAAACAGGGATTTTTAAAAACAGGATTTTCTCTAGTGAAATAGAGAGTTTTTCATAAAGGCAGGACTTAGGGACACACTCAGGTTATTTTTGTTAGATCAACATAACTCACGTTTGATTCTTTTGATTTTTTTGGATTTGATAAGTTTGATTTTTCCCCCCAAAATGGTTAGGATGTTGAAGAACCCAAAGCTGGGGTTGGCAATAGGCACTAACTGGAAATTATTTTTCTTGTGTTTTAGTATCCATGCCTTTGCTCTTCATCATTAAATTCTAGGGATAAACACAAGCTCTCTTCTTTTCCTTCGCCAACGCAGGAAGACACAGGCAAAGCCTACTAAACTGTGGGTTCAACAAATGAAAGCCAAGGGGGAAAAACATCAGCTTTGCAGATCTTTAGTATTTGATGAAGATATTATAGGAGATTAGCCATGTGTGGGACTCTTTGTCTGTCTGTCTGTCTGTTTTGCTTTGTCTTCATTTTTGCTTTCCCTCTGAGCGCTTAGCCACACACCACCAAACTTGGTGAGCTGATGAATTTCCCACCTATTTCCTTTTCATTTCCATTCTGGAAATTTCTGTAGAGATAAATGGGATAGAGGGGTTTTGCAGCAAAAGGCCCTCTTCCTTTTCACCTGTATGCCTAGAACTCTTCTGTTTTCTGCTCACACTTCTCAGAAGTTTTGCTTTGCACGGCTTACAGTCAAAATATAAACTCAAGGAGTGGGGGAGAAAGAAGACATTTTCACGCAGGGAACATTACCCGTCTCCCTGGGAGCCCGCTTTCTCCAGCTTTTGCAGCCACGTCTGCAAAGCTGTGTCCTTGGTTTTTGACCGAGAACACAAGTAACAATGCTTGTTTATCGGCAGGTCTGCGAATGCATGCGTGAGGGAGGAGGGCCAGCGTATCAGTGGGAAGGTGTCAAGGTGTGGATTTCAATAGGTTTTGAAATGTTCGCACTGTAGGTGGGATCCTGTGAGCACACAGGCCCTTTCAAAGGCCTCTTTGCAATTCTCCATTTCCAATGCACCGAAATTACTGAATTTGAATTGCTGCCTGGAGACCCCAGGCCGGATTCAGCACTTGTCTCCACCCCCACCCCACCCCACCCATCCTCTGGGGAAGACCTTGCCTTCCTGCCCGACTCTGGCTCTTGGTATCTTCAGCCACCTGGATGGGATTGGGGATCCTATCCCAAAGGTGGGGATTGAACACTGAGTTCCGGGAAATGACTGAGTGTAAATAAGAGGCACTGTGGAATAACTGAAGGCGGTGGAGGGGGAAGGAAGTTTGGGACTGAAAAACAATGTGGGATAGTTCTTCCACCACCTACACGCTTGGGTTTGCTTACATACACCCTGAAGACTTTTCTCCTGAACGGCGTGTTGTCCAGATTTTGCCTCTTCAGACTCCCCATTCTAAAAAACAAGAACAGCTGGCAGAGGCTGTGGCCAGTCTGAAATGGAAGGATCGGAGAACCCTGGCCAAGGACATTAGAGCCATGCCCAGGACCCGTGGCCCTTGAGGAGCCCGCGCCTGCAGGTTGCTGCTGAGGAATTCCTTTCCCCAACTTTGTTCCTCCTACGGGACCCCAGATCTAGAAACCTAGCTCCAGGTGGAGGAGAGGGTGAGGGAACGTTTCCTTTTCCTAGATGGTTTTCCCTTCCCTTTTCCTGACTTAGCAGGTTCCTGTTTCTGTGATGAGGGTCCATGTACGTAGGAATAAACAAAAGGATGTCATCAATAGCCAATAATTTCCAATGATGGCAACTGACCATTCTAGATGGGACGAACAGGTGGCCATCTTTGCCCGAGTTCCAATAAGCATTGAAAGTAATGCTTTCCCTTGCTATCCCCTTTCAGACCCAACAAGCCCTGCTCTGTGCCAGTTCACTGTATTGGCCTTAGGAAGGGAAGACATACCAAATATTTTTAGAAAAGATAAAAGGAAACTTTGGTCCACTCATGTCTGAATGACCCTAGACTCTGTGGGGTTGAGTTGGAGGATGGAGGGGGAAATGAAAGACTTACCTGTGACAGAAGTGCCTCACTGGGATCTTCTCACCTGGATCTCTCTGCAAAAGGACAGCACCTCCATCCCTTCTTTAAAAAAATGTTTAATGTTCATTTATCGTTGAGAGAAAGACAGAGTGTAGGTGGGGGAGGATCAGAGAGAGAGGGAGACACAGAATCCAAAGCAGGCTCCAGACTCTGAGCTGTCAGCACAGAGCCCGACACGGGGCTCAAACCCATGAACTCATGAGATCATGACCTGGGCCAAAGTTGGACACGTAACTGACTGAGCCACTCAGGCGCCACTCCATCCCTTTTATACCAATATTTCTACCAATCTAAACACCCAGGGGCTCCTGGCTGGCTCAGTCCCTAGAGCATACTCTTGATCTCAGGGTCGTGAGTTCGAGCCCCATGTTAGGGGTAGAGCTTACTTAAAAAAAAAAAAAAAATCCAACTGGGCCTTCAAACCCCTTACATTTCCAGAGTTGAATCTTTTGTTGAGTTTACACTTGCTAAACGAAAGGAAACCCAAACAAAACCTCTGAGGGTGAGCCCTGGGAACAGACTCACCCTAAAGCTACAAAAGTCACTCTCTCTGTCATTTGCCAGAGATAGACACCTTTAAGGTACAAAGGTAGGAGGAGAAGAACATGCCTCCCAAGTCCCCTCCCCTCCCTAACCTTACTTTAATTATCTTCATAGTAATACATCGTTATAATAATAAACTTGGACCAATCAAACACCTGAAACTGACATCCTTAGAGAACACCATTTTTGGGGTATCTGCCTTCTAGACAGGAACATTTTGCTTCAATATTCACTTTATCAACAAATATTTACTCAGCATCTACTATGTGCCAGGCACTAGAAACGGAGCTATGAACAAAACAGACAAAACCTCAGTCTCCGTGGATGGTATATGCTAGAATGTTAGGAGATAAGAGACTGTTTTCATATATGGCTGCTGGGAACCGTGTGTCACCTCGTTATGTATAAGCTCTTTTAGTGTCTTTGGAAAAAGAGCCCAAACTATTACAAGTTTATCAAGTGTCAATTAAACATAGCCTATGATACTAATCACGTGCAGGTACATGACCCTTTGCAACCCTAGATCACCCCCCCCACACACACCCAACTGGTCCACGCTAGTCCAAAAAGACAATCGTTTGCTGAGTTTTCTCTCTTCTGGGAGGCCCCGGCTGCTTGCTGGTCCAGCAAGAGTGGAGAGACCAGGGCATGACCCCACGACCGGGGCCCTTCCCCACCCCCCTTCTGGCCTCAGCAGTCCCCTGGACAGGCAGCTCNGGGCTCCCCCGGGAGGGGGGGGGGGGGGGGGAGGCTGCTTGCCATTTTAGGGCTGAACTCTCCATGAACCAGGAAAGGAAGGGTGGGGGGTGGCGGCAGAGCAGAGCCAGCGGGAGGCGACAAGGGAGGCCAGGCTTCTGGGCAAACCTCTCTGGCTGGGTAAATATTGAGCTGCCTCATCTCCAAGGTGGGGATTGAAATGGAGCTGTCAGACCAGAGTAAACTGAAGGGAGCTTCAGGCCCCAGAGGAGCAGAGAGCACATGCTTTGTGGGGCTCCCCCCCTCCTAGGTTCCGTTCCAGGCAGAAAGGGCTGCAGGACTGAGAATTGTCTGGACTCAGGCCAGTGATCTTGAGAGCTTGGAGGAAATGGATTNTTAACATTCTTTCTTACTTATGTCTTCTTCTGTCCTCAGATGAAAGGATGAGTCAAGCTGCCGTGGGATAATTCAATTTACATCAAAGACCGGGAAAGCAGGCCCAGAGAGATTAGGTGACTTACCTGAGGACACACAGGAGTCTCTTGATAGAGCAAACTTGGGTCTCCTGACTTCTTACAGAATTCTTGCTTTCTCTGAAGCATCTGATCCATTTATTTCCCGATGAAAAGAACAACCGTGGACAAGGGCCAGGAGGCCTTTGAGCTGAAGTCTACAGCTGCTTGAGCCTCTCTATTCTCCCAAGAAGGGACATTAAATATTTTGCATCTCCAACTTCTGTCCCACCCAGGACTCGCTCTGATTATTTAAAGTATTTAAGCAGCAAAAGCTGAAGCCGCCTCTGGAATATTGTGATTGAGTCGTGCCAAGGAGGTCATTCAAGGAAGTCCTTAGACTCTGGACTGAATCATCAGGGAAAAAAAAAAAAATCTAGTACAACTAGGGGGTGCCAAGGCCAAGGACCAGAGCGGGAATGTGCTCTCAGAGTTCTGCAATAAGGCTGTCCTGCCAAGAACATGACTCATTGTGACACTGTACCAGTATTCCGTGGGGCTACCCTGAATCCTTTTGTTCATCGTTATTTTATTCCCTCACAGCAAGTGCCATGGTCGTGGTACCAAGTGGAGCTGTGGGTGCAATGCACGAGGGCTGAAGGGTGTCTGCTTCCGTCAGGCCAAGACCAAGACCAGCTCAACGCAAGAAAGGAAGAAGAAGGGCTCATGTGAATACAAATATAAAACAGAAAATCTCTACTGAATACATTACCAGGCAGTGCTCTTTTTTATTATTATTTTATTTGAGAGAGAGAGAGAGCTGCGAGAGGGAGAGAGAGAGAGAGGCAGAGAGAGAGAGAGAGAGAGAGCGAGAGAGCGAGAGAATCTTAAGCAGGCTCCACGCTCCTCGTGGAACCCGACACGGGGCTCGATCCCAGGACTGCGAGACCACAACCTGACCCGAGCTCAAGAGTCAGACGTTTGATGGACTGCACCACCCAGGAGCCCCTCCAGGCAGTGACCTACGCAGGTCTCATATACCTCCTTTATTCTTCAACATCTTCCATTTTCTATCTGAAGAAATGGAAGCACAGGGAAACTGAGCGACCACCAAAAGCTCACGCAGCTGATAAGTGTGTGTGTGTGGGGGGGGACACACTGAAAATTAAGTGACACTTTAGAGCCCTTGCCCTGCACCAGTCTCAGTCGGGAAGATAAAGCGTCTGCCTTCAAACTTCTTGTCCATCTTCCCATAACGGAGAAGGGAGAAAAGTGAGGAGGCCCTGATAGCTCTCTTCCTCCACGGGCGAGTGCACTGAGACCTGAAGGAAATGAGGGTGCTGCTTGAGCTGCTCTCAGCTGCTAAGCGGGGAATCCCTTCTATGGCCCCATAATTTGCCGCTAGTCCCATCCACCTACCAGGGATCCAACAAGATATGAGAGTGAGAAGTAAGTGCGTCCACCCCCCCCAAGGTCCAGCTGTGCCTTGGAATCGATTAAGGACCATAGAAGTGGTCCCTTATATGAGGCACCTGGATGGCTTAGTTGGTTGAGCATCTGACTTCGGCTCAGATCATGATCTCACGGTTCGTGGGTTCAAGCCCCGCATCAGGCTCTGTGCTGACAGCTAGTTCAGAGCCTGGGGTCTGTTCAGATTCTGTGTCTCCCTCGCTCTCTGACCCTCCCCTGTTCATGCTCTCTCTCTCTCTCAGAAATTTAAAAAAAAAAATCTTTTTTTAAAAGAAGTTGGTCTCTTATAATGATGACAATTATTATTAGAGCTCATGTTTATTTGTTAGGGACTATACCCAGGATTTTTCACAGATGAACTAATTTAATCCTGACATCAACCCTATGTAATAGGTACTCTTACGATCCCCATTTTGTAGGCAGTGAAACCGGTCGCAGGGAATTAGACAACTGGCCCAAGGCCACCAGGCTGTGACAAGCAGGGTCTGAAGGAGTTGAACCCAGGCGTTTCCCCAAATCCTCAGCCTTCCTCTCAGATTGGTCCGGACCCCCTAACCCCCATCTCAGTCATCGAAGTGATGCCCCCAGCCTCCCCATCCCAACTCCCCTCCAGCAGCCCAGCAGTTTGGGTGCAAAGGAATGTTCATAACAAAGACATGAACTTAAAAGTAAGAAGAACTTCAGTGTGTTTTAAGTCTCTTTTTCTCCTCTCTCTCGTCCAGAAGATCAAAGGGCCTCACGTTGGCAGAACAAACGCTGAAGAAGAAGGCAAATGAAAGAAGAAAAGTTCACACTTCGGGCTGAGAAACAGATGGTGCGGAGGGAGGGTTGGGTGGAAGGAAGGCTCCACTGGCCCCCCCCCCAAGACAGTGGGGGAGGGGCACGGAGATGCTCCTCAGAACCCTTGACGACTTGCACCCAGCCTTGAGAAGAATTCTCTCTCCTGTGAGGAATCAAGGGGGAAAAAATTCTCTTAACATTTTAATTTTTGGACCCCCTGAGTGGCTCAGTCGGTTAAGTGTCCGACGTCGGCTCAGGTCATGATCTCACGATCCGTGAGTTCGTGCCCCATGCCCGGCTCTATGTGCTGACAGCTCAGAGCCTGGAGCCTGCTTCAGATTCTGTGTCTCCCTCTCTCTCTGCCCTCCCCTGCTTGGGCTCTCTCTCTCTCTCTCTCTCAAAAATAAAGGAACATAAAAAAGATTTTTTTTTAGATTTTAGTTTTCAAAGCAGGAGATTTTTCTTGAGATGGTTGTGGTAAATGGAGGTGTGGGGGGTGGAAGGCTTTTCAGTTCTGCAGAAAATGCACTTCCAGATCTCCTGGGGAATAGAATTCTCCTCGCCCCCTCGAGGGCTGTGAAAAACCCACCTTTCTGAAAGCCGCAGAGGAATCCATGAGTGAAGCAGTCTGGCGTCTATTCTGGAAAGTTTAGCGGTGAAAACCAGCAACATACTTCAATAGTGGGAAAATGCGTTTCTGTTTGTTTTGCCATCCTCTCCTCTCTGTCAGTTATGATAGGAAAATGCACAGTGACCTTTTCTTTATTCAACTAAATGCCCTCCATGTAGACGAGTCTCGAGTTTGAGATTCGAGGCGGAGGCACAGTGGGAAAGGGGGCCAGATGTTTGCATCTACAGAGCCGGAGACTCAGCCTCCTGGTGGAGTATTCTGAGGCGGCCCCTCTGTTCCCGGTGAATTGATTTGCTCCTCACCCTTCCCTGGGGGAATCTGAGGGTCCCTTCTGCTGTGGCCAAAATCAAATGGGCCGGCCTTCCCTTCCCTTCCCTCCCGTCCCCTCCTTCCCGCTTCCCTCAGGACCTGTCAGCCCCGGTCTGAGGTCCAGCTCCACCACCCCTGTGGCCCTGCTCTGACCACTGCTCCTTCCTCCCTGCATTCCTGCCCATTTGCTGGTCCAAAGGTTGGAGGGTCCACAAATACCCCATTCAGAAGGCTCTACCGGCTTACAGTAAACGGCTCCAAGCAGGGGGAGTTTTCTTTCCACAGACACTTGCTCTGTCCCCTCTGTGGAGGTGACCCCCTTGGGGGAAGCCAACCTTGGTGGCAATTTTAATTCAATGCAGAAAAGCAGTTAATAGATTTTTTTTTGTTTTAAGACAGAGGGCCAGGCAGCAGCCTCTGGGAACGCTAAGCTTCCTCTCCAGCTGGGCTGTGATGTTCTTGACAACGTTGCCTCTATGATAACGGCATCGTTTGCGTTAGGAAGCAAATGTTCAGCGTTTCTTACGGACGCTCCTCGTCCTTTTCGCAGCCTCTCTTCCTTTGAGGTCAGAAGGAAGTAGAAGGGGTGGCTAAGGCAACCCCTCGGTCCCGCGCCCCCACCCCCATGCCCAGCTGTCCGGGCTCCGGGGCCTCTGGACTCCCCGGGT
>NW_027532169.1:4029747-4031066 GCF_008692635.1 Crocuta crocuta | reverse complement strand
AAAGATTTTTTTTTAGATTTTAGTTTTCAAAGCAGGAGATTTTTCTTGAGATGGTTGTGGTAAATGGAGGTGTGGGGGGTGGAAGGCTTTTCAGTTCTGCAGAAAATGCACTTCCAGATCTCCTGGGGAATAGAATTCTCCTCGCCCCCTCGAGGGCTGTGAAAAACCCACCTTTCTGAAAGCCGCAGAGGAATCCATGAGTGAAGCAGTCTGGCGTCTATTCTGGAAAGTTTAGCGGTGAAAACCAGCAACATACTTCAATAGTGGGAAAATGCGTTTCTGTTTGTTTTGCCATCCTCTCCTCTCTGTCAGTTATGATAGGAAAATGCACAGTGACCTTTTCTTTATTCAACTAAATGCCCTCCATGTAGACGAGTCTCGAGTTTGAGATTCGAGGCGGAGGCACAGTGGGAAAGGGGGCCAGATGTTTGCATCTACAGAGCCGGAGACTCAGCCTCCTGGTGGAGTATTCTGAGGCGGCCCCTCTGTTCCCGGTGAATTGATTTGCTCCTCACCCTTCCCTGGGGGAATCTGAGGGTCCCTTCTGCTGTGGCCAAAATCAAATGGGCCGGCCTTCCCTTCCCTTCCCTCCCGTCCCCTCCTTCCCGCTTCCCTCAGGACCTGTCAGCCCCGGTCTGAGGTCCAGCTCCACCACCCCTGTGGCCCTGCTCTGACCACTGCTCCTTCCTCCCTGCATTCCTGCCCATTTGCTGGTCCAAAGGTTGGAGGGTCCACAAATACCCCATTCAGAAGGCTCTACCGGCTTACAGTAAATGGCTCCAAGCAGGGGGAGTTTTCTTTCCACAGACACTTGCTCTGTCCCCTCTGTGGAGGTGACCCCCTTGGGGGAAGCCAACCTTGGTGGCAATTTTAATTCAATGCAGAAAAGCAGTTAATAGATTTTTTTTTTTTTAAAAGACAGAGAGCAATGCAGCAGCCTCTGGGAACGCTAAGCTTCCTCTCCAGCTGGGCTGTGATGTTCTTGACAACGTTGCCTCTATGATAACGGCATCGTTTGCGTTAGGAAGCAAATGTTCAGCGTTTCTTACGGACGCTCCTCGTCCTTTTCGCAGCCTCTCTTCCTTTGAGGTCAGAAGGAAGTAGAAGGGGTGGCTAAGGCAACCCCTCGGTCCCGCGCCCCCACCCCCATGCCCAGCTGTCCGGGCNCGTCGCCGAGCTTCCTGAGCCCCGCCCGCCTCCGCCGACCAAAGGTTTGTCAGTGGGACCGGCCGGAGACAATAGCTGCCCCCCGCGGGCTCGCTGTTGGCTTGTTTGGAAAGCCCAGAGGCGCTGCGAGGTAAAAAGGTCAGCGCGGGATT
>NW_027532169.1:4019846-4029281 GCF_008692635.1 Crocuta crocuta | reverse complement strand
ACTGGCCCGCTGGGCGGGCTACCTGCCCTTCCCTGGCGCCCCCCCGCCCCTGTCGCGGCCGCCTCCCCTCTGCCGTCCAGCGCCCGAGACCCAGAGACCCAGGACGTTCACCTTGAGCCAGGGAATGGCCCTTTCTTTGGAGGCGGGCCGGTTAGGGCCAGAGTCTCCCGGCTCCCCTGGCTTCCTTTGTCCCAACGTCCCCATTCCTGTTGGCCCCGGGCAGGGGGGTGCGGGAAGGAAGTGAGGGTTAGAGGGCAACCTGTGTGCCCGTCTGGAGTTTGTCAGCCACCCATCCTCTGACTTTCTCTGAGCAAGAATTGGTGGGGAGGGGGCACCTTACACCGCCTCCCCCCCTCCACCTCACTCCTTCAGCAAACTTTTAGTGGGGGTCCTCTCCATGCCAGGCCTCCCTCTGGGCCTGGGGGGAGAGAGCAGGGGGAGGGGGTAGAGGGCCCTTGCTTTCCCCACACTTCCTCCTCTTTTTTAACACCTTTTCTGTTCTCTCTGATCTGTTTCTCCCTTTTCCTGCCAACCTCTCCGGACCCTCTCGGGCGATTTCCTCCCCACTCTATTTTTCCTTCCTCTTTCCTGGCTCCTCCGGTGACCCAAGGACTGACCACAGTCAGGCCTGGAGGCTGGGGCCCAGCTCTGCTCCAGACCCACCCAGTAAGTCCTTCTCTTGATCCAGCTGAGGTCTCACAGCTCAAATCTTTCCAGCCCAGCCAGCATTCACCAAATCTTCCCCCGTGTCTCTCCCCAGGGCTCTTCGAGAAGGAAGCCTTTCCTACCCGGAGGAGTAGAAGTCGTCAGGAAGAGGGGAAAAACACAGACTTTATTGAAATGAGGTAGCTGGAGGTACAGAGAGAACCCGGCTTGCTTGGGGCTCAGGTTTCCAGAAACTCCCAGGGCGCCTCCACTGTGTCTAAGGTTCAGAGAAATGCTTGCTGCTCCTCCGAGCTCTCACTGCGCCTGGGACTCCCTGGGCTGCCCCAGGGGTCACGAGGTGGATGGGGAGGAGGGTCCTGGGTTTTCCAGGAGGCAATAAATAGGGGAGGAACTAGTGGGGGCGTGCCTGCGCCTTCCTGATAGAGGCTTGCTGGGGGCAGGCCTCGAACATTCCAGAAGTCTCTGGAGTACCAAGTTCCAAAACACTTTGGTGGCTTAGAGATGAGGTCGCTGGTGGGAGGAGCCGTGCCTCAGAAAACAACCTCTGGAGGCTGAGTTAGTGCAATACAAATGTGCCAGGAGGGGTTAATAAGGTTAGATGGGGGGGGGGGGGAGGAGGCTTTTTGGTCTGTCACAAGGCAGCTGGTGCTATTGTAAGGTCTGTGGTGACTGGAGAGATTAAGCATTGGTAATGGGCCTGCACCCAAAAACCTCCCTCAAGAGAAACTTCAAGGCCTTCCCTCTGTCCGGGCCTGGAAGGGGGGAGGTAGGATAGGAGCGCGCAGGGGAAGAGTCCTCGAAACTCAAAGGCACTGAACTGAACACACACACGGAAGCTGGGAGGAAAGGAGAAGTCAGGAGGGTGCGGCTGGCTCCTACCCCACCCACGTGCTGATCCCCAGATGAAAGGCGGAAGGAAGCCCTTCCCTCCACACTTGACAGGTCCAGCGTCTCCCCTGCCTCTGGTCCTGGGGACGGGGGTCCACAGCCATCAACACCCCGCCCAGACCAGAGAAAAGCGTCTCCCCCGTCTCCCCCAAAGGCAGCTGTAGACGAGCGCCCAGCCTCGGTGAGGGTCGCCGGAACCGTAGGGCTGAGGCCTGGCTCAGGGAGAGCGGAGGAGCCCCGACGGTTGGGAGGTTCAGCTCAGGAGGTGATCGAGCTGGGCGAGGCCTCCGGGGAGGTGCACGTCGACTGGTCGGAGGCGTCTCCAGCCGCCTCCTTGGGGCCGCCCGTTGGGGCTGGGGGCACCCGGCCTCCCTCCCGCTCGCGCTTCTTCTGCTTCATGCGCCGGTTCTNTCAGTTCCCTCACCTCTCTCTCCTGCCCCTCTCCTCCTCCTGGGCCAGCTCTGCTCCCCCGGCTTCCGTCCAGCTTCGGCTCTCAGTGTGCCCTTGGATCACCAGACACCCCCAAGGTGACCTCCAAATTCGGACCAACTCCCCCCGATGCCCAATGCTTCCATCTCCCCCACCCCCACCCTCACCTAAGCAGGTCCTGGGTCTGTGCTGGGCACACAGATCGGGAAGCGGGGAGAGGGGGGCTGTGTGGAGACTTACTCACAAAGGTAACCGGGCACTCACTGGGCAGGGAGACCCCAAGTGACCTGACACTGGGCGGAGGCTCTTACCTGCCTCTGCTGGGCTGCTCTACCTGTCCTGCGGCCCTAGGCCTGGGACACCCTCAGGGCGGAAGCGGCAGAGCTGTTTGGGGCCCCGGAGAAGGGGTGGCCACGCCTGACTCATACCTGTCTTGGGTGGGTTCCTCTTAACCTTCATCCAGTCGAAGGTCCGGGTTGTGGGGGTGCTGGGTTCGGGAGGGCAGGGCGCTTCCTTGTCCTCGGAGAGGAGATCAGCATAGGTCGACGCAAAGCTCGCCGTCTGTTCGGTCCCGAAAGGGGGCTGCGGGGGAGGGTAGGGCCCCGGGCCGGCTCCACCGGCTCCGTAGCCGTCGGACAGGCCCCCTAGCTGGGCCCCATAGCTGGAAGGATGGTAATAGCCCCCATCTCCTTCCGGTTGGCCCAGAGGGTAGTACTGAGAGGGCCCGTAGCTGGGGCTGCAGGCGGCCGGGGCGTACCCCGAGGTCGCGGAGCTGGGAAAGGGCACCCCGAGCGCGGAAGGCGGCTGCTGGGTGGGGTAGCCTGAGTTCTGCTGGAGCGCGGGGCTGGGCAGTCCCCCGCCATAGCGGGGCTCGCCCGCGTAGCTGTCAACAGCCGGAGCCGAGCTGGGGGGGAAGGAGGTAGGGGCGCTGTGGGCGCTGTGGGCGCTGTAGGCGCTGGGTCCCCGGTTACAGAGTGGGTACTCTAAGAAGGAGTTCATCCTATTATAGTCCATGCGTGGAGGCCGCAGGAGGGTCGGCCCGTTTGGGGGAGACACCCTCGCGCCCTACAACCTTTCGGCAGTGTGTCACAACGCTGAAGCCTGCATCCATGGCCTGGCCCCGCTCGCCTGGGCCGGGGCTCCCCCAGGAAGGGGGTAGGGAGCGGGGGTGGAGGGGCGCATGTGATCTCTCCCAGGCCAATGGGCGCAGCGGGCCAGAGTTTGGCAGCCCCAGCGCCCATCCATCACCCCCCAAGCATTAGCATGACAAAGACACTTCAATCACCCGCAGCCCATCCATCTGAGAGCGACGTGGAAGCGTCAAAAACATCTTTCTTCAAAGACTTTTGGAAAGAAGGGACCAGAGGGACAGGGGGTAAAAGTTGGAGGAATATTCAAGACTTTCCTCCCCTCCCAACCCCCAAGGCCTTCAATAGGCTCCTGGGTTATTAGATTTGGACAAATTCAACCCAGCTGCCCCTCGCTCTTCCCACCCCCCAGAGGAGCCTTCCCCCCACCCCAAGGCTGTAGACTGGGAGGTGTGGAATCCAGCCTCCTGACTTTGCCCAGAACTCCCACTCCTGATCTCTTTCTCCCCGTTTACCTTAGGGCGATGAGCTAAGACAGCCAGGGGGTGGGGGGTGTTATCTTGGGCCAAATGGACAACTGTGAAGGGAGAGGGTGCAAAACACCCAAGGGCGAGGCAGGGCCTAGAGTCTACAGGAAGGATTCATTAACGGAGAGGTGGGAAACGCATTTCAGAGAGTAAGACAGGACGACAGAAATGTGCAGAGGAGGCTGAGAAACACCCCATTTCTCCCTCCACGTCTCCGCAGAAGCGCTCTCTCCTCATTCACACATCCATTCCTCTCCCTCAGCCTCACTTTATATTCTCTCTGTCTCAATCCATCTCTCCATTCGTCCATCTCTCTCCATATTTATATTCGTTCCCTACCTATCCATCACCTCATCTCTCTAGATGTATTTATCCTCTCTCTAGCCATCCATAGCTGTAGCTGGCTCACTCACTCAGACTCCAATAACTCCTCGCATCTCTCCAGAGAGCCACAATGGGCACAGAGCTAGGTGATGTTTACAGGGGAAGAGGAGGGAATTTTTATTCTCATCCTCAAGTGTTTAAAGCTAGTGTAGCTCCTGATTCCCTTGGTTGCCTTCTACCCCTCTCTCCTTCACCATCTTCTAGCTCTTTCTCTTGCCTCCTCCCCAAATCCCAAACCTCAAATTCCTAAGTTCAAGACCAATTGCGTCTTAGAGATTAGTCCAGTTTTCAGTGAACTTTCTAGAATAGACGGAGGGGATTTGTTTGGAGAATGGGAGAACAGGGTAGAGGTCCTGAGGTTCAGGAGAGGAGTCTCACCCCTCTCTGCTCTGTGTCTTGTTGGGTTAGGGTTGGGGGAGGGGAGGGGAACGGGAAGTGCTTCCTTCTCTCTCTTCAGACCCGGATGGGACTGGAAGGGAAACTCTTCGGTAGAGCCCATTGATTCTCCTCCTCCAGACTCTGAGGACAAGAGCTGGGCGCACTCCAACACCCACGCTCATTTGTAACCTGTCAGGGTGTCTGCCTGGCCGGAGGCCTGGGGCCGGGGCCGGGGCAAGTCCAGGAGGGCAAGAGTTCAGGGGGGAATCTCTGTAAACAACTGACCCCGGGAAAGGAAGGGAAGGAAGGGAAGCAAGCAGGTCTAGGTCCTGGAGAGGACCCTCAAAGCTTCTCAGGTTTCCCCATCCCTAAAAGGGCAAGGTGAATACTCATCCGTTGCAAAGAACCCCAAGGCTGTCCCTCTCTCTCAGTCTCTGTGTCTCTCCATATTTCTGTTTCCCATTTAGCCTGTCCTTTACAGTCACGTCTCCTGCTTTCTACCTTTATCACCAGAATCGCACTACCTTTCTCTTCTCTTTATAAGTCTTTGTAACTGCATCGCTTAGCCCCCAACTATGAAAGAGCTGAAAGCATTTCCCAGGCCCCTTGTCCCTTTCCCTCCTTACGTGTACTCTGCTTCGGATCCTGCTTCAGACCAGAACAAGTTGGGGGGTGGGGGTGGGGAGGGGGACCAGCTGGGAGCTTCTTTAAGGGAGATACAGTGGGGGAGGGGGAGAGAATGTTCACTGCCAAAGGGGTGAAGGCAGACAAAGGAAAGGAGAATCCAGATGGGGGCAGGGGTGGCCTGCAGAGAGGTTGAAGAGAAAAGGAGTGTGGAGGTGAGAACAAGCATATTTCTTTCTATTTTCTCTTCTTGGGTTTACAGATGTTCCTAATGGTTCCCTCTCACTTTAAGACATTCTCCACGGAGAAGAAGAAGAAGAAGAAGAGTATAGGGTTAGGATTTCTCTTCTAACCCCAAATCTGATTGAGGCCTGTATCTGACCTGGCCATCCTGCCTCTGAGAGTTGAGATTTCTTCCCTCTCTACCTTTCCCTCAAGCCAGAGAGAACCCACTCATTTCCTCCCTTGCTTTTCCAATTAAGGGAACAACTTGAGGTCTAGGGGAAGCAGCGAATTCCAAACCAGTTTAATAAAAGAGCAGAAATCTGCCTGGGAGTCGGGGAAACGCAGCCTCCCCAGTAACAGGAAGTGGCCAACAGTCTATGGCTAAGGACAGGATGGAAAGAGATGGGGTAAAAGTGTCTCAATTGAAACTGTCGATTGCAGAGATGGTTTGGGCCTCAGCTCTCCAAATTCACTAGAATCTCTCATTCACCTCTGAGTCTTGCTCCCTTCCCTTGAGTAGCAGAAAAATTAAAATGTCCCCCAAATTCCTGCAGGCTCTCCCAGCCCCAGCGGAAATGACTGGTGGGGAGAAAAGTAACTTAGCTCCCTACATTCCCAAGTCCCTTCCTCCTTAAAAAAAAAAACAAAAACGTCACCAGACTCTGACCTTAGGAGAAAGTCTATGAAGCCTGAATTCTTTGCTAAATTCACAGTTGATTATAAAACTAAACCAAAGCAACCAACCAACCAACCAACCAACCAACCAACAGAAGTAATCCATAGCTGGAAAAACCTATGGGTATCAGATTTTCTTGTTGACCAAATCGAATTCACCAGAGTTCTGGGTTGACCCAACATGAAAGTGAAATCAAGTGGATTGATTTGCTCTTTTATATAATCTATTTAGACACACGGTAGAGCAAGGAGCCCATAGGCATGTTTAGAACTGAAATTATCGTTGCAAGGTGCCCCTCTTTATCTCACCCAGGATGCAGGCAGGAGCACCATTCTAATCAGAATGGAGATATGTTCAAAGTTTATGCCTGCTTCTGGCCTTTTGTGTGTGTGGAGGAAGCTGCCATCGCTGGGGTTAGGAGGAGCGATGCACAGTTCCTTCCTAAGGTCCCCTAAGCATCTCTCTGCCTGCTCTCCCCAGCCCAATTCTTGAAAGCCAAGCCCAAGATCAAAGGTTGGAACTTAAGAATTAAAAGGGTATTCAGGGTTGTAAATTTTTTCTCTCTAAGAGATGGCTATTTGAGGAGAGGATGGAATCTGAATTCACTGGTGTTTCTTTTAATACAAGCTGATTAAATTGTCACAAATCTGGTTGAGAATCATGGACTATGGGCAGTACCTATCATAAGAGGAAGGCTACTAGTTTCGGGGCCACAATACTTGGGTTCAAATCCTTGCTTGGCCATTTCTTAGCATTATGACTCTGGACAGATTTCTTGGTCCCTCTGAGTCTCAGCCTCAGAGAAGAAGAATGGGTTTAATTCTACTGACTTCACTGCATTGTTAGTGGGATTCAAGCAAACAAGAAAATATAAACAATAGAGAACTCTAGAAATGTCTGATATTAACATTGCATGCACATCCTAAAATACTATGAATCCATTTTCTGTTTTTTAATATAACTGGCATATTGAAATATGGACGGGTATGATAGGAAAATAACATGTGTGCTGTTACATATTACCATATATTATACGATATGTATTTTATCACATGCAAATTTCATAGAGAATTGAGAAGTTTGGCTCCGTTTAGGCAAAGGATTTTCTTCCAAACTGCAGAGTTCTTTGGAAACTAGAGCCTAATATTATATGATCTACAAAGAACCCAAATGATTAAAACTGTAGCGAAGATTTGATATTAGCAAGAACTTCCTGATCTTCCAAATATTTGGAAAAAGTTTTCTAAGGAGGATGTATCTCTCCTTCCTTGAGCAATTTAGCTTAGGAACTGCCTTTCTGGGAGGGAGTAGGGGTGGAACCCAACTTCTGTATTCTAGATAGATTTCCCCTGGAATGAAAGGTAAATCAGAGAGTTGGAATCTTCCTAAAAGGAAAGATTAGAGTGACATGAAGAATTGAAATAATTTTCTACTTAATCAGGTTTCTCCAAGGGCATTAGCTGTGGCCAAAATTCCCACTCTGGAAACTTTATAGAACAACGATCAAGATGAATTTGTATCTGTATGACTGTCCGGACTGTGATTTTTTTTTTTTCCCTGTGGTATTTGGGAATTAGAGAAGGTTTGAAGAGGGCTCTTTTACTTTGACTCTGTTCTCAGGAGGAAGCAGTTTTTCAGATGTCCTTCAGGCACTAAATATCTGCTTCCCAGTTGAGTGTGAAGAGGGGGATGGGGGTGGGGACAGGAAGGCCAAGCTAAGCTGGAGAGGTCAAGAGAGGACTTGGGCCACACCAGCCACAGCAGGTAGAGGGGAATCACCTGGGGAGAGAGGCCACTTCCTGCAAACTGAGGACACGTATTTGACTAGAATGAATACATCTTCAGGAAGATGAACAGCGGGGCCACAGAATGCTTGTCAGAAACTTAGGGGAAAGGTGGGCAGGGGAATTCAGCAGGGCTGTGTAGGGAGACCCAGAACTTGTACCTATGCTCTGATGCCCCAGCAATGAGACAAAATCTGTCTTAAAGGGACTTTTAAGGTCTAGTGCACTATGTCAGAGAAGAAGTTTAGTGGTTCTTTTTGTATAAAATGTCCTACTGTTTTTGAAACAGGAGGAAACATAACCAAATGTTGGGGAAGGTGGCAAGGGATGAAAGTCAGAGGAAATCTTGGTTAGGACATTTTGGAATACTCATATTTATTTATTTTAATTTTTTAATGTTTTATTTATTTCTGAGAGAGAGAGAAAGAGAGAGACAGCATGAGCAGGAGAGGGTCAGAGAGAGAGGGAGACACAGAATCCAAAACAAGCTCCATGCTCTGAGCTAACTGTCAGCACAGCGCCCAACGCAGGGCTTGAACCCACGAACCATGAGATCATGACCTGAGCCAAAGTCGGGCTGAACCCACGAACTGTGAGATCATGACCTGAGCCGAAGTCGGGTGCTTAACTGACTGAGCCACCCAGGCACCCGGAAATACTCATATTTATTGAATATCTGGCACATAACACTCTGCCCAATTCATGCTTGTTGAAAACATTTCTTTCCCTACTAGTTTAAATAATGATTGGCAGGTGGGTGCCTGGGTGGCTCAGTGGGTGACTGAGTGGGTGACTCTTTTTTTTTATTTTTTAATGTTTTGAGAGAGAGAGTGCAAGAGCACAAGCAAATGGAGGAGGGGCAGAGAGAGGGGGAAACACAGAATCTGAAGCAGCTCCAGGCTCTGAGCTGTCAGCACAGAGCCTGATGCGGAGCTCGAACTCATGAACCATGAGATCATGACCTGTACCAAAGTCAGATACTCAACTGACTGAGCCACCCAGGTGCCCCTAAATGGGTGACTCTTGATATCAGCTCAGGTCGTGATCTCATGGTGGTGAGATGGAGCCCCACGTTGGGCTCAGTGGTGAACCTGGAACCTGCTTGGGATTCTCTCTCTTCCTCTCGTTCTGTCCCTCCCCTGCTTGTGCTCTCTCTCTCTCTTTCTCTCTCTCTCTCTCTCTCTCAAAATAAGTAAACATTTAAATAGTAGTAATGATGATTGGGGGGCATTTGCATTAAGATACAAACTAAAATTTGTTAAAATGGTTCAACCAGATACTTGGGAGGTGGGTTATTGTCAAACATCCAAAGTCACTACCTCCATTTAAAAGCACATAATAAGTATTTAATACGTTGTTTGCAAACACTAGCAAGTATACTTTGGTCATATATTCATGCAGAGGATATTAGGACACATTTAGTTCTTCCATTTATTTTACAGATGGAGAAACTGAGGTCTGGAAAGTGGAAGGGACGTGCCCAGTCATAAGTTAAATTTTTTTTAATGACTCAGGGTTATCATGATTGCAAATTATTCCTCAGTCTAATGGTCCCTTGCTTTCACTATAATATTAATGAGTCATTCTTCTTAAAAAATGACTCACCCAGAGCAGGGCAGACTGACCAGCAGCTTTCGGGACGGCACTGAAACCTCCCTACTCCAACCACAGCCAATTCAGAACTAGTCTGTGCTCCAGACCACTCGCGATGGCCCTGCCCCACGATGAGCCCTGCCCCAATCACAGCAGGATAAATCACCCTCTAG
>NW_027532169.1:4017472-4019725 GCF_008692635.1 Crocuta crocuta | reverse complement strand
GAGGGGGCTGCAGGGAGGGGAGATGCTGCTTGATCTGGGAACCCTTACTCCTCTTCTCCTTCCTTCTCCAAAGCCAGCTGGGAAAACTCAGGCTAAATAGGATGGCCCCAGAGATGAAATAAGGCAAAGATGCTGATTTGGGACACGGGCATCCCGAGTCAATCCTTTGATTCAATCCTTTATGAATCCCAAATTGCCAGGCTTTCCTTTGATTTTGAAATTGGGTGGGGAGATTGAAAACAGGAGTCCTTTCCTTCTGGAAAGGCATGGTCTCTTTGTTGTACTGGGGTGGCATCAGAGATGGTGAATTTTGTGAATATGGAAAAATAGAGACAGAAAGTTTCCCCCGGCTGCCTGTAATAAAAAGAGTGCCAATTTCTCTCTAACAATCAACCAGGGGAAATGCTGGGTGTGCTTCTGATTCCCTGAATTCACTGCTTCCCACCCTCAGGATACACAAAGGACCTAGATCTGTTTAGATCTAGGTAGACTGAGACTTTGGCCGGACCCTCCTGGCCCTCCACTCACTTTGGCTGGGAGGGATCAGGACTGGTGCAGCCTCAGGAAGGAACTGAGATTCCCCATCCTTTGGGCCACTGGCTTGAGTTGGGGAGGATTGGAAGGGGTCAGCTGGGTAAAGAGGATCAAAAATTCTTAAGCATGGGAGGAAGGCAGGAAGCAAGGTGGCACTATGATCTAGTAGAGCTTCTCCAATTTTAATGTGCATATAAATTCCTGGGGGGTCTGCTACATTGAGATTTTGCTTCAGTAGACTTGAAGTGGAGCCTACGATTCTGCATTTCTAAGTAGCTCACAGGTAGTGCTGATGCCGCTGGTCCGTGGAACAGCAAGGCTCTAAGAGAACTGAAGCCTCAGAGGCCCCAGAGTGTTCCAGACCAAGCCATGATCCCAGGATGTGAATTCTCTCCAGCAGAGCAGATCCTGTATTTTTGGCATTGATGAAGGGTGCTCTCCTTTTGACCAAAGAAAGCTGGAAGGTGGGCAATTAGCAAGATCCTTCTGGTACTCTTGATTCTTGTAACAACCTGCTATAGCTGAAAGAGCATTTTTAATTAGACCAAATTATCTAGTTTGGCTGTCCACAGAAATCAAAGCCCCAGCTGAAATGTCTGTTTCACTTTGTTGGTGTAGAGATGTCTGTGTGCTGTGATTTTTAAGATGTTAAGCACTGCCTGTGGGCATACTTTATGGAGAAATAAACACACAGCCCAATGAGATGTATAGTGTGGTTTTAATATATTGTATATTCACTTATTTATGGGGAAAATAAATACAAGAGCCAATAAGCTGTGTATTATTACTTTAATATATTGAATTTATTTCATACCTATATATTTTATGAGGGAAAATAAACCAGTAAGATACACGATATTATTATAATAACACATCTAATTGTTCTATATTAATTTATTTATGAAAGAAATAAGTGCACCTTAACATGACATAAGATTATTTAATGCAGGAGATAATTTCTATATTAAGACAGTTTAAGGGATTAAATTCCAGCTGAATAAGGTGTGTGCTCTTCTCGCACTGAGGGGCCAGTTACAAAAAATATATGGGAGCGCCTGTCTAGTCCTCCGTGTCATGACCTGCGTGGGCTCCTGGCTTTTCCTGAGAATTGTTGCCTCCCCGTGCCTGGTCCAGGGGAGAGTCTGGGAGGCCCAGGAAATAAACTGCTTTTCGAGAATGGCAGCATCTGCTGGGGGAGGTAGCCCTGCGGTGTCTCTTTCGGAGCCAGAGAAATATTAAGTAAACCTAAGAAGGATGGATGGCTTTCCAGGGCCCTTTAAATCTCCGCGTTCCCCGGAACGAACCAGGAGGCAGATGGGGGAGATCGATCCTCGCTTCCCGCTCGCCGGCTTCGCACGCAGCCGGGCCTGGCGGTGGGGGACAGGAGACGGTTGAGATGGCAGACGAAGCTGTCGGTAAGGCAGGCAGGCCCGCATTTGGAGCAAGCGGCGGCCGGGCTTTAGATCCCGGAGCCAAGGGTGCACAGTCAGAGCCAGCGAGGCCGACCGGGGCCTGCAGACCCGCCGCTCACCCCTGCGCGGCCCACCCCGCGCGCACCGCGCGTCCACCGCGCGTCCTCGGCCTCCGCTGGCCTCATCTTTAAAACAAAACCCAAAAGGAGGCTCCCGGCTGCCTTTCTTCAGGGGGGCCTGGAAGACCCGGAAAGGAGAAGGCGGGCGCGGGGCACGGAGCCCCGCAGCGGCTGTCATGGCGGCCACC
>NW_027532169.1:4016499-4017389 GCF_008692635.1 Crocuta crocuta | reverse complement strand
CTCCGTCGCCCAGCCGCTCTCCTCGCCTCCTCCTTGTCGCCCCCGCAGGGCTAGCGCCTCCCGATGCGGCCCCGGCCTCCCCCGGCTTGTGGCCCCGCCGCCCCTCGGACGCCCTCCCGACCCCCAAGCCCTAGAGTGGCTGCGGGCACCGAGGAGCCCCGGAGGCCGGGCCTCGCTCCCTTTTTCCCCGGGCCTCCTTCCCGGCCCGCTCCGAGGCCTGCTTCGCGAGAACACCCCCGACCCCTGGCCTCGCGTCCCCAGGCTTCTTGCGTTCCCGAAAAAGCCTTTCCACCCGGCTTGGGGGCACTGAAGCCAGAAGCTTGGGAAACCCCAGGACCCCCCCCAATCCGGCTACACCTCTGCGCCCCACGCCACGACCCCCAGGCGCGTCCCCGAGGCCTCCTCTCCCTCCACCCGCCCACCTTTATTTCTAAGCCGAGCCCTGGGAACGCGGTCGCAGGGCCCAAGGCCGTCTGGTGGGGGGTGTCGAGGTGCAGAGAATTCCAGCAAGATCCCGACTCCTCTCGAGCTGCGGGCCGAGAAGCGGTGGCCAAGTAGGGTCACTTTTGTACCACCCGGGCTCAGCCGACGCAGGGTTGCCTCGCGCGGGTCCCCAGGGAACCAGGGCCGGCCTTGGGGGCTGCAGGGAAAGGGGCTGGGGTCCCAACACAAACACTCGTTTCCGTATTATAAAGACATTTATTTAATCTATGAAAATAATGTACAATAAATACTTTCCCCTTTTCCTATTATTAAAGAATTTCAATAAATAATCTACGGTCTAAAACTTAAAGAGAGAGAGAGAGAGGAAAACATGTTCCTCCAGTTCTTTTTTTTAAGAAAGCCCCCGCCCCCCAGAGTTTAATTATTCCTGAGATTTCTTTGGAAAC
>NW_027532169.1:4016205-4016437 GCF_008692635.1 Crocuta crocuta | reverse complement strand
ACCGGGCTGTCGAGCGAGCCCTGGAGGCTGGGGGAGAGGCCTCCGGACAGCTGGAGACACGAGTCGGCCGCGAAGAAGTTGAGATCGGGCAGGAAAGGCGAATCCTGCCGCTCGGGGAAGGCGTCTTCGGGCAACGGCTCGGCCTCCAGCCTGGCGGCCGCGCGCAAACCACCCCGCACGTGAGCGCTCAAAGGCTGGGGGCCCTGGGCGCCCGGGGGGGCCGGCGCGGCCT
>NW_027532169.1:4014801-4015727 GCF_008692635.1 Crocuta crocuta | reverse complement strand
GGGGCTGCGTCTGCCGCTTGTGCTTCATGCGCCGGTTCTGGAACCACACTTTGACTTGCCTCTCGGTGAGGTCCAGCAAGGCCGCGATCTCCACGCGGCGCGGCCGGCACAAGTACTTGTTAAAGTGGAATTCCTTCTCCAACTCCAGGAGCTGCGTGTTGGTGTAAGCAGTGCGCAGCCTGCGCGCCCCGCTGCCGGCGGCCTCCGGCGGTCCCGGGCCATCTGCAGGGAAAGCGGGCTGGGTGTCAAAGCGGGCAGCGTCCCCGGCTCAACCTCATTCCGCTTAGGTGAAGACCACCCCAACCGCCCAAAACAATATCAGCAGGGTACCCCCCCACCCCCTCCTTGCCGCCTACCGAAGCGGCTCGCTCTCACGGCTTTTCCCGTCCCTCTCTCGCCGGCAGACCCGGCCCCGGGTCAGGGCATAGCATTCAGAGAGCCGCCCACGGGCCACGCAGGGGGTCGGCAGCGGCTCCCTTTTGCCCCCACAACCTCAGAGCCTCCCTCCCGAGTCATTGGACTGGAGCCCTCGGTTGGGCATTTTCTAGTTCAACCCAGAAAGGTTCATTAAGAAAGAGGATTCCTCACCTGCTGCCCTCCCTAGCTTTCAGACTCCCCCCTTTTAGAGATGGGGGAAATGGGACTCGATCTTTTCCTGCGCCCGGGTTCAACCCCGGCAACACCACGTTCATTCCTCAGCACACATAAAGGTGAAAAGCTAAATCAGATCCTTTTTGTAGCAGAGGAAAAGCTCTTCCCCACNGCAGAGCCCAGGCCTGAACCCCAGCCGTATATTCTTCTGGCTCATCCCTGGGACGGACGGGGGAAGGATCCCCAACAGGCTCGACACCTTTTCTACCTCCCCCGTCGCTCGCTCCTTCTCCCCCTCTCCTCTGGCTGCCCCCCCACCCCACCCCTACCCCGCT
>NW_027532169.1:4011397-4014494 GCF_008692635.1 Crocuta crocuta | reverse complement strand
TGCTTTTGGCTCCCTGGTCTCTGAAGGGTGGAGGCGCCGGGCTGGAGGCTGGGGAAGGTTTGCTCGAAAGGAGGAGGAGGAGGAATTAATGTCGACTCCTTGATTGATGAAGTTTGAAATGTCTCCAAGACAGCGGGGAAGGAAGTCAGACACTCGGCGAGCGATGGCTGGCTGTTTATAAACCCAATCTCCCTCTCAAATTCAAAATTCATGGCTTTCAATGGTGGGGGAGGGGGCCTGCTGGGGGGGGCGTCAGGAGGGAGGATCGGAAGGGACCCCCCCTCCTGCCCCCCCCAGGTTTATGTGATGGAGCGATTTTGGGAGGGGGAGATTTCGCTCTTTCTCTCTCTCTCTCTGTTTTTTTTTTTTTTAATTTTGGGCCTTTATAATTGTATATTGCTGATAAATACAAGCGTATGGGGACTCTCTCTATTAAACCCAGGACTCCTGCGAAATTGCAGGGAATTCATGGTCACGGGACTGGCCTCGGCCAATCGCTCGGCTGGGCCTGGTGGAAAACAGAGAGCATTATTTGCTTTAATTGATTCAAAAACTCTAGAGAACCACGACCTGGACACCGTGAGCCCCCAGTCCTACACTCCCTCTCCCCGTGCTTCCCTTTCTCCAGAAAGGCTAGAGGAACATTTCTCTCACCCCCTTCACAGGATGGGAGGCTCCAAAAGCTGGAAAACAAGAGAATCTAAGGGAGAAGTCTTCCTCTTTTCCAAATATTTTTTAACTGAATACATTAGTGCTTTCTTTACAATGCCAGCAGTATTCTCTCCCCCACCCTCCCCCTATTAAAAAAAAAAGCGGGGGTGGGTGGGAGAAAGCTGAGTAAGGATCTCAAAGTGGAAGGAAAAGGGAGTGGAAAGAGGCTTCCATCCTTTGGGACAGGTCAGCGTTAAGGTGCAATAAGGAAGAGAAGAGATTTACAATCATCGGCACCACCATCCCCATCCCACCCCCCAAAAGCAACGGATAAATCTTAGAAAATCGACAGGCACTCCCAGGCTGACACGGAGGAGTGAGATAGATGGTGAGGGGCTCTTTTAGGCCTCTGGCGGCCAAAGGTGTGTGGTCTCAGTTCCCTTCTCCGCCCAGTGTGTTCGCAGCACTACCCGGGTCCCTGGGTCCACCTGCCTTCTTCACCTGGGGCCCTCCCACTCCTTTTCGACACCGACAACAGACAGGGTCTAAGGTGCCTATGCTCTCACTCAAGCTTCAAGTCTGTATCTGCATCTATCTCTAGGGACACTAACAAGAACCAAGGTAGTAGGAGATTTAACTTAGAGCGCTCTCAAAACTCAGGTCAACGTTTGGGGAGAGGAATTCCCTCCTGGGACACAGAGAATCCCCCTTCCTATTTTTGCCAGCGTGCTAGTTTTAATCATCAGGTCATCATCCTCATCCTCATCCCTGGCAACAAATAATTCTCTGAGAATGAAGAGGATGGCAACAATTTGACTACTGAGATGATAATTCCATTTCTGGGGCAGGGGAGGATTTTTTTTGTTTTGTTTTGTTTTGAGGGGCTCAAGGTAGTCTGAACTTTAGAGAGTATTGTAATTTACTGGAGAGAGGGCCACAGACTCGCTGGCCCCCAAGCAATTGGTGGGAAACTAGATCTCAAAGCAGAAAATGAAAAGTCGATCTGGGGGAAGATTTTTAAATAAGTGGGTCAGAGGGACCGAGAGGAGATGAGGCGATCAATCTTAGCCCCCTGACAGCTCCCTCCGATGGCATCAAAGAATTTGGCTCTTTGGGAAAGCCGAGGGAACAGCCGAAATTCCACATCCCTTTAAAAGGCCTGGGGGTGGGGGGTGATAGCAAAAGAGAAAGGTGATTCTGGGAGAGCAGGGAAACAGATGGGCAATGGGGACAGAGGGAAGGTCGCTGAGCTGGGTGGAAAGTTTGTCTGGAGAACTCCCACGGCTCTAGCCTCCCCTCCCCCTCCTCCCCTCGGCTGCCCAGCAAGGAGGAGAAGGCTGGTTAGCAGAGAAATGGCAACTCAGCCGGGAGCTGGAGCTAGAAACTTTCTGTCAATGTAACAGGCGCGTGGGTGGCGGTGAGTATTCATCCGCGTGGGTGGCGGTGAGTATTTAAAGAGGCCAGAGGAGAGCCAGGGGAGAGTCAGGGGATTTGTAGGTGGGGGCCGCAGGGGCAGGAGGGCTCCGAAGAGAGGGAGCTGCCCCGAACTGGGCAAACTGGCCAGAGACCGTTGTGTCCGACTCCACTCCAAAGGGGGCGATTTTTGCCGTTTTGGGGCGAGTGTGCATGGGGTGGGGGAGGGGAGGTGGGAGCAGAAGAATCCGAATAGTAGTGGTCTGCAAGTTGTGCAGTGAGGCCTGAAAGAGGGGCCTTCTCCCTCCAGTCACCCCCCCCCCCCCCCTTGAGAAGCCCTGGAAGTTTTTCCGCAGCCTCTCCAGCTGGCAGCAGGGTAGAGAGCGCTTCTCTTCTCTCCGCATCGACTCAGGGCCGGGACTGTCCCTGCAGGAAATACGGCTCTCTTTAACCCTGCTGACAGATTTTACGGCCAGATTAGAGAACAGCAGAAAAGTTGGGTGTTAAAAGGGGCCTAGAGAGTCCTCCTTCCCAGAGACACCGCTCTCCCCGCTCCCTGCCCCCGGCCTCCTGTTATGCTGTGAATCTTACAGCACGGAGATTTCCCCCCACGACTCTGGCTGCCTCACTAGCGCCTGGAATCTCGCAGATAGAAGGGTAGAAGACACCAAGCCAAGTGGGCCCTTATTTTTCGTCTGCAGTCCCAGCTTCAGGCCAAAGCTGTGTTTTTCCAACTCAAGCTACATTCCTTCTCTTGGCCTGCCTCTCTCGCGCTAGATAAATAATCAATCCGCCCCATCCCCAGAGCCAAACATGGCACTTCATCTAGTTACATCATTCAGAAAATGTTATTCAGGGAAGAGGAAGAGAGAAAGACAAAAAGAAAGACAAACCCTTGAGCGTTATTTGATCCCAATCAAACTTTGCACGCTCTTATGCCTTTAAATTATAGCCTGACCCGATGCTAAATTGCTTGCTGCTTGGATGAGCCGAGTCCAGTTAAAACCCTACTTGGGGGGGGGGGAGGGGGTGT
>NW_027532169.1:4010298-4010823 GCF_008692635.1 Crocuta crocuta | reverse complement strand
TGTGTAGAATTCAGGTTGCTTTTTTATTGTTATTTATTGTTGCATAAAGACTGTAATTACTAACCTTGGACTGCCAGAATGCAACATAAAAATGAAAATCAGCCCTCGCTTTAAGGCTGAGGGCCTGGAACGATTCTCACTGACGCTGGCCCCCCCACCCCCACCCCACTACCACCAAATATATGCTCCTAATTAAGCAATGCGGGCGCATCGCTTACAATTAGAATTATGCATCTCTTCAGCAAGCAGCCATCGCTTCTCTTTCAACGAATTAGCTCCATATTTCAGCCGCCCTGTCTCTTCGCTCTTATCGGCTCCAGCGACGCGGCGGTGACATTTCATCTTTGACAGACCCTCTCTATCCTCGCTCCGATGTGATAAAACTTTTATGGAACCACGACTAAGAAATGAAGTTTTCCCAAGGATCGTGGAAACGGAGCTGCATGTTTGCCTGGGGACCATTTTATTTACGCTCGGATCCCACCCTCCTCCCTCTCCCCCTTTCCTTGGCGGGGGGCGGGGGGG
>NW_027532169.1:4007001-4010261 GCF_008692635.1 Crocuta crocuta | reverse complement strand
TCCCGAGTTTTATTTAGTGATTTAATTTCACTTTAGTTTTAAGGTTTGACCTGAGAAGTCTAGGCCTCAGATTTTTTTTTTTTTAATCATTTTCCTTTGTTTTCATTTTAGACCCAATGGTGGTTGGGCTTCGGGTCACGTGACGACTTCTTTGTAGCTCCGGAAGAGAACGGTGAAGTTTAGGTTGCTTGGAAGAAGCAGTAAGCGGCCAGATTTTGCTGTTGCTGATGTTGTTATTGTTGTTGTTGTTGTTGAAGGGGTGCCAGGAAGTTGTGGCCAAAGGCATGCGGAGACAGAAGGTCAATGTGAAAAGCCGAGAGGCAAGGAAGCCCAAGGGAAAGACCTAAAGAGAGCACCCAAGGGTCCTCTTTCCATCCCCCCCCCCCAACTTGTTATTTAAATCTTAAAGAAGTTGGCAGAATGGTCCAGGCCTGGGGCACCGCAAGGGGGTGGGGAGTTGGGTCTGAGTGAGTACTTAAAAGCCAAGACGGGGTCTTCCATGTCCTTCTTTCCTTGGGGGGGCTTTGGCAGGCAGCAGCCTCCCTCTGCTCGCTAAATTGGACCACCAGAACAAGATAAAATTGATAACAGAAAGTTTATTCAAGAATTGTTTGACAGACAACCCTTTTAAGTAAGGAAAAAAGTAACTACGGAAGAACAAAGAAAGTTCCAAGAGGGAATTAACTCTAATTCTACAAATTCAGGACTATACAATGACAAGAGGAGCTGAGTTCATGCCTTTTAGAACTAATTACAATTGCTCATAAGTACGCGTTTAACATAAATCTACAGCTCTTTTCTAGAATACGATAACTAAAATAGCTGGTTTTACAGGACAGGGAACACAACGTCCTTTGTAACAAGTAAATACTAAAAAAGTACAATTTTTTCATTTTTTTCCCTCATATAAATACATAATGTAAGGGGGGATAAATAATACAAAAAAAGAAAATATTTTAACAGGCTATAACCAATAAATATATATGAAAATGTTCACTAGAACACACACTTTTTGAGCGATGCTGGACTCCTGCAGACCCAGGCACCTCTCACAGTTGTTTTTATATCCATTAAAATGTAAACTCTAAGTGCAACAAAAGTGTCCGGGTCAGGGGGCTGAGCAAGGCCGGCGGGCCCAGCTGCAGCCCCTGGCTGGGACAGACAGTTTGTTAAAATATACCATGTTTTCACTTTAAGTCAAGAGAGCAACAGAAGAAAAGAAAAGTGTAGACCCTCGCGTCGCCCGATTGCTTTCTGTGGAGAGAGGGGGATGGTCCTGGAGCTGAAGATGAGAGGCAGCAGAGTGGCCAAAGCTTCAGTCCTGACACCTTGCCTGCTCTGACCTCCCAGCTTGCCGCAAAAGAAAAAAATATATATATTTATAATATAGACAGCTCTGACTTTCAGGATCTCTCGCCATCCCTGAGCCCTCTGAAAACTGTAATAGGTGGGGGCGGGGTGTGGATATCAATGTCCTAAAGCAGAAAATATGGGGCTAAAAATGGAGGGAGGGCCCCCCAGAAACCTCAGATAGATGGGAGGAAAAACTTGAGGCTTCAGGGAAGTGGGAGGGGAGCGTGCGTTGCGCCCTTGGTTTTGAAATGGGCTTTCTTTTTTTCTGTCTGTTTTTGAAAGGAGAACTGCAAAGGGGGAAAAAAAATCGAGATCTGGAGGGATCACTCACAGAGATGGAAGGTAAGTTGGTTGGTGGGCGATGGCCTAGCCATCTTGTCTGCTTTTAAAACTGTGCTTCTCTGCCTCGTTTCCCTATCTGCTCTTCCTCCGCCCCACTCCGGAGCGTGGGATTCCAACTGGGTATTGCTGGAGGCCTCGGATGGAGGGGATCCTTTCCACACGCTGCTGTGGATTCCTCTCCCCTGGGTTGGCAGGCGGATGGAACATGGACTGGAGGACCTTAGAAAGCAACTTCTCAGGGGAGGGGGAGGGNGAGTGGCTCTCACCTCCCTGCCTCGCCACTTCAGACCTCCAGGCTGTCCCCTCAGAGCCCCCCCCCACACCTGCGCCCCTCCTCACTCTCGCCCACCCCAAGACCTCGCCCCCCTCCCATCACAGGTGTGTTAATTTGGGCGCTTCTTGGATTCTACCCTGAGGAGGAGGCGCGTGGTGAGAGGAGAGGTCTGTGTAGGTAGGGTGGGGATCGCAGGGTCCGTGGTGCTGGTTGGGGGCCATAGGGGGCGCCCCATTGTAGTCCAGGTTCCCCGAGGGGTGGTGGGAAAGGTGATTGNGCAGAGCCGCCCCCGCCCACGTACACGGGGCTGCCCTGCATGGTGGGCGTCCCGTAGGCGCCCCCGTTGGCTTGGAGGACGTGGGGCTCGTAATCGGGCGCCGGGGTCGGGGGGTACTTCTGCGGGGCGCCGCAGCCTTTGAGAGGGGGCTGGTAGTTGGAGGGCAGCGCGTAGGCATTCTGGTGGGCTTTGCCGAAGGCGGGCGGGGACGGGCTCTCGTAGCTGGGGGTCATGGAGTGTAAGGCGTTCATGAAGCCGGCCGTGGACTGCATGGGTTGCGGGGGGCTGCCGGCAGGGGAGGGGCCCCCGGACGACGAGGCCAGGCCCTTGGCCTTCTGGTCCTTCTTGTACTTCATGCGCCGGTTCTGGAACCAGATCTTGATCTGCCGCTCGCTGAGGTTCAGCAGGTTGGCCATCTCCACGCGGCGCGGCCGGCACAGGTAGCGGTTNAGCGATTGTGATTAATACCCACAGTAATCATACTTAATAATAATCAATCGTTGACGACTCTGCGTCTACTGGCGGCGTCTCGTGGCTCTGCGGCCTGGCAAAGGGGCTGAGGCCCAGCGCCCGGCCTTCGGGAGCTCTCGGCAGCCCAGGTGAAGGGCGGCTGGAGGGAGAGCGCGTCGGCGGGGTCAGGGGTCATCAGGTGGCGGGGGCTGCGGGGAAAGCGCCGCTGCGGCCGCCCCCTGATATTGTTCCCCGGCCGCCGCCTGGGCGCCTGGGGGCTGGGTGCTAGAATAACAGTGACATTCCTGGCCCGGACAAAAGCGGACGACGAGGAAGGCGGAGAGCTGGTACCTGTGCCGGGGGAGCTGTTTTTCAGCTTGGACGTCTGCCTTGACTCTTTCATCCAGGGGAATATCTGTTTGGTGAGGGTGGAGTTGGAGCCGGGAACGCACTTGGGGGTGCCGCTTTTGCCGGGCCCGCCCCCATTACTGCTGTTGCTAGTGGTACTGGTAGGTGCGGCGCTGGGCGGGGGGGAGCCGGGCGGGGCGGGCAGGGGCTCGGGGG
>NW_027532169.1:4003302-4006701 GCF_008692635.1 Crocuta crocuta | reverse complement strand
GGCCTCATGGAGCTGCCTTTGAGCTCCTTGCTCTTGGCATGCGGGGCGGCGTTGCCCAGAGACTGCAAGGAGCACGCTGAGCGCTGGTAGTCGCCCTCCAGGTGCGTGGCGGCCTGAAAGGGGGGCTGGGGGGGACCGTCGTAGCCGAAGCCATTGCTGCCAGGGTACGAGTAGCCTCCGAAGAGCGCTGCCGCGGCGTTGTCGTAGTAGGTGGCTTTCTGCATCGCTGGGCGAGGCCCGGGCAGCGGGTGGCAACTTGCAAGAGCCTGATGCCCTCACGACCGGACATTGGCACCCGCGGGGGTCACGTGAGGCGCCGGACCCCCCCCTCCCCTGTCTGCCCCCCTCCTCCCGAGTCCGTTGGGAGCGGCTGACCTGTGGGGTGAGAGAAGAGACACAAGGGGTAGAAGAAGACTGGGGCTCGAATCCATCTTCGGAGCTGAAAAGGGAGCTGACATCAATAGGGTTTTTTTCTCCCCCCCCCCATCTTCAAAGCAGATGCTGAGGCCACTCTCCTGACCTGAAATGGATTTTTCTTATATCAATGCTTTAATTAGAAAAAAAAAAACAAAAACACCAGTTTTTATTTCCACTTCAAAAATAAGGATCTACTCCTTTGGGGACTGCCTAGGTGTACAATCTTACTACCAGAAAGGCCACCCATCTCTCCCGCCTGCCTGCTACTCCCTGACCTCTCCTCCTCCCTCTCCCCCCACTAACTCTGGGATAGGGTGGCTCAAGGAGGGGGGGACCTAGGAGACTCCAAAATAAAAAGCATGATCAGCCCCCTCCTGTGAGCTGAGAGGCCTCCTGGCTCCTGTCTTTGCCTCCCTCCATGTCCATCTGTGTCTGTCACACACACAGAGTCTCGCCTGGAGGGGGAAAAAAAAAAAAAAAAAACCTTGAGGATCTCCAAAAGAGACAGGAAGGAGAAGCAAGTTGAGCAGGGAACCTTCTCCTGTGAGGGATCCTCTCTTTCCCTTCCCACCTCATGAAGACAACAACAGCCTGCCCTAGAAACTTCCTGAACATTTTTAACCTTCAGAGCCAGCAGAACCGAGCCTCCTCCACGGGCCCTGGGGGAACCACCACCTCCAGGCTGAGTCTTCGCTCAGCCAAGCCTGGGACCCAGCAGCTAGCGGCCCCCATGGGGCCCCCAAATGGAGCAAGACTGTTTCCATTTCCCTGGCCAGACCGATTGGTGCAGTGACCATTTGGCCCAGGTCTCTCCCCACTCCATTTTTTTTCATCAGACCTAATTTTCCCCCACCCTTTCCTTGACAGTCTGTGTCCTCTGACTTCCCTAAAAGAAGAAAAGAAGAGAGGAACTGGATAACTGCTGGACTTTGCCAGCGAGAGATGTACAAGTACTTCCTAAATGAGAACATCTTCTCCCACAGGAGAAAAAAAAAAGTCCACAGAGCAATTAGGACAATATTATTCTCTGGGTTGGAAACAGGGTACCTTGTTTACTGAAGTTTTCTGAGGCAGAAAGAAAGAAAGAAAGAAAGAAAGAAAGAAATCATTCTTTTAATGCAGACGTTTAAAACTGTACAGGAAAAAAAATAGAGGTTCGGACTGTCATAGGATTTTGTATATTTCGTCTAAAAGTTCTGACTGCATTTCCTCTCCCCGTCTTCCCCAATCGCTCGCCATCACATTTCATAAAGCCTCCAGAGTGACCCCCTCTTCTGACATGTGAGTTTGGACTACTTAAATCTCACTCAGCCCAGCTGCTCAACCCCAAAGAAAACTAAAAGGAGGAAAATAAAATAAAAGGAGTGCAGGTGAAGGAAGTCCCTCCCACCCATAAATCCCCTTCTCAATGGCACAGATCTACACTCAAAAGGGAGCCGGGGAGCCCTGAGTTCCGATTGGTTTCTGGGAAGAATTTGTTTCTGGGAAATACACATGGGTCTGTAAAGCAGCAGGTCTTTCCAGGGTGGAGAACTGGAGTTCAATTGACCAGGCTGACCCAATCCCTTTATTATTATTACCATTAGCCTCTGATGATTTAACCAAAATTAGCTTCAGAGCAGCCCTGGACGAAGGGGGAATTAATTAACAGGCATCAGTTGAGTTTGTTATTAATAGAGAAGAGAATGAAATAAAAACGTTGGAAAGGGTTGGCTGGCTGGGCCCTGGCTTTATTTAGTCTAAATGATTGTTACAGCAGTAATGATGATGATGATGACGACGACGACGACGATGATGATGATAAAGCAATAATCTGACTAGACGCCTGGGGCCGAAATTCCTGTCGTTTCCCCCTGCAATAAACCTGCAAACCATCGCAGGCCAGAGGCCAGCCGAGTGTGGGAAGCGGAGAAGCCAGAGACGTAACAGGAAAGAATGGAGACTCCGCTGGCGGCGAGAAAGGGCCGGGAGGTTTGTGGACGGAGCTAGCCCCTGGCTGCCGCCTCCGGGCTGTCTGGGCCACTGCTGCCACGGTGGCTGGTGACTAGCTATGCTGGCCCAGGGAGGCGAAGAGAAAGCGTGCAGGACGCCTACCCGGCTAGCGGCAGCAGGTTCCAAGCACACGGGCCGGCCGAGGGCAGCAAGTTTGGGCGCCGGAGGTAACCGAATTAAAAGGCACCTTAGCAACTCCGCTCCGGGACTTTGCCAGGCCCGGGTCGACCGGAGGGCGCAGAGGCCTGACTGACGGGACAGTGAGAAGGGGTGAAGGTGCTGAGGGGATCAGAGATCTGGGGATCCAGGAGAAGAGGGGGTGGGGAGCAGCCCTACCAAGCCAAACATGTCTATTTCCCTTGCCTCCATGTTGGAAAAATCCAGGCTCCATATGGCTTCTCGGGAGAGAGGGAGGGAGGGAGCCGGTGGCTCCCGGCTTCCCCCCGGGGGTCGCGTTGCAGAAGGGCGGTGAGCCACCCCAAGAACCCCACCTGTCCAGGCACCCCCCTGAAAAGAGCCGAGGACAGTAACAATAGCTGGGGGAGCCCGGAGAGAGGGGATAGGCCACCTTCCAGGGACTTAAAAAAAGAAAAATTAGTGGAAGGAAGAAAAAGAACAAGAAAGGAAAAGAGAGAAAGCTGAGGCTCTTCTTAGCAGCCGGGGGAAAATTTCAGCTCTGAATCTGGCTGCTGAAAGAAACGAGAGGAGAAAAGGAGAGAAGCAAGAAGGGAGAGGGAAAGAGAGAGAGAGAGAGAGAGAGGAGAGGAGAGGAGAGTCGCTGCGTGGAAGGAAGCTTAAAGCTTGTGAACTCTTCTTGAACCGAGATTGGAGTCATATGGGCCATAAATCATTGAGACATACTCTCCGCCATTCACAAACTGATAGCCTATTTCAGTCCAGCTTACCTTAGCCACCGACGAGGGGAGAACAGGCAGACATAATATATATTCACATCGAGCCCCAGCGCGAGCGGCAGGCGAGAAATCTCCC
>NW_027532169.1:4003044-4003245 GCF_008692635.1 Crocuta crocuta | reverse complement strand
TTTTGGCGGGGGAGGAGGAGGGGGAGAGCAGAGGCAAGGGAAAGCTGGTGGAGTTCACAGCTCCCCGCACCCCCTCCCTGCACCCCCTCGCACCCCACTAGTAAGCCATTACGCTGAGAAGTAGGTGGGGAGGCCTTAGTCAAAGGCACCCAGGGCGCCTGGGGGTGGGGGTGCCGGGTGCCTCCCTGGCATTCATTCGCG
>NW_027532169.1:4001850-4002998 GCF_008692635.1 Crocuta crocuta | reverse complement strand
CCTCCTCAGGGACTGGTGGCTGGGTCTCCTGCCCTCTCACCCAGTCTCCCCCCTCCCCAGACTCCCAGTCTGTCTCTTCTCTTCCCCCACACCCTCCCTATTCCTCTACTCTCCCCTCAAGTCTCCAGGCCCAGTTTCCAACCGGTAGGGGGGACAGCCAGACCTTTTTTAAAAAACACCCCCCCCTTTTTTGAGAACAGACAACAAGCGGTGAGTGATTATTTTTAAAATCCAGACCATCGTGCAGCAGGAGGGGGGCTGAGGAGAGGGTGACAAAAGTGGGCCTCTGTTTAACCCGAGCTCCAGACACGACTGGCTAGAGAGAGGCTGTAGGAACTTAACGGAGAAGTTTCTCCTGAGAGCCTCACCTCCGGCGAGGCAGAAGGGGCTAAGAGGTGATAAGGGCATTTGTATTTCTAAGAAGGTGAGAAGAGCTACCAAAATGGCTCCATCTCAATGCGCTGGCAGAAGAGGAGGGTGGTTATTAGCGTTGTCCCGGACAAGCCTGTTTGTTTCTCTTAGCTCTGCGAGATTTATGACTCTTGGCACAAATGAGGAAGACGACAAAAGCTCAACTTTTCTTAGGGTGTGTTTGAGAAGGGCAGGAAGAGGCAAGGGAGGCCTGTAGGAGGGAGCCAAGAGCCAAGAATGTAGGTGTCTGCAGATTCGGGGCCGGGGGTGGGGAGAGCCATTCCCGCTGGAGGAAAGAGCCAGAAAAGAGGACCAGGGCATTTCCCCAAAGCAGGAGGGTGTGCAGCTCTGCCTCGCCGCTGAGTCCGTCGGGACTTAGGGGAGAAAACAGAAGGCAGAGAGCCTCTCCTTTCTACCAAGGCAGCTCGGAAAACTTGTTCCCTTCGCTTGGAGTAGACAGAGCCAGCCCCAGCGCTGGGACCGCCCGGGGAGAAGGCTTGGCTTTTGCCTGCTCCCATCTGGATGCGCCAGAGGAGATGGGACGGGAAGAACAAAGGTGAGAGCCGGTCCCAGCTATTGTCTCCCCTCCGGGAGAGGGTGGCTGTGTCTGGCAAAGCTCCCCTCACACGCTCTTGCTCCCCACTCACAAGCTCTGCTTTGGGCTGAGAAAGGGTCCTCCCTCCCAGCGCCCCCTCCGGCTCCAACCTCTTCCCGGCCTGCTCAGTCAGTTTTCATGG
>NW_027532169.1:3991045-4001787 GCF_008692635.1 Crocuta crocuta | reverse complement strand
GGGCGTGGGCCTCGTGGCCTCCCTGCCCTCCAGCAACAGGAACCACACGCAGATCTGGCGATGTCCCAAGGACCCTCCTACCACCTGCCTGGAAGCTGGTGGCTGAAGGAAAGGGGAGGGGTGAGGATGGAGGGTGGGAGCCATTTTTCTGTTTATCAGTAGTAGCAAGAAAAGAAAAGGCTCAAGCCAGAGCCAGTGTTGAGGCTCAGGCCAGAACCCTCAAAGGAAGCCATGAGGGCCGCACAGAGCCTGTCCTGAGATTTCTAGACCCTGGTTAGGGGCCTTCAGTGTTGGTTCCTATGTAGCTTTGGGCCTGGTGGGCTGGGGACTCAGCCCAGGGAGGCTGCCAGAGGCTTATGGGAACCAGCACCTTTGGGTCCTTTCTCTTACCCCCAAAAAGTAAAAGCGAAAAGTGGACCTCAGACCCTCCAGCTCTCCTGGCTGTTGCTACCACTGGCGAGACAAGGCCACTGCAAAATTGAAAGAGAGTCTGGTCGCTATGGGGCTGCCTCGAGGGCACCCAGCCAGGCGGGCCCCTGAGACAGGGCTGCGGGCAGGTCTGGCCTCGAGCTCAGCTGAGGGAGGTTGGAGGAGCCTTCCAAAGACAGCAGTGGATCCCTCCCCTCCCAGAGCCTCCTCAACTCATTGTGGTCCCTTCTGGTGACACCAGGAGCTAGGGGACGGTGGGGCGGGGGCGAGGGAGAGGACTGGGGACCGAGAGAAAGCTAACCTGGAGAAAACTTTTAGAGGACACTCCCCCCCCCCCCAAGGCAGTAGGAGAGGAAGCGGGGGCCTCTTGTGACTCCTGGAGAATAGAGCCCATTTGAAATGCTTGGGAGGCAATTAGATCCCAGTTTGGTTTCTTCCTTGCCTTTTTTTCCGTCCTTTCTTGGAGGTTTCTAGCTGGCCGGTTGCCCCTGATCGGGGCTGGGAGGGTGGGAGGCGGATGGCAGAGGAGGCAGCCTGGAGGGCGCCCATTTCGTTGGAGGAGTTGGTGCAGGCGAGGGACCTTTCAAACTTCAGGGGGCAGAGGCAGGGCTGTGAGGAGCTGGGCCGGGGGCCTCGGAAGAGCAGGAGACATCCGAGGGGTGTGAGGGAAGACTGGGGTCTGGAAAGAGACAGGGGAGAGGAGTTTCTCACTCCTGACTATGATTTAGGGCCGGACCAGAGAGAGGAGTGAACACTTTCTTCCTGGACGCCAGCAGGACAACTTGGGCAACTTACTGTGTGCATGCGTGAGAGAGTGAGAGAGGGAAATTGAAAAGGAAAAACTGAGAAAAGATTAAGACACAGGTTTTAGGATAATCTAACAAAGCCAGAAATTAATAATAAAGGCAAACCCTCAGAAAGAATAGTCCCCTCCAGGGCAGGTTTTCCTCTTCCACTGGCTACAGCACCCCCTCCCCCACTCCTAATCCCTACTCAGTATCAGGGGACAAGGGGCACTTTAAGCCTCTTTGAGCCATTCCTGGCTGCCCACCCTCCCAGGCCTTGGAGGGATCCTGTCTCTTCCCCTCCCACCCACCCCCCAAATAGAATCCATTAAAGAGCAAACGAAAATTCTCCTCTCAATAAGAACAAAATGGCTGGCTCCTTTCAAATCGATTTCTGGTTTCAGCTTTGGGTGCCCAAGGATCTGGGCCCCGGACTCAACCAACCCACCAGGCTCACTGAGAAGCGGGGGACCCGGGTGCGGGAGCGAGGCGACTCGAGAACTGTTTCTTTCCGGTCCTGTCTGGGCTCCGGGCCCCACACTCTCCCAGCTTCGCTGACCAACTTTGTGGCCGCTGCGGACCCGTGTGAAGTTCGCACACGCTCACCGGCATGGCCATCTCTCCTTGAATATTAATAAAGATTTCAAAGCTGGCGGTTGTAAAACTAAAGTGCTAATGAAGATGGCTCTTGCTGTGCGGATTCCCCACCCCCACCTCTCTAAGATGCCCTTGCGGGAGGAAACAAAGGGGAACCGGCAAGGAGAAGATTCGGTGCCTCCGCGGAGGCCGGTGTAGACCCGGCTCAGCGGAAGCGGGGGATCCAAGGAAGACAGAGGCCGCTACGGGTCGGAGAAGAAAAAGGCAAGCTCTGCTCTCCCCACCCTGAAAGTGTAGGGGCGCGAGAGAGAAGCAAGAAAAGACAGGGCAGCCACGAGGGTTCGCAAAGTGTCTCGATGACCACGGAGGCCACCTGAACGCGCTGACTACTCAGCGGATGGAGGTGCCCCGCGGGGCCGGGGCCGAGGCTGGANGCACGAACCCGTTCTGAATCCGGGGTCCAGCCACATCTGGACGCTCAGTCCCGGCCTGGCAACCCCCACGCTGGCGGATGCCGGTCGAGACAAAGGTGGGCAGACCGGGCGAAGGCAAGAGAGAGAAGGGCGAATCTCGGAGGGCGTGGGGAGGAGGTGGGTTGCTGGGGAAGGGAGGCAGAGGCAGGCAAGAGAAGAACCGCGGCCCAGCCTGCTGCCAGGGACTGCGCAGGTCTCTCTCCCAGTGACCTCTGTTTAGCAGACAATAACTCACCGGATTAATGACCAATCAGCGGAAGGCCTTCCCAATTGCCTCCAAATATAAAACCCCAGAGTCAGAACGGGATAGGGCCAGAGTCTGGACCTGCCAGCCCTTTGGGTCTCCCTCCCCCCACGCAGCCCTCCTCTCAAAACAGAGACTCTGATTTCCAGAACCCCAAAGGTGAAGTTCTGCGCATCTCTTCTCATTCCACCAGAACTCATGTACCTGACCACGCTTCCCAAGGCTGTCTGGAAACCTCTGGTCCCCTGCTGGCCTCCCATATCCCTGACCCTACAAGAAATCTCCCTCTCACGACTGTGTAACTTCTGAGAAGCCCCTTCCTCTTTTGAATGGTATCTACTTCCAGTTGGGAAAAGAGGATGAAGACAAGAGTAAGAACAGGGCAGGGAGCCATCCACCTCACAAGCCTTCTGCCTTGGCTGCCCTGGTCTTTGGCACCCTGTGTGTGTCCTCTCCCAAAAAGAGAGGGCTCAAAGGCCCTGGGGTCAGCGTGAGGCTGGGGGACAGGCAGTGGCCTACCATTACAGAATCTAAATTCTAAAACCCGAATTCAGTCCTTGGGCTGGAGTAGGAAGAATTTCAAAAGCTGAAATTTGAACAGCTCCAGCCTCAGCCCGGCGCCTGGCAAGGAAAATGCCTTGCTCTGTGAGGGGTACCCTCCCCTTCCGTAGCCCCCCACCCCCAAATGCCAATCCCAGTCCAACCCAGCTAGCCAGCCCCCTCTCCACTGCCTTCTGTCTCTACTGCTCTCAGCCTGGGCTTCTCTGCTGAGACTAAAGAGACCTTCAAGAGGAAGAATGGTCCAGATTCTAATAGATTTCCCAGAGCCAGTCAGAGTAACTGTCCACTGCTCTGGGTGTATACAACTCCCTGGATATTGCAAATAAGCATGCCATAACTTCTATACCCAGATGCTCTCGGAACCGGAAGCACTAGAGAGTTACCCAAGGCCATACCTAGGGAGAACTCAGACACTGTCCCATCCTATCCCTGCTACTGTTACAGACGAGGAAACTGAGGATCAGAGCCAGGAAGTGATTTGTCTAAAATTTGGCCTAGCCATGGTTTCTAGGCATTCCAGATTGGCTGTCTGACTCCCTGGGCCTCAGTGTCCCCTCTGTAAAGTTAAGAGAGCGTGTGGGGAGGGGAGGGGTTGGGCTTAAATGATCTCTAAGGCCCCTTTTTGGACTGACAGCTTGTGGTTCTCTGTGTGCTAATGTAAAAACGAATTGACAATGCACAGTAATAAACCGAGTTCAGACAATAATGGGCTTCGGTCTCTGGCAAAAGCAGACTATGTCTTCTTGGGATTTAAATGTGTGCACCCCCACTGCCGAGCCCCACTCCCCACTCCTGGTCATCTTTCCCCCCACAGAGGCCCATGCACGTTTTAACAGCTTTTCTGTGTGTGTTGTGTGGGTGGAAGGGGGGGTGGTTTCTACCTTCATCACCAAATCAAAAGTGCTATTTTTGGACACAGCAACCTGGGCAGTAAATAATTAATTTGTATAATTAGAAGGGGAAGGCTTTGACCTGGCAATTTTTAACCAGGAGTCAATGCACCCATTGTACCAGCCTGGCTTTCTCACCCGACCCCCAACTCTGCCCACACACCTACCAGCCTCCCCAAGCGCCTCCCCCTCTCCCCCCCACCAGTTGGAGACCAGCATTTCCAAAATGACCAGCAGGGTTCAGAGTCAGATTCTGCTCCCTCCCCAACAAAGTTCCATTCTTCGCCTGGCTCCCCCACAGAAAAGGGTCCGGCTCTCAGCTGCCCCTCACAGCTTGCTTTCCCTACCCCCTAAAGCCCCTAACCCCCCAACACGGCTCCAGGTCCAGGCTCTCTGCTCCTGGGACACATGAAATCCACCTCCCCAGCTCGAGATCCCCCAACAATGCGGCGAGTTTGCATTTCAAGAAACTCCCATTAATATCAATTTACTTCACTGAAACCTCGGGTTCTTCATCAAGTTGATGATTTATGATAAAATCAATTAAATTACGGCCACTTAGGGCCCAGCCGCTTCCTCTCAGATTTCATTGGTGCGGGGCCCAAGTGTCTGGTGGAAAAATGCAAGTTTAGCTGGAGGCGAGGAAAGATAATTCTGCGGCTGAGAAAATTTAATGCAAAACAATTTCCAGGCAAAGCCAGGCTTCTAGAAAGAAATGCAAGAGCCACCAGTTGGCCTGAGGAAATAACTATCTGGGGTCAAAATATTTCTCTCCCCACCCCCAGCATCCTGCACGGCTCCTTTGCTCTGCTCTCCTTTGTGCTCACTTGCTCCTTCCCAAGCAGAGACTTTGAGAGAATTGGAGACATGATGGTGGACCCCAAGCCTGCCGAGGCCCAGTGTCAAGACGCTGATCTTGGCTACCACCCTAGGCCCTTTTCTCCTCTCCCGCTCCCTTCTCCACGCACCATGCTCACTTATTCCTTAGTCTCCCACAGCAAAGTTAAAGGTTCAAAGTGAAGATCAGGTAGCGTGGGCAGATGACACAGAGGGACCAGGGACCAGGCCAAGTGGACTCTGCTGCATGTGGCTGTGGGAGGAGAGAAAGCACAGGCTGGGGGGTGGGGGGAGCATGGTGAGAGCACCCGGCAGCCGAGCACCTACAGAGCTACCGCATCACAGAGTCCCAGGACCAGAAAGCACTGAGTCTCCCTCCCAGCTCCCTGTGCGCCCACTCACAAAGCGATGCTGTACACCCCGACAGACCCCGGCCCTAGCGCACGTGTGCCCGAGGGTGCGGAAGCTCTCGGACAATACACAAACACACCTCCACGTGTGCGCGCTTGCACACTCTCCTTATGCATCGCACAGACCCACCACATCCTGCGCCTGCAGAGGGACGGTTCCCACCGTCTCCCCACATCTGGGAAAATAAATCCCAGCGAATGAGCCTGGCATCGCCTCCCACTCCGAGGAGAGGGGCTCCTCCCGCCTCTGCTCTGTTTGGTTTTTGGTTTCCAGAGCAGTCCGGGAGTAAACATAGCGTCTCCGAAGCCATAAATCACCCCCTCTCCTACCTTCTCAGTTTAACACCCGGCCTCACCGCAACCCCTTGTAGTTTCAGCTTCAAATAGCCCGCCAGGTGCTAAAAGGCTCACCATGATGGCAGCTGGGCTGTGGGAGCAGGGCCCAGCTGTCCCCCCAACTCCAGGAGATGCCCCCCCAGGTTTCCTCCACGACCCACAGCTTCCAACTCCCCTGGAAAACCCTCCCNACCGGCGCCTCGCATCGCTCCACACTGCCCTGCACACCCGGATCCCTCTACCTCTTCAGCACCCACCCGCCTCTTGAAGGTGCTCACATCTTTGCCTTCCACGATTCGGATCCAGCCTCCTTNTTCCCTGGCGTTTTCTAAAGCTGCTTAGGCGGGTGGGAACTTGCTTTCCCTTTTTCCTTTTTCCTTTTCTTGCCAGAAAGATGGGGGAGGGGGGGATGGTTAGTAAGGGTCGCGTCCGTGGGCTCAGGCTGGGGGTTCCAGGGAGGAGATGTGGATTGGACGTGAAAGGGAAAGTTCTTAGCCGGGCCCCGCAGATCAACTTCTTCTCCAGGTCCCTAAAGAAGAGACCAAACCCGCCAGGGGGAAGAGAGGCCGGGGAAAGGTTCCAGGGCCCAGGTGTGAGAGCCTGACCCAAATATACCGCCCGCTCCCCCCTCCCCCGTGCAATTCTGTTTTGGGAGAGTCCAGCCATTAAGTTACTGACAGGGGCTGTGGAAGAGGAGACTGAAGTGCTAAGGCAGTCTTGGCCATTCCCTGACACTTCAGTTCCTGTCCCAGCTGCCTCACACCTGATTTAGCACCCCCGAGGGCCTACTCCAGAGGCAGTTGCTTCTGGGACGGCCCCAGCTTTGGGCAGCTGCCTGTAAAGAAAGCACAGAGTCTGGAAGAGTTTCCAGACCCCTGCAGCCCTCTCCTCTCTTTCTCCCTCTCTCTCTCTCTCCCTCTCTCTCTCTCTCTCTCTCTCTCTCTCTGCACCCTTTCTAACCATCTCTGTGGTCTCCGGTCCCTTTCTCACAGCCTCTTTGTCTTCTCATACTCTGCCTCTCTGTCTTCAGCGAGTTTGGACTGAGCCCCGTGAAAAGACTTAGTAGCTCCAGAAATCACCTCTGGGCTCACTTACTAGGCTGCCTCTCTCCTTGGGGCAATGTGGAGCGCTCTTGGCCTCAGGGCCCTTCCATCTGCAGGGGAAACTCACCGCCTCCATCACAGAGACCTCTCTCTCTCTCTCTTTTTTAATTTTTTTTATTTATTTCCGAGAGAGAGAGAGTGTGTGAGCAGGGTAGGGTCAGAGAGAGAGGGAGATACAGAATCCGAAACAGGCTCTAGGCTCCGAGCTGTCAGCACAGAGCCCGATGCTGGGCTCGAACCCGCAAACCGTGAGATCATGAGCTGAGCCCAAGTCGGACGCTCAACCAACTGAGCCACCCAGGCGCCCTGTGAGACACTCTCTTTTACAGAGAAGGGGGCAAAGGGAGTGGTTTCCTTTCCAGTTCCCTTCTTGTCACTTAACTCTGTGTGTGTGTGTGTGTGTGTGTGTGTGTGTGTGTGTACCCATCCAAGTTGTGGAGTTCCTCATCCCAGGACAGCCTCTCTGTCCCTCTGACTGGCCTTTGTCTTCCCCCTCCCTGTCATCCTCTCCTTGGGCTCTGCCTTAACTTCCCCCCTCAGAAAGGGATCCTATTGCGTCTTCTCGCTCTAGGGCCCTCTCTTTTTCCTGCGTCCTCTCGCTCATCTTTCTACTCAATTCCCCTGCTTGCTAAAGCACTGGCAGGCCCAGCTTCTTCAAGGCACGGGGATAAACACCATCATGACTAGAGAAAGTGGACACGGGTGGAGTTGGGAAAGAAGATGGGCGATGGCAGCTTTCTGAAAGCCCCTTCCACCAAATTCGTTCTGCTCCATCCCCTGAACAGCACAAAAGCGAATGGGGTGTGTGGTGATATGTGTGTGTGTGTGTGTGTGTGTGTGTGCGCGCGCGCGCGCACAGAACTGATAAGAGGCAGGATGCTTTGTGGCTAAATAAACCAAGCGTGTGTGTGTGTGTGTGTGTGTCTGTGTGTGTGTGTTTTTCAACAACAACGAAGTCATTCCAAACTTACTGATGGGGGTAGGCCTATATGCCTGGGCCTCACGTGGAGAGATTCAGCAAGGAAGGAGCAACGAAAAGATAATGGTGGAGAGTTGTGACCTCCCCCGCTTTTGTCTGGGGGGGGGAGGACTCTGAGCTTGAGTTGGGGAAAGGGAAGGGGAGGGGGTATCCCCGGGCCACAAGAGACAAAGACCTGAAGGGGGCTGAGAGAATGGAGAGGGAAAGAGGGGGGATCAGACCTCCACATCAAAGGCAAAGGCAGCAGGAGGAGGAGGGACAGAGAAGGAAGGATAGTTGGTAACAGGAGGTAGAGGCCTGTAGGGCTGGCTCCCAGCGCCCCCCCCCCCCGCCCCGCGCGCTGTGACCTGTCCCAAAGAGCAGATCCCTCAGTCTTCCCCATCCTCCAACACAGGCCAAATTCAGAAGCTAATAAAACACAAGTCTACCCTCTTCCTTCCTCCCCACGTCCCTCCTTCTCTCCAAGGAAGAGACAACCCTCCTCCCTTCTCCGGGATGGCGAATGCACCCTCTCCACAGTCACACCCGCCCTGCAACTTCCCAGGTGAAGGAGAGAGACAGACTCGCCTCTCACACCCCGCGCGAGCGAGCGTGGGGGGGATTCTCCGACACTGAAGGAGGGAGGCCTGAAGGGTCGCAGCCTCTGTCCCTCAAGTCAGCCTCCCCCAGCCCTTCCCCCTCCCCCCCCATCTCCAGTCCTGTCAACAGCTGCCCCTGAATCCAGATTCTCTCTCCAGTTCCTTTCATGCAGACCAGACAACACCCGCTACCCATCCCAGCCTAGGGTCTTGATCTCTAAGCCCTTTTGGACCCAGACTCCCAGTTTGGGACGCTTGCTCCACGACGCACCCACAGATCTTTCTATTCACAAGGACAGGGCCCCGTGCCACTTGGAGCAGAGCATGGGAGCAAGTTCCTGGATGTCCCCAGACTGGGCCCTAAAGCCGGTACTCCACGCACGCAGTTGACGCCATGAATAATTAACACCTGGGCGAGGCGGCACTCTAATTTTTTTTGCTCGAAGGTTTACACTAGCAGGCAGAGTTAAATATCACAGATAATAGTGGCTATAAAGCCAACTGGCCCGGCTCCAGCCAGCAAAGGAAAAGCCAGCAGTCCCGACCGGACTTGGCAAAGGTTCTGTCCCTCTGCTCCTCATCCGTCACAACTTTGGGGCGCAGTGTAGGATGCCCCCCCCCAGAAGCTATTTCTGGCTTTGCTCTTGCCCATCAGGCTCTTCCCTAATGGGAAGGGACTGACACCCCCATATGAAACCAAAGGGGAAAGTTACCAGCTCTCCTCCTCCCAATTTGCACCCCATTCGCTCCCTCCTTGGACGGGGTGGGGGGGGGCCTTAGGGAGGGGAACACACACCGTGTCCTGGGACACTCACCAACTTTCTGGGACCACCTGATTCCTGGAACATTTCTAGAAAAACTTGGAGAACTTCTCCGTGCTTTAGCCCCAGACACACACAGTCCCTCACTGCTGAGGAAACTTTCTTTGTTTCAGGAGGTCGAAGGAAGGCTACTGGGGTGTGAATTCATTTCCTTGTTTTGTTAGCCAGGAGGGTACGGAGCCAAGGTTTGCAGCCTCTCTCCCTGCCCTTCACCCTCTGCCCCCACTTTCTCCCCCAATTTGGGTAGCTCCTTCTTCACCCTCCATATCCTGCCATACACATCAATCCTATAGATGATGGCTCGGTACTAGAACCGAATCTTTCCAGCCCCTCCCAAGTGCAGAGAGCTTCAATTTGGTCCCCATCGATTACAAAAATCTTTGCCTTCAACTCCGGTAATTTCTTCCTCCGCCTCCAACCCCGCTTGCCCCCAGGCTCCGTCTGCCTTCGGAGTTGGGTCCTTTACCCTGGGCTGGAGATGAGGCAGCCAAACTCCTGGAGGGGAACCACTGAAAAATGAATTTCTGTCTGCTGCTTCAGGAATGTTGGCTCTATCAGGCTTGCAAATATAATTTTTATATTAGGTCGTGGTCTTTGACTGGGTTTATATGCCAATGAGGCATTTCTGGTTTACCAAATTTATACAAATCTCGCCTTAATTGATAATCACAGATGCTGTAATTTAAGACCTCCAGCTATAGAGCTTTCATATTAACTGCTGATATATTACTGTAAATCGTCTGAAATAACCNGGAGAGCGAGCCTCTCCCGGCCGCAGAAATAGCCCAGCTTCCACATCATTTTCCGTGAGAAATGATTTATCGAAGACATGGCCATAAACAACACAACTCGCTCACAAACACACACAGACGCACGCGCGCACACACGCGCACGCACACACACACACACACACACACAATGGCTGGCATGCCGGCCGAGAAGCTGACACCCATATTGCTATAAATCAAGAAAAAGGTTGGAGGAGAGAGAGAGAGAGACAGAGAGACAGAGAGAGAAGAGGAATATTCCTAAATTCTCTATGCAATGCCTCAATGGGTATAAACACACAGAGCACCGTGTGAAGAGAAATGGCAGGAAATGAAGATGGCTATTTGTCACATTTTACGACAATAACATTAATAACAAACAATAAATTTACATGGACATATAAGACGCGGTAGGTAGTGAGAAATCCCTTCTACTTACAATACCCCAGCCCGCGGTGTGGCTCCGGCTGCGGGGCTGTTTTATTGCTGCCTCCCTCTCTTTTTCTCTCTCTCTCCCTCTCTCTCCCCCTCTCTCTTTTTTTTCTCGGGGTACAGGCTTGTTTTTCAAAGGACAGTTGAATTGCACGTCAGAAACAGGGAGACCGAGCCTGCGATTTTCCTGACGAATACATATCTATTCTGCAACCTCGGCATTAATTATTTAATGAATCACGTGACCAGGAGGGGGAAGGGGGTCTTTCGATTTCAGGCTCAAAGGACCACTATGACCTTCCCCTTCAGGAGGAGAAATTTTCCTGCAAAATAGGTTCCCCCCAATCCACCAATGGAAGAGTAGCGAGTTTGCCTTGTCTCCCACATTCGCATCTATACCTACTCTACCTACGGCTCCCTAACCTCCCCTCCCCCCAGACACACACTTACCCACAGCCCACCTCTCTTCTCTCCCTTCTCCTCCTGCTTCTCCTTAGTTC
>NW_027532169.1:3975787-3990947 GCF_008692635.1 Crocuta crocuta | reverse complement strand
AGTTCGTGGAGGTGCAGAAATAGTCTGCAGGGGCGTCTGGGGGGTGGGGGTGGGGTGGGCGCGGAGCCCTGCTCCAAGCCTTCTTTCTCCCTGCATCCTTTAAGATTAAGATTCCCCCCAACTCCATTCTCTCCCTCACTCCTAGGATATTTATTTATTTTAGTGGGACCCACTCCCCCTTTCCTAAAAAAGCAACAAAATTTCTAAAGGAACCAGCTTCAAAAGAAGCACTTCCCCGGTGTCCACTGTTACACAGGCATAGAGAATGGGGCTTCTGGCTTTAAGGCTCTTTCTGATCTTTGGCGGTACATTTTGAAGGGGCAGAAAGGGGACAGGATGAAGAGATGACTCTGGAGCTCCCAGAGCTGAGGATAACCGCAAGGGGACTCCCCCCACACACACACATTATTACCACCACAAGGAATCAAATTCTACTGACCAACTGAGAATATGCTCTAGACACAAAGACACAGACTAAGGTTTCTGCACAAAAGACGTGGACACTCAGTGTCTGTCTACCTATGTCACACATCATCTCAGTGACCCCCCTCCACCCCCAACACACCAGTGAAGACAGCTTGTGAGTTGAACTAGAGGGGAAGGAAAGGGAAGAAAGAAGAGGCTTTGAAGTCGGCTTTGCAGCCCCGGGGTCCCTATTCCCCAGGTGTTAGTACCCTGAGCTCCCAATCAGCAGACAATGGAGACTGATCAATGGGCAAAGGAGGGGGGCGGTAGCATATTAAGGGTTAAACACCGGGATGATAGAAGAAACCCATTCCCTAGGCCTAGAGAGGGAAATGGACACACGCTCCTTCATCTCAGATGTAAACAAAACAAAACCCCAAAAATCCCCCAACCCTTCACTTACAGCTTGGCCCCAGAATGAGCAGACCAATAACAACCAGAATCGGAGTCCTGGGCCATAGCATGGGGTGGGGGGCTCAAAGAGGAGCAGAAAAGACATTCCTGAAGGAGTCCCACTCTGCACATTCCCAGCCTTATCTTCAGCCGCAACTGGGAGAGCCTGGCCTCCGCCGCGCCAGCCGGAGAAGGCACAAGAGAGAATAAATGCGGCTTAGGGCAGGGGTGCAGGGGCCGCGGGGCCGCCAGGCAGCCACTGGTTTGTTTGGAGAGGTCTGACCCAAAAACAAGTCAATGGGGAGGAGGCTGAGGACCCAGATGCCTTAACAACCCCCAGAGAGACAGCCACCCCTCCGGCAGCAGCAGCCCCCGTGTAAGTTTCAGCCTGGGCAGCGGCGGCCCCAGCCCCCTGCTCAGAATCCCGCTCCCGACGACAAACGAGTGGGGCGCCGGCTGGGCCCAGACTCCGTAGGGGGGTGGTCGGCTTTGATTGTCCGGATACAAAACACAGACTGGGATTGAATTCAGCCGGCTCCCGATGTGGGCCCTGCGCCTGGTTCCAGCCAGGGCAACTCCTGGCAAGATCCTGGCCACACAAATCCATTAAAAAGGGTCCCCTACAGGAAGATAGTCCACTAAAGTCTGAAAGAAAAAATGAGAGAGAGAGAGAGAGAGAGAGACTGGAAGCAATATGCAGGAGCATGGGCAGACAACAATCTCTGAAACCTGAGAAATTGTCGTTAAGGACAAGAAAAAGAAACTGCAAAATGACACGAAGACACGCCGGGCAGGTTCTGTTAAAATGCCCACACTCTTTTCGGATCCTGGGAATGTCCATGTTCAAATAAACAAGTGCCTGAGCGCGGGCGAGCTGAGCGCTTTCTCGCTGCCTGCCGATAAAGCCAACGTTCATTCTTCGAGAGAGGCAAGATTGATTTACGAATCTGAACGCGCCGGTTTTATGGCTGATCACAAATCCGTCAGCGCTCAACTCACGCTGGGAAACTTCCCAACTCCGTTTTCCAACCAGACTCCCCTCCCCAGCCGGCCACTCTTCCCAGGGAGACCCACCACGGGGCGCTTGGGGTGGCCTTCCCCCGGGCTTTGTCAGGACTGAGGAGCCCCTCTGGCCCCAGTAAATGCAAGTAGGAGGGTGAGTGGTGGTGGGGGGGTCCAGGGTCCTGGAGGAAAGAGAGGGTGAAGATGAGGAGCAATGGCGTGGCCACCAGAACGGTAGAAGGTGAAGGTGAGTCTATCTAGCTGGGGAGACTGCCCAGCCCTGAAGAGACAGGGGTCTGGAAGTTGAGGAAAAAGGGAAATCTTGAAGCTCTGGCCTAGGGGGCTGAAGCCCTTGAATGAACCCCAACCTTCCCTTCCATTGTTCCCCCCCTCTTGCCCTTTGAGGGTCCCCTCTCTCTGCAGAGAGCGGCTTGTAAAGTCCCAGGTGACTAGATCTTTGCCACCTGGGCCTAGAAGGCGGCCCATAATTGGTTATCTGCCCTTATGAGTAATGGGTGCCCATCTCCCATGAGCCTCAAACATTTCCAGCCGAGGAGCAGCCGAGCTCACCTTTCTACCCACTTCCTCTCCTGCCCCGGGCCTCCAGCACCCCCCCCCCCATTTATCATGCCACTCAGGGACAAAGGACAGGATGCCAACCAAAGCCAGTTACTTCTTTCCTGAGACAGAGTCCCCAAGTCACAGGGGTGGGGGGCAATTTACAAAATGCAGACCAAGGCCTCACATACACATCCCAGCAAGGTTCTGTCTCTCCTCGTTTTAACTGAAGGAACATTTCCTCTCTCCCCAGCTGGAATCTCAGTCTGTCTGTTTGTCTGTCTCTCTCTGTCTCTGTCTCTATCTCCTCTTAAAAAAACAAAACAAAACAAAACAAAACTGGCTGCTGGTGTGGATTTTAAGATACATCATGTAGAATACAGATTTGGAAAGGCTCCGTGTGAGTAAGTTTCCACCCATCTCTTAAAATTAAAAGTTGCTAAAACTCCGGTTGGTGTGGCAGAGCTGGCCTTGGAAGTGGTGAGAACAGCCCATACTGACACTTCTCCTCTGGCGGGAGGGTATCCATGGGCTGTGTGAGTAGCTGGGGTGAGACGGGCGGGGGGGGGAGGGTAAGGGGGCACAACTGATTACAGGAATCGTTCTCTAAACAAAGGCACTTCAGAAAAATGGGCTAAGAAGCTGTGGGTTTGGATATCAGACTTTGAGAGACAGTGGCCTCCAAGGGACTGTTAGTGGGGGAGCCTCCCCTCTCTTTAGAGCCCAGGGGCTTGTCCCCTTAGCCCCCTGAAGCCCCATGGACCTGTCATATCGCCTCGCTTTGTCTCCCTTCCCTCCGCTCCCTCCAAGCGAAACAGGAAAGAAGAGATGAGCTGGACGTGGGGTGGGGGGTGGTTAGAACCTGGCCTAGGGAAGGAGTTCTACCCAGAGATCTAGATCAGCACCCTACTTCCTTCCCCCAACCGTACCCCTGAGCTAAAATTGTTACTCCTTTTCTCCCCAGCGGATAGAAAAGGAAACACAATCCAGAAATTCCCAGTTAGCAAAGAAGGGGTTGGGGGCCAGAGGGAGATGAAGAAGGTGGGCCACGCAGCAGCCCAAAGTATCCCTCCCTGCAGAGGTAGGACATTCCCTCCTGGCCAGGAGGCAGGAGCCAGCACACTGTCCAGTCTCAGAGAGGTCAAGGGGCTTCCGAGGTCATTTTGTGGTTCTAATACTGAGCTAATCGCCTAGAAAACGTGGCCTCTCCATGAACTCTCTCTCCTGCCTCCAAACTGTCAGTGAGCCCCAGGGTAAAAAGAGCCAGCACATTCAGGTCTGAGGCAGAGCCCGAGAGCTACCTCATCCTCAGAAGCAGGGCCCCAGACGGGGTGGGGGTTGGTGGGGGTTGGGGGGAGAACCGAGACCCCAAAACAAGAGAGCAAAAGGCAACCAAATCGAACACTGAGCCTCCAGGAAGAAGAGTGGGGCAGAGTTGTAAAGGAAGATTCCGGCATCAACGAACGTGGCCTGTAAACGGAACAGTTTCCTGCTCCGGAGTTGCAAATATTTGTCCAGAATCCCAAGCTAGACGCGAAAAGGAAAGGAAAAACAACAACAGACAGACAGACAGACATCTACCTATACCTGCCCCAAGCCCAGGGCATTCCATCCAAGAACCGCATTCCATTTTTTCCAGGAGGCAGCAGTGACAACATCTCACCGGTAAACAGACATACGGGACACAAGCCACCAGTGTAGACAAGCGAAGTCACAGAGCACACGGGGCCACATGTGCACGTCGCCTGCGTTTTCCGAAACCGCCCCCCCCCCCCAAAAAGCACTTCTGAGCTGCCTCGCAAACCACCCTCTCTGGGCCTTTTTCAGGGGATCCTGACACCTCAGTCCCAAGCAGTTCAAACACTCTCCAGGTGTGAGGACCCTCTCTCTCCCTCTGACCCGAGCATCAGTCATCATAAAAGGCAGCAAATCTGACCAAGCATCCACCATAAAAAAAAAAAAACAAACCTCGAAGAAAGTTGAAAAAGGAAAAGAAGGAGGCGAGANACAAAAAAGAAAAAAAAAAAAAAAAAGCCAGCCCAGGCGGGGGCTTTGTTACCTTTACGCCTCTCGCCTCCTCTGGCCTGAATTCTGCGGTTCCCATTCATGACGGAGGGCTTCTTCCAAACTGAGAGAAAAAAGTTTTCAACTTTATGGTTCCAAATTTTTTCCCCCTCGGCAGATTCGGGAGAACCAGCTAACACTTTTTTCCCCCAACAGCCGGTCTGCGGAGATTTGCTGTTGAATAATAACAAAGGAGAGAGGATACGTATTTAAAGAAAAGAAGTGATTAATGGTTTTCTGTATAATTCTCACATTTTTCTTAGCTCTTGTCTACACAGAATGGCTGTGAACTTTAAGCTCCATAGAAATCTTTTTTTTATTCTATTCATACCTTCCGAGGAGCAGCTTTGATTTGGTTCTATAGACATTCCGGGGGGTGGGGGGGCATATGCTTTTTAAGAACTATTTTCCCCTCCACTAAGGGCAGCCCCAGCCCCTGGCTGTTAAACATCACTCCGTGGATTCGACCAAAATAAAGCTCGCCTCCTCCAGGTCCCCTCAANTTTTTTTTTTTTTTTTTTTTTTTTTTAGGAGACACACAGCCTCATGTGTCCTGGGCCCTACCCAGCCTCAAACTCCCGGGCCCTGCAAACCGGAGGAATACAAAAGAAATAACAGTAAAATCGTGCTGGTGGAATCAGCTAGGTTTATTTTCTGGAGGGAGATGGGACTGAAAAACGACTTTTCGTGGCAGATGCTCTCTCGAGCCCCAAGCTTTTTGGAGGCGGGTGGCTGTATCCTGGGCCACCACGAGGGACCCGAGACCCCGAGGCTGGAGCCCTCGGACCTTAGCACATCTCTTGGGTGCTGCCCCAAAGTGGCCCAAGCCCGACAGAGCTTGTGAGGGTCATCGGCACCCCCACCCCCTTCCCCCACTCCATTCTAGGGGGTGACTGGGACCTCAGAGACAGAAAGCTATTTGGTCCCCGGTCGTACTTTCGATACTTTCTATGAGAAAGAAAATGAAAATTAATACAGGAGCAGGGCTTCACAAAAGAGGCCATTCGTCTTCTTGATTATCTATTTGCTTGTCAGAGTTTGAGCTATGGCACCACTAGCTCCTTTGTAATATAAAAATACTCTGAAAACCTGCAAACACCCAGAAACATCTGTGCAAAAAATTAGACTCATTAAAGCTTTAAACACCTCAGAGGAAAACGATACCTTCTTAGGCGGGAGGAAAGAGACCGGCCTCGCAGAAATCCTCCCTCCGAACCTTAATAAGCAAAGAGCCGTCTGTCTAGAAAGAGACAGCTTAACCGCATTTTATTTGCTTATGACAAATAAATCACGATATGAAAGGCTTTGCCATACTCAAGCCTCTCGTGTCCTACAATGAAACATTTTCCCCCCATTAGGGATCGGAGTCAGCCCTCCCCGCACTTTCAATCCATTTTTGGACTGGAGGGAAAAAATTAAAAGCCCCAAACAAAACACACCCACCCCAAAAGGAAAACAAACCAGCTACCACAATTTGGAGTCCTCCGAGATGGAAATTCCCCTTGGACCCTTTTGAAAAAAAAAAAAAAATCCTCAACCACATACAATGTGAGGCCCGAATGGACTGAGCTGCTTAAAATACACACTGGGTGGCATTTGCCTGTATCTCTGCATCAAGGTTTCAACAAAAACACGCCGGGCTGGTCACAAGAAACCAAACATTTATTTCTATTGTCACTCTGTACAGGACACAAAATTTTCACGCCAACGAAGGGTTCTAGACTCAGGCAGCCCCAGAACTAGCAAGGGACCTGGTTTGGAATGTCAGAGAGAGAATAGGAGAGAGGACGCACAAGACATAAAATAATTAATAATAATAATAATAATAATAATTAATCATCATCATCATCAATGCAAAACAATGATAAACTATGGGAGAGGTCTCTGCAACATCTTCTCCCAGACCGGGAGGCCCGCCACATTTTCTGTGCTAGTTTCACATTCATGTGCAGCGTGTGCCAAGGCCTCGCTGCACGACTCTATTGGCAAGAGAGTTGTGCCCAGCTCCCAGAACTCAACTGGCCCCTCACTCTGCCAGGATCAGCTTGACCTTCTAGAAGAAGGCCCTCTCGGGTCTCTTTTCTGTTGGCCTCAATTTCCCTGCCTGGTCCCGAGGTGCCGAGGCCACCCCTCACCCCCACGTGTCCCCTTTCTGCTGACCCCCTCACCCCAGTCCCTTGGTGGAAGGGGGTGAGCAGTCAGTGTGCCCACGGAGGTGCAACGAGGGTAGGAGGGTGTGTGTGTGTGTGTGTGTGTGTGTGTTACCGTGGCCAAAACACTGCGCTATCTGGCAGTCACAGGGTGCTTTCGCTGGGTGTCAGGAATGGGGGACAAAGAAAGAAAATCCAGGCTGTCTTCCAGCAGCGGCAGCAGCAGAGGCGGCGGCGGAGCCGGGCCTCATTTGTTAGCCGGGTGTCGAGGTAATGGTCGCCACCGAGGCCCGTCCTCTCCTCGGCAGAGTAAACAAGACAGATGGGCCTGGGCCTGGCGTGATTAAAGATGAAACGTGGATCCATCTTCGCCAAAGCTGAAAACGAGGAGTGCAGCCTCCTCCTATTTCTCTTTCTGTCTTTTTCTTTCTTCCTTCTTCTTCTTTTTCTTCTTCTTCTTCTTCTTTTTTTTTTTTTTTAAGGAAGAAAGCAAGAAACTTGAACCTTGCTTCTGGGGGGGGGGCCTCGCCCGGATCCCTATTGTCATTTCTATAAATAAAGCTTCCCCTCCCCCTCNTCATGCGGCGGTTCTGGAACCAGATCTTGATCTGGCGCTCGGACAGGCAGAGCGCGTGGGCGATCTCCACCCTCCGGCGCCGCGTCAGGTAGCGGTTGTAGTGAAACTCCTTCTCCAGCTCCAGGACCTGCTGGCGAGTGTAGGCAGTCCGGGAGCGCTTGGGCTCCCCGCCGGCGTAATTGGGGTTTACTGGACACACACAGAGAGAGGGAGAAAGAGAAAGTTTTATTGCCCCGAAAGGGAGGAGGGAGAGAGCCCTTTCTCCCAGCTAACACAGTTCTCCCTCCCTCCCTGCCTCCCTCCCTCTCCCGCCACCTCTCCTGGGGGGGGGGGGGGAACAAGAAGGGAAGAAAGCGGCCCCCCCCCCAGAGAAAGAGATCTCAAAGTTTTGGAGGGTTGTGTCGTCTCCACATTGTTGTTTGGGTGTCTGGAGAGGGGGGTGGAGGGCAGTGAGGAATCTCCACAAGGTTTTAACCGCTCCTCTCTGCCCCCTTGGCCTGGGGCCCGGGATGGGAGAATGAGGGGTGAAAGAGGGAGGGGGGGCTTCCCTAAACCTTTCTTCTGTTAGTTCCCACCCTCTGCGCTCAGATTCCATGCAGCGCCTGCCCTCAAGTAAAAAACTTTTGCCCAGTCCTCGAGCCAAGGAGCCAGGCTGGAGGAAAGAAAGGAAAAAAATAAATACTGGGAGTTGACTCAACTCTCCGCTCAAATACAGATTCCCTCCTCCTCCTCCTCCTCAACCCCCACCTCCCTCACCCCTCCCCAACTTCCAACTTCACTGAGACTGCATCTCCCTGGCGAAAAAGTCGCTGGTGAGAATGGCAAAGAGGATGGGGAACCGACTTCAAAGGCGCGGGGCCCACCAGGCCATAAAAATTTATGGGGGATGTAATTATGTGGCTCTGAAAACAGGCGACCGTAAATCTCCGGCAATGGCGAGTTTATAGCGGGGACNCCCCACCCCCCCCCCCCCATGCCTCCGAGGTCCCTTCGGTGTAAAGCACCGGGGGTGGGAGGGGGAAGGGGTGCCCACGCACTCACCCGTGCTCACGTGAACTTTGCGCATCCAGGGGTAGACGACGGGCTCTTTGCACGCGGAGTGGGACGGGCTGGGGTGCAGGGGGTTCTGNCTGCTCTCTCGCCTCTGGCCGCCGGCGTAGTACCCCGGCGAGTGCTCGCTGGGTAGGTAATCGCTCTGTGAATATTCCTCGCACGGAGGGAACTTGGGGTCGACATAGTTTGAGTTGATCAAAAAAGAACTCATAGCCATTAATTTCTGGGAATTGCCCACAAAATATACTAAAATTTATTCCGACCCCTGACTCGTTTTCCTGTTTCCGAAAGCCCTCCTACTTACTGTCAAGTGAACAAAGTTAGGGGCCCACGTGATCCCCGGAGCCAATGGCCGCCCCGCCTGCGATTCCCGGATAAGGAAATCTGCTCACCCCCACCCTACTCCAGCCAAAGAGGTTTATTTCCCCTTCTTCTCTTTCCCCCTCCCCACCCACCCAACACCAGGATTTACATAGGGCTCCTGCGGGGCGACCGCCTCCTTGCCTAGCCCTCTCCGGGATCAGGGGGAGAGAGAGAGAGAGAGAGAGGGGAGAGAGAGGGGGGAACAGGGCAGGTTGTCGCCGGAGGGCCTGTTGGGGCGCTGGGGAGAGAACAATCCTGGATCCCCTCGGAAGTTGGGGCTCCCGGTGCAGCCCCTCCTGTCCTCCCTCACCTCCGCCCTGCATCCTCTGCCTTCCATAGGCCCCCATCCCCTCCTCGAGACGGCGAGGAGCCCAGGAGTCTGTGTAGGGAGTTGAGCGGGAGGCAGCCTGGGGGCTCCGCCTGGAGAGGGGAACCCACATTGGGAGCGAGAGGCGCGGAGCACGGGGCTTTTCTCTGCAGTCGCCCGGGGAGGGGTAGGGAGTGAGAGAGGAGGCGTCGGGAGCAAGCAGGCGGGTGCACGGAGGGACTTGTCAGAGATGAATGGAACCGCGGGCGGATCGATAGGAAATTCATGCACTAATTCGGGGAGACCTCGCCTTCCAAATCGCATTTAGCTGCGCTATTAGTTTGGTTGTGTCAGTCAGTCCTTCCGTTCCCCTCTCCTCTCCACTCCTCCCCTTGCCCGACGCGGCCCAGGCGGGGAGACACGACTAGGTTTCCCACACTGAACGCGAGCGCTGGAGTAAAAATCTTGCAACTTTTGAGAGCACACTGAATAGCAGTTTGCTAATTCCAGAACCACCGGACCAATGCTAAGCACGGTGTGCAGACGTTCTAATTGCGGCTAATGCAGCTGCCTCTGCGGCGAAGAGAAATCTCACATCCTTATGATGCTGGGGGTAGAAGCCCTGGGGGTGACCCACACACAGAAAACACCCCTTCGTAACTATTTCCAGGGCATCTTGCTCTGATCCCAAACGAAAAGGAGACCTCAACATCCGCGTGAAAAGCGATTTTCTGTGCCTTCACCCACTGACGACAATAGTCTTCCCCCCCCCCCGGATTTTCAGTAAAGCCTCCCTGATCCCAGAATAGAGAATTAGTGGGCTTGAGGGAGATGATAAAATTAAAACACCACCACCAATATTAACCTATTAAGAGAAGTGAAAAGGGATCAAGCCTTCAGGGGCAGGCATGGGAGATTTCAGGTAGATGATTCCTCTGCCTCTAACCAATGAGGGAGGAAAAGAAAAAAGAAGAAAGAAAAACGAAAGAGTCTTCGTGTGGTCAGTCACCGGAGGGTCCTCAACTGGGAAAAAAAAATTTTTTTTTCTTCGGGGAAAAAAATGAGCGGAGTGTTTATGTCAACTACATATTCCCCTAGATACGAATTTGTGACCACAAAATTCCTTACACAAATTCGGATCTACAGGGTATATACAGAAGACAGACAGATCTTCTTGGCCCAGAAATTTTCCAGTTCTCCCACTTTCCGCGCCTTCTTCGTTTGGGGTGTGGTTTCAGTGCTTTGATTTTATTTCGTTTTGTTCTACTTTTGAGCTCTGGGGGCAGGAAAAGGCACTGCGGGTCCATTTTGGGGATTACAAGGTTTTCAACTCTCTTTCTCTTCTATCAGAAATTGAAACAGCCGGTCCCGCAAAGGGACGCGAACCTCGCGGCCGCCGCGCAACCCTGGGCGGCGCATGAATTATGAGATGTAAACATTAGCTAAGCACAAAAGGAGGAAGGGTCATTCCGAGGCTGCAGCGTAGTCAGAATTAGGCCCTTCTGGGTGCCCTCGCGCCCCTCCCCTCCCCCCAGGACTCTTATTTTTTTTAAAGAAAAACAAAACCCCAATCGGTTCCTCCGTGCCCCTCGCAGCCTTTAGTTTGCCATCAAACGAATATCTAGATATTTTCCAAGGCGCCTCTCAGCAAAGGGAGGAGGGAGAGGCGGCTGGGTGTGAAGGAGGTGTCATAAAAGTCCTTTTGGAAAAATTCAATGGTAAAAAGAGAGAGAAACAGCTGTAAAGAAAAATGCTGGGAGACCAAACAGATGGGGCCCCGGATATTTAATGACGGGCAATTCCGTTTACAACCTGAGAAAAAGATCAAAGGCGTTTCATTTCCGAATGAAGGGCAATGAGGCACCATAAAAGATGCAGCCAGATGATATTCCGGCCCCTCCCAGCCTCCCGTACCTCCTGGGGCCAGAAAAGGGGGATTATCCCTGAAGTGTGCGAGGAACCCCGTTTCCCCCACCTCTCTAGCCCCAGGGCAGACTCTCCCTGTCTAAATTTGCTCATTCTGCCACCTGCTAGGGTCGCTGGCAGTGGGACCAAAATGGGGATCTGGGAAACCTGGGGGAACCTGGGATTTCCGAATGAACTTCCTGAGGGTCCCAGTAACTGCTGAATATACTAAACTGGGAGACTGGGGACTGGGCTGGAGGGTACTGGGTCCTAGACCGGATGCTGAGAGCCATCATAGGGTTAGGGGAATTGGCACAGAGAAAGCCTCCGCCTTGCCCAGTCTCCCTCCCCATCTCCCTGAGAAATACTTGCATCCCTAGTGAGCAAGTCAGAATCGCATCCATTTCATTAACAAATACAGCGACAATACACAAAAAACAACCCTCTAACCACCACATTCCAGAAGTCTCTGCCCATCTCCAATTCTGTGACCCTTGCAGGTGGGTAGGAGGAGTGCTCCCACTTGCCAGAAACTAGATCCAGGGACCCTCTGATTTTCTATCCTAAATCCAGATTGCCAATTTTGGCCTCCCGGCCTGATTTCTAACACCAACACTCTCCCAGCCAGGCTGACTTGCATATATTTGAAAAATATCTCACACACACAGAGAGACACACACACACACCCCACACACTTATATTTTAATCACCTTTTCCAAGAGAGCGTCCAATAGACCCCCCACATGGGCACCTAGGGAGACTACTAGAGACTGGCCCTGGGCCCACAGACTCCAAATGCATGGGTAGGTCCCCTACCAGCCCCTCCAGGCTCAAGCAGGGATCTTTCCAAGTCGTATCAAAGGCCAGTTAGGGGTTCCACGACCCATTCCAACTGGCCAGGCCCCTCCCCCACCCCATACCTCCTGTCCTTCTCAACTCGCTCGCTCTCTGAAACCCGTCCAACTCAGTCGGCTTTTTCGGAATTTGGGGAGGGCCGCTAGGCTGGCCACCGGGCCTCTCTGCTGCTCTACACTTCACAAAGGATGCAGGCCAGGTGCACGGAGCACCCCAAGAGAGAGGTATGGGAGGCAGAGCCACTGCGGGACCGAGTATGGCTGATCCTAGGGACAGAGCGCAGAGATTTTCTCTTCTGCGCGCTGGGAGCCGCCACCTGCCCATCCCACGGAGGCGCCGCACCCCCCACCCCAGCCGCGATGGGTGGAGGACAAGGTTTATCAGCCACTCCCTGGACGGGTTTCACCCAAACCGGAGGCTGCCTCTCCCCTCCACCCTCAAAAGAATGCTAACAGGAGTACCCGCAATAAAAATAAGAAAAAGCAAGGGCTTTGCGCGCGCGTCCGAGCCACCTCGCCTGTACTCCCCGGTCGTTCGCTGGCTCGCCGGCCGCCTTCCCCACCCTCCTGGCAGCCACAGGTTGCCAGAGTGACCTCTCACTGCTCAGCCCCCGTCGCTGTCCCGGGCGGGCGTGCCCAGCCCGCACGGAATCGGCTACCTTTTGTCGCACGGAGCGAGGGAGGGAAACCAAAGCGAAGGGCCGAGGAGGCGAGCCCCCAGCCGGCCCCGCGCACCGGAGGCGGCCCGGAGGACTGGAAGGCGCCGAGGGTGAGCGGGCAAGAGTACTCACCGGGCCCTCCCGGCCGCAGGCCGACCCGCCCTCGGGCCCGATCGGCCACAGAGGAGCTCGCTCTTGTCCACTATTGTGTGTCCGGAAAACCGAACCGCGGCTGCGGGCACAGCAGCTCCCGGGCCTCCTTGGAGGCCGGAACAAGACTTTTTTTTTTTTTTAAATGTGTTTTTGTTTTTGAAGCGCAAGTTTTCGTATTAATCTCATACTTTGGCAGTCTTTGTTAAACAGCGAGGCGCGTCACGAGGCTCTCGAACATTTTAATAATTTTTAGACGCCGTGACCTACGGTTCACCCCTCTCCGGGCCTCCCCCACGAGCAGGCAGTTACTATAATACGCTGGCGCAGTTCGCTCGGTCATATTGAATTTTGCGCAGGTCATTACTTGGGAGAAAAATGACGGAGCAGGAATTTGATTCAGCTCATCCTCTCCAGCTCTACTTTTTTTTTTTTTTTTACCAGAACCTTCTTTCTCCTTCACCCAATCCCCACCCCCCAAAAAGTCCCATTCCCAGAGGACTCAGCCTGCCTCGCCTTCACCTTGATATTCCATCACTCCTATTATTTTTGTCAGTTCTGGTTCCCAGGGCAAAGTGGGAGAGTGTGGGATGATTCCACAAGGCTTTCCTTCGGGGCACCTGGAGTAGAAATGTGGCCTTCGGAATCTGGGTCCCTGAGAGCAGGCCCCAGCCAGAGCCCCCTTCCCTCCTGCCTTCCCTATTAAATGGCTGTATCGTAGGGCCTGTATGCCGACCCCGGTGCAGACTCCATCTACTTTATTCCATCCCCCAGTGCCAGAGATATCCTCCTTTCTGCCCAAACTTTGGAGGCTCCAAGGCCCTGAGAATGACTCCTCTACCTCCTGGGGCTGAGATTTGATCCAGAGGCCAGCACATTTGGGGAAGACAGAGAACCCTGAGAGAGAAGCTGGACTGTGCAGGTCAAAGCTGGGGACTTGGCTTCCAGAGGCTTTTATTTCCTTTAAAAACAAAACAATACCCCCCTTTTTATTTAAAACCACTTCTCATCTGTACAGTAACTCTCTTACCTACACCCCGTCACCACCGCAGGGAGGTACCGGAGCAAAGCAAGGAGGCATTAAAAATTGTCAGAGATTTCCTTTGGTTTGTCTCTCAGAGAATTGGTGGATTGTCAAGGACAACTCACTTTCCCCTTTCTCCAGCCCCCAAAGGACCGGCAGAGGTAGGTCAGGTGACTCCCCTTCCACTCAGCTTAAGTCTAAGGGGAGCGTCTGCAGGGAGATACCCGCCTGGCACAGGGAGGTGGGAGAGAACATCCCAAAACACCTGGTTTGGCCTGGGATGGCAAAGGACCCTCGTCCCCATCCCGAGGCCCCTCCGGCCCTTTGGGCTCCAGGCTAGTCCACAGAACCATAAATTTGCTAACATTCTGTCCTGGAAAGGAGGAAGACACAGAGGAGGAACAAGAAGCAGATTCTCCAGTTCAGGCCTTGACCTCTACCTCTTCTGGACTTTAGGGATTCCTTCCTGGCCTGACTCCCCAGAGAAACTTGTCCCAGGGGTGAGTAGGAAGGGGGACCCACACCCCAATCGGTTAGGCAAACACCAGGGCAAATTGATCTGAAATTTGACATTAGGTTGTTGTCTCCTCCGGCCATATTTCAAAAGGCATCTTTATGAAATAAACTCTCAGGTTCTCTCTGTTCTGTCCCACAGCGCATCTCCTCTACGCGATGCTTAGAAGAGACGACGAAGACATTTCATAACACAACAAACCATCATTTAAAGACCAAAAACAGGCATAGGCCCTGGTGTTATAATTACAGAGTCCCTGTAAACATTTTACTTATGAGCTCAGACTAATGCATGGATTCGAGGTTCATTTCAGGTCGCTTGTTTCAACTCCACTTAAAAAGGTCTCTGTGAGGCCATTCAGTATTTTTCCTTCTCATTTCCCCTCCCTCCTCTAAGAAGAGAGGGATTCTGGATGAACAGGCAAGTGGAAGTTTGGGAGACAGTGTGAGAATTAGCAAGCCAGCCTTCTTTCTATATCCAACTTCTTAAACCCAAGCAATTTGGAAAGAGGAATGGGAGTTCAGAAACCCTCAGTCCTGGCCCAGAGTCATGGACTCCAGCTGCCTGGACCCAGCCTGGGGGCTAGGAATCCCGGAGAACCAGGCCTGCCTGAAGGCAGAGGGGCCGTTGGGGGGATCGGCTGTTTGGCCCCTTTAAGGGAAGAAGGGTGGGGCTGACGTTGGTGAGAATCAGGCCTTCACCTTGGAAGCCTTCTTTGGCCCCATCAAATGTCCTGCAAGGACGTGTGGGTAATTGGATTGTGTGTGTGTGTGTGTGTGTGTGCGCGCGCGCGCGCACGCGTGCTCGAACGCGGCTGGGTAGGTTTTAATTAAATTTTATATGGTGACTCAAAGGTTATCTTTAGGAGAGAAAATTGCGCAGAGGATTCGCCATGCCCCCAGCCCAGCGCTCTTTTGTGCCATTCCCCTCCCCACCAGCTCCGGGATTTGGGGAAGGGTTTCTCCCCTACCCCAGTTTCTCCTTTCCCAGGTATCTGCCTCTCCTCCCCAGTTCTGCTCCCCCACTCCCCAGGCACACGCCTTCCTTACCTCCAGCACCCCTTGCTCCCTCTCTTCTCTCCCCACTCACACAGCCTCCTTCCCTTCCCCAGCCCGCCCCCGC
>NW_027532169.1:3971417-3975753 GCF_008692635.1 Crocuta crocuta | reverse complement strand
CACGCTGTAAACTTTTGACCCTCCAACTTTGCGACCCCTCTGGCAATAACACTGGCCTCACGGCCCAGGGTCTCATTCTGCTGCGCCGGCTGCAGAAACCTAAGCGCAAAAACGCTTTCCGTGCCCCTCCCCCGCTCACCACCCTCCCCAACCTCCACTAAGGACCTTTAGATCTGGGGAAGAGGAGTCTTTTGATTATTAAATAACTCCTTAGAAAAAGCCGCCACCCCACTTCCTGCATCGACCCCACTTCCCGCATTCCCACCGGTCTCTCCTGTGGAGTGCCTGGAAAGGCTCTGGATGACCCACCCTCTCCATTCTCGTCCCGGAGTGGGGCAGCGGTTGCTGGGGAGTGGGGACCTACAGGGTGAGGTAAGACGGGCGGCTGACCTGGAGAAGGGAGTTGCTGGGGTGAAGAGTGAAGAGAGCTTGGAGCAGGGGTTCCTTGAGAGCGGAGGGAGCCACAGTCCCCAAAGGGCTGGAAAGAGAGCTCAGTGTCCCGGCCATGCGGGACCCAGCGGGCCCGGGGCCACCTTGCACGGCCGCTCGCTGGCGCCTCAGAGGCCCCAGCCTGGCTGTGAACTTGGTCTAAGGCGGACTCTACTGGCAGCTCGGGGATGTTACAGCCTCTGCTTCTCGGCCAGCGCAGCGGCCAGACGGGCGACCTGCGCTCTTTCGGTTTCCCTTGCGCCCAAATATCCCCTCCCAGGACCCCACCTCTCACAGGGAAAGGTTTCCTTCCTCCTTGCCTAGAGACCGGTCGCGAGTCAGAAAACAGAAGAGAGCAAATTAGAGAGACACAAACACAGAGAATGGAACAAGCCTGCAGAATTTCCAAAGTAGAGGGATTATCCTGCATCTCGCCTTCAAGCCCCAAGGGGAGATGTTCCCACATGCTGGCACTTTCCCTCCAGTTTTCTCCAGATGCTGCCTTCCAAGCGGAATCCTTCCCTTCCCACCTGGCCTGGGTCCGCCTGCGCGGTCCCTTTCCTCCCTAGGCACGTTCATCCCTACCCCATGGGGCTCCAAGGTCAGGGATCGCTACAATCAAAGACAGCCTCGATGCTCAGAGGCCAAAACCAGGGCCACAGCTATGTGGGCTGGGCCCGAGTCCACGTGCAGAGCAAGGCCAGAGTGTGGCTGGGCAGCCTGGGAGCCTTTGCCTGGGAAGAGAAGTTAGAAGATGCTGCAGAGTGCATCTTTCTCTCCAAGGGGAAATTTGGGGAGAGAAGAGACAGGACAGAAGATGCCTAAAACAGGGAAACGGAGAAGAAGAAAAAAAAAAAGGTGGAGAAGAGATTAAAACTCGGAAAGGTGGTGATATGCCGGGTCCGACAGGTCCCCAATCGCCCCGAAGTCCAGTCTTCTCCAGTCTCCTAAATCTCCCACTTCCTCTGGGAGCCCGAAGTCTGGGCCTCAGTAAATTCACCAAAAGGAAGAACGAAAGATGGAAAGATCAGCCTAAACCTGTCGGCAGGCCCGGTCCCCGGCCGGAGCCACAGAGGTGGCGGCAGCACGGCCCGAGGCACGTAATGTATGCGGCAGCGACTCGGAGCCCCAAGCAGGCGGGCGCTCCGGCCCCGTCTGCTGACCTCTGCGTGATCCCGGACTCTATGAATTATTGATGAGATATGAGCGTTGATTTCCCCTTTCAGGATGCAAACTCCATTATATTGTTAAAATGGCGATTTAATCGTTGAGAATAGCTTTGGTGTGGGTTTTTTCCCCCAACTCATTTGCGCCTCCTTCCTTTTCATTTAACTGTCTTAATTAAATCCTTTAACAGATTTTAATCACTTTTTGGAGGGAGGGGTAGGAGGAGGGGGAAGGCCATCACTACCACCACCACCACCAAACACTAAAAACAAAACAGAACCCCCAAACCTAAAAAAGCTTCTACCTGGAGGAAGTTGGAAGGAAGGTGGGGAGGAGGCGTTAAGCCCTTCTAGAAGGGTAGTGCTGGGAGTATCCACCAAAGGATCCATCCCTTGGAGGGCGGGGGGCAACCTACCTCTGACAAGGAAGATTCAGGCCTGAGAGGTGTTTAATTCCACCCCTGAGAATATCTGTGTGTGGATTCTCATTGTGGGGAGGAGGACACGCTCGTCCCTGCTGAGAAGTGCGGTGACTTCAAGCTTGGGGAAGGCCACTGGATTCTGGCGGGGAAAGACTCTCCAATCTGGGCCCTGGGGGCACTTAGGGAGAAATGTCCATTTTCCTTAAGGGGCCCCTATTTCTCTCCTCCTCCTCCTCCTCCTCCCCAAGCAGCTCAGTTTCCAGGCCGGTGTCTGAGTTAATTAATATGGATGTGTAACAGCTCTGCAACAATCGATAAATCCTGCTGTGGGCAGATCCCAGCCTCGAAATCTGATTACTTCTAGAAACTCCAAAAATGGAGAGAGTGACCCGAAAGCATGGGAGGGGTTCTTCCTAGCTCTGTCTTCCCTGGTCGATCCAGTTGGTCCTCAAGCTGAAAAGCCCGTGCAGGGAGAGCCTTCTCCTCACTGCCCTGGAAGGGACTGAGTTTGGGAGGGCGGTCTGTTTTCTCTCTGCTCCGTCCGAATCCTTGACTTCTGCCCCAGCATGCAGACCCCGGGGATAAAGGAACCGGGCTGGGAAAGGAGCTTCCACTCCGATCGTGCCCCCACACCCTGTCCCCTTCCCCCCACCAACCCTCAGTGAATACGTTCTCCCAGCCAGGGAAGGGTTAAGTGTGGAGAGGAAGCCGATGAAATATGGGCGCTCGGAACTCCAGGGCCGGCTGGCTTTCCTGTTTACACTTCTTTATACTTCCTCCCACCCCGTGGCGCAGAGAAACAAAACAAAACAAAATAACCAAATAAAACAAAAAAAAAAATCAAAATCAAATTGTCTGCAGAGTGGTGGTCAGGCTGGCCTTGGAGTGAGAAGGGCAACGGTGGCCTTAATCCCTGGCTGCCTCCTCCGCCCTGCCCAGGTTGGGGGTGCTGGACAGATGCGTGGATGGGCTAAGGATCTGGACCAGCCTGCAGCTCACAAGGTTGAGGCCTGGCCCCAGCCGGGGAGGGGAAGCAAGTGGGTGAGGAGGGAAAGAAGAGTCCTCCAGATTGAGGAGAAGCTTTCCCAGAGAACGTCTTGGGGAGGAAAGGGCATGACGGGGGGCCAAGAAACTCCTTCCCACCTCTCACCCCTCCCCCAACACGTCCTTGTTGGGTTTCAAGGGAGACCATTGCCCAGACAACCTAAAGTACAGAAGAGGAAAACCCAGCCCGAGAATCTTCAGGAACCGCTTGGAGCAGGAGGAGACCAGACCCTTCAAGGGTTTTGGCCTCCGAGGGCGGAAGTGGGCACCCCCGCCCGGGACTACACTTCACCATGCCGGAAAATCTGTCTAGATATGCCCAGCAGATGTCCCTGGGCCGTCAGCCCCACACATTCTTTATCAGAGTTTGCAGAGCGGACATAGAAGGGGGCAAAAAAAATTGTTTCAGGGGCAGGCCTGGTGGTCTGAGGGTTCTGAGAGAAGGAGGCGGCGTTGGAGGGAGGCCAGGGCACAAGGCAATGGGGTTTCCCGGGAGGCCCCAGGTCAGATTCTGCCCCTGCTACACTCGCCCTCTGCACCTTACTCCACTCATTTGCTTCATCCAGAGTGGAAGCTTGTGGAAGCTCTGTCTCCAAAATATATCACTGTCTTAAGGGACAGTGGGGATCCTTCGGGAACTGACCGGAGTCTCCTTTCCAAGGGATATAAATGCCTCATCATTCTTGGGGAGATTCCATCTTCAAATCAGGGTGAGGAGCCCAAGCTCTCTGTCCTCTTTGCTCTCAACCCTGTGAAGGTTCTCCTAAGTCAGGCCTGGGCAGGGACTGGAGAGCTCAGGGAACAGAGAGTGGCTGCAGGGAGGAGAGGAGAGAGGCAGAGAGCGTGGACATCCCTCCATGGGAAGTGAAGGGACTCTTGTGGCCCTCTCCTTGTCCCAAAGATCAGAAGCCCCTTAAGGCGCCAACATGTCCAATCTGAGGAACCATCTCCCGGAGCTGATAAGCTGGCAGGCGAGCAAAAGCGGGAGCGACAGGGCAGCAGACCCCATGGATCTTAGACCGGGGGAGGGGGCGGTCAATTTGGTGGAGAGGGGCCCTCTGGTTTTTAGAAGAAGGTGACTTACCCTTAGAAAGTAACAGGCCCCCTGGGGGTCAAATGATGAAATCCCTCTGGTTTGTGGTGCCACAAAACAAAGGGGCTTTTAAGGGTCTGGGGGTGGGGGGAAGAAGAGGGTGAGAGAGGAGAGGAGAGAGAGAGAACCTCTCTGATTTTTCTCTCCCAGCTCATGAGTCCCCTTCCACCCCCCCCCCCCCC
>NW_027532169.1:3965225-3971356 GCF_008692635.1 Crocuta crocuta | reverse complement strand
CCCCCACAGCTGGGGTCTGTGTTCTGGAGCAAGTCTTATTTACGGAGGGACTGCCAGGCATCTACTTCAACACCTAACTCCTCCAGGCAAGGAAAGAAGCTCTCCCCTTCCCCCACGACTGGCCAGGAATTAGGTTTGGAATCTGAGGGGATTGTGCCCCTCTGACCCTACTGAGAGCCGCGCAGAAGGGTCGGCCTGGAATGAACAGGCCAAAGCTGGGTGCAAACGCGCCGCGCTCCCCATCCTGAGGAAGCCCCTCCACCAGGCCACGGAGAAATGGGAGGCACCCCCCTATCACAGGGTTCAAAAATCCGAAAGCCAGAGAGAGCCCCAGTGCAAGGCAGCCCAGAGCAGCTACGCTAGCCTTCCGGGTGCTTTTTCTCAGCTCAGATGTATCCAGATAAAAGTGCCCAGCCGCGCGCCCCCACACACCCCTGACAAATGAATGTCATAAAGTTTCTTTCCTGGGGGTGGGGAGATGTCTGTCTGAAGGTATCCAACAGTGAAGTGGCCCCCCACGAGGGGCCCTTCCTTCAGGAGTACACACCCTTCCCTCCTGCCCCCTAAATTTCCACTGAGGGAGCCCACACAAGCCCCTTTCCCCACAAAGAGTCAGACACTCCTACGAATAAAAACCAGGCACCCCAACCGCTGAGGCCTCAGGGAACCCAGCGCCCCCACTTCAGACACCCAGCCTGTCAGAACTTGGTACAAAAACACAGACCGAATTCCGCTCCCCCCTCCCCAGTTTATTATCTTACAGCCCTGCTGCCCAAGGCAAGATTTCCTTTCCCACTCCCAAGCCCCCAAAATTGCGAGGGGAGAAAGCGAAAGCTGGAAGCCACTTACCGCCGGAGCGCAGGGCCTGGCTGCCGCCACCGCCTTCTGGGCTGGGAGAGCGCTCACCTACCTCTGCCCCCTTCCCCACCACAGCGAGCAGTTAAAGTGTCACTTAACATTCTGGAGAATGTGAAATATACCGCGCGGTGTCAACTCCCCAAAACCATAAAACTAACTTTATGGACCTCACGTGACTTTCTCGAGCCAGTGAGGGGTATCTGTCTGACTTCTCGGCGATTTTTACGATCTAACTTCGAGATAAAACCCCTATCCATTTGACATCTAAATGTCATAGCGACTTTTGGGATAGTTTGCTATGGACAAAGGGGGACAAAGTCAAGGGGTGAGGGGGAAGGAGGGCCCAGTAGAGCCTCTACGACCCTTGGCTGCCTCCTCGCCAGCTCCCCCTCCCCCCCCAAGTCCTGTAAGAAGTTGGGCCAAGCTGGAAGGGATTGACCGGGTAAGTGTCCAGACTTGACTCTTGTACTCAGGGTGGAGGCGGACTTGGATGGAGGAGGACTGGGCCCTAACCCTGGGCCACTGGGACTGGCAGGGGGAACCAGGGGTCTTTCAGGAGGGACCCCAACTCCCAATCAAGAAGGAAGGTCAGTTGGGCCCCTGGAGAGAGGGAGCCCTTGACAAGCACAGAGAAGACTGAGGTTGTGAGGAAGCCTTTGAAACTGAGCTGATTATTATTATTTTGTCTTAGTGGGTGGCAGAGGTGAACTGGGATTTGGGCCAGGGGCCAGGGGGTCTGGGCAGGCCCCAACCACTCCCACAAGGCCAGGAGCCTCCTGCCAGGACTTAGGCCTAACCTGCTTTCCCTGAAGAGGTTTCTAGAGGCTTTTCTGGCTGGCTGGTGGAAGGCCAGGGTGGAGTCCAGCTCAGCCTGTCCCTTACCCCAGCCCCACGTGGGATTTCTGGGCCTCCCAGTCCCCCAGATGCGAAAGCCTATGCCCTGGCCCAAGCCCCGCTCACCAAGCCAGGGGTGTAGGTGGCTGAGAGAGGCTGCTGGTGGGCACCCTGTTTTCCCTTCCCTACACCCCAGATCTGTCAAGAATGGTCTAGGGTGTGCCCAGTGATGGGAGAGGCAGCTCCCCAGAGAAAAGACAAGTAGAAGGGCAGTGGAGCAGGGGAAACATTTATTTGACTTCAAGGAAAGCTACAAACAAATACCAAAAGCGAATCACTGAGACAGGCCCGGCAAAGGCAAAGACAGATTTCACACGTNGGGGGGGGGGGGGGAGGGGAGGGCTCTGACCCAGACTCTCCCCATATTTACAAGCTTTGGGCCCTCTACTCCAGACCCACGGACTCACAGAGAAATACACGAGAGACATTTTACACTGAGGATTATTTTTTGTTCCCGTACACTCCCAGGCCAGGCCTTGTGGGGCCTACCCAGGCGGCAGGAACCCTACTCTCACGGTTTACCTTCCCTCTTCTCCACATCAGCCTCTTTGGTGCCCCCAGCCCCCTTCCCACCCTAGGACCAAGCTCCTGGGAGACTTGGGCCTGGGGAGTGGGGAGGGAGGAGGAGGAAGGTGGAAAGAGACAGTCATGGACTCCATCGCGGAGGCCAGCTCAGCTGGGCCGTGGCGCGACACCACCCCACCTCAACTGCTGCCCCTTTAGAGAAGTTTCAAGCTGAAACTCAAAACACAGCGATCATCCTTTTATAAATAAGTTAGAAGAACACAGATGGGGAGGGGAAAGTTCACATTAAACATGCGAGTTTCTTTCTTTCCTGGGGGAAGGAGCGCAACCACAGACACGAACATTCAGAAACACTGGCGGATTTGGGGTGAGTGGCGGGGAGTGGGGAGCATGGAGGGGAAATAATAATTATCATTATTATTAACAATAATAACAAGATTAACCAGTCCGGGAGACAGGGAGCCACAGGGAGACCTAAGANTTCATGCGCCGGTTCTGGAACCAGATCTTGATCTGGCGCTCGGACAGGCAGAGCGCGTGGGCGATCTCGATGCGCCGCCGCCGCGTCAGGTAGCGGTTGAAGTGGAACTCCTTCTCCAGCTCCAGCGTCTGGTAGCGGGTGTACGCGGTCCGGGCCCTTTTCCCGTCCGGCCCGGTCATATCTGGAGCAGACAGAGTAGAGCCGAGAGGCACTGTTATTCCGGTTCCGGGAGGGGGGCCCTGGATGGGAGAGGGGCGTGGAGCAGGACCCAGGCGTCCGTGGCACCCAGCTCGCCGCAGCTCCAATCCTCCCCGCTCCAGACGCCCGGCATCCGAGATCTCGCTTCTGCACCCCCTTCTCCTGCAGCCCCCACTTCTGCCGGCAGTGAATGCGCCCGGCTTTGTCTCTTGCTCCCTCCCTGTGCCTCACCCTTCGCTGGGCTCAGGCGGCCGCTCGCCCCGAGAGGGAGCAGAGCGGCTGCACTTTTGCCCTGGAAAGCTCGTTTTTACTGCTCGTCCCCTCCTTTGCAGCCTCAAAATTTCGGGGGTCGGCAGGACCCTTCCCCACGTTCCATAAACCCCATCCTTCATCCTAGAGCGAGTGCAGCTAGCTGGGCGAATAAAACCGTAGCCGAATCTGGAGACAAATGATTAAAAATACTCCTCCCCAGCTAAAGACCTAGCTAGACCTGCTTTGGCTCTATCCCCCCAAGCTGTGAAGACCCTCTTAAAGACTTCTCCCCCTCTGGTTAAAAAAATAATAAATCTATATTTGAGGAAAAGCCAAGCTCTCCTCGCCTCCCCCCCCCCCACCTCCCCAAACGCAGAGAAGGAAAGCCGGGAAGACAGAGAAAAAAAAAAAAAAAAAAAAGGGGGGAGCGAAAGCGAGAATTACCATGGCTGATGTGAAGCTTCCTCATCCAGGGGAATATCTGCGGAGTCTGCCCCTCGGGCGCGGCTGTGGAGGTGGCCATGGGCTCTGGCTGTGCCCGAGCTAGGCTCGGGCTGCTTAGCTGGCTCGCCGCTTCCTCAGGCTCCGAGGATGCGCTGGCCTCGTCTATTTCGGTGAAATTGGCGCTGGAGCTGGCCGGGGTCGCCTGGTCGGAGGGGGACGAAGCGGAGGGCTTGGCGCTGTGGCTGTCGCCGTTGGTGCAGGGCAGGGACTCGGGCGAGGACAGGGAGCAGCTCGACGCCGCCTGCCTGAAGCGGGGCTCCTGGGCGGGCGCGGGGAAGGCGCGCGAGCTCTCGCCCACCGCCCCAAAGTGGCTGGAGGAGGCCGAGGAGCGGTTGACGCTGAGGTCCATCCCATTGTAATTGTAGCCGTAAGAGCCGGTGTGCATGGCAGCGGGATCCCTGTAAGAGCCGCTCAGAGAGCTGCCACTGCCATAATTTAGCAACTGATAGTCCGGGCCATTTGGATAACGCCCCGAGAAGGAGTTTACAAAGTACGAGCTCATTTGGGTGATTTTGGAGGGCTTGATTTGTGGATCGTGGTCGTTATAACCCTGTGCTTCACGATTTATGATGTATTAATGAATTATAGCGATGCACTGTACTTCGTTTTGCTATGTATGCGGCCAAATATGGGGGGGGTTGGAAGGGGGGATGGGGGGGCGTTAGGGAATCACGTGCTTTTGTTGACCAGTCGTAAATTCTCGCTGATGACCTCAAGAGGTAATTCATGCTCTATGGTTACAAATAATGACGATCCGAGAATCGTTAGGGCCGATTCAATGCGAGCCTCCGAGAGAGGGGGAAAAAAGGAGAAGGGGGAGAAACAGGGAGAAGGTTGGCGGCGGCCTCTGAGCAGAGCGCGCCNCGGCTGCCTCCCTGCTGGCTCCCGGCAACCGCCGGGCGAGAAAAGAAACCCTGGCCCGGCTCACCCGCAGAGTTGAGTCTTTTAGAGGGGGGGACCCAGTTGAGCCTTTACCCACTTTCTTGGAAGTGGGGTTAGACTACTGGTATCCTTCTCCTTGCCATTATTATTATTATTATTTTCACTCTGGATGAGATGATCAAAAACTGAGTTGCTTTTCCCTCCTGTGGGCTTTGCAAGTCTCCGAGTTGGGGACGGAAATGGGGGGGGGGCGGAGGGTTAGAAGATGTGTGAAAAACAATTATTGCAATGCGTTTCCCCGCGAGCTCAGACCCGCCAGCTTCCTGCCGGGACTGCTGTGTCCCATGCATAGCGTCCAGGCGGAGCTGGCAGCGCTGGGCCGAGGGTTCCACGGAGCCGCTTTCACTTCTGTGCCCTTTAGAAGTTTGGGATCCTCCTCCTGACTTCCTCCCCATCCTTAGCCCAGGCCCGGAGAATGGCAAAGCGGGACAGGGACCCCGGAGGACGAAGAGTGCTGGTGCTGAGCGGCCTGGTTCAGGGGAAACCAGTGGCAGCGACAGACTAGGTGGCCGGGGTTTGGGGTTCTGAGAGTTCGGGATCAAGGCAAGACCCTTTCACCCCGTCACCAGATTCCCGGCTATTGCATTGGGAGGCGCCACTGAAGGCCCCTTGCTGGCATCTGGGTAGTTTCAGAACGTGCTCGGCGGCCCACATCTTCCCTGGAAAGGGGTTCCGAGGACCAGCGGCGCCTTGCTGAGCACGCTGGGCGGCCGGAGACCGCCGCAGCTGGGCCCCTTCTGCCTGGTGACTATTTTCTTTAAAAATAAAAAAGGGAGAGAAGGGGAGGAGGAAGAAAGGAAAACAGTGTCCGCTGCTTGCCGCCTGGGTGAGGGTGAGGGTGGGGGTGGGGAGAGGATGGGTCGTTTTTTTGGTTGAGAGGGTGAGACCACAATGCCCCATCACCTGGCCTCCTGCCCTCAAGTCTCCAAGGAGCAGGGAGAAGTCGCGCCCCCCACCCCACGCCCGCCGGCGGCGCGGCCTCGACTGCCCCTACTTGTCAATGAGCTCCTGCTAGAGGCAGGAAGGGGCTCCTGGAGCCTTCAGCTGCGCGCGGAGAGACACCCGGTGGCCCCGATTTTGGTCTCCAGAGCCACAGGCCGGGAGCCCAGGGCCGAGGCCGGCGGAGAGCAGGCCATGCGGGCAGGCCGAAGGCGCCGGGCCTCGCGAGCGTGAGGACAGAGGCGCTGCCGAGAAGCCAGGCCCTCCTGGCTGTCTCTGCAGGGGCTCCGGGGCTCGGGGCCTCGGTCGCGTCCCTCGTGCCGCGGACCAACGAGGAATAAGAGGGATAAGAGGGGAAGCGGCCCTTCTCCGTCCCCCAAGTGTGCACCGGGAGAGGCCGTCCTGAGCCTCCGCACTGGCGAGGCGCGCGCGGGCGCCTGGGCGGGACCGCTCCGGCCTTTATCTCCGCTGTAACTTCCGAGTCGTGTCGGGCCCGCCGGGGCCGACCGGGGCTCCAGCCTTCGCTGCGGAGTTTCCG
>NW_027532169.1:3960856-3965096 GCF_008692635.1 Crocuta crocuta | reverse complement strand
GCTACTTTTAACGTCTTTATTATCATCATCATCATCATCATCATCATTAATAATATTAATATTATTACCGAAGTATTTCACGTCCAGAGCTAAGACAAGACTACAAACACAACACATAGAAAATTAATAAAATAGAACTTTGTTTTCTTCTGAGGCTCCTCTTCTTACTTCTAGGTAGTATGTGCTCCTTCCAGTGGCTTTAGGGTGGGGGTGGGAGAGAGGTCTGGGGTCAGGGAGTCTTCGAGGCCCCCGCTGAGGGGACTGCGAATCTACCATTGAACCGTGCACCGGGGACATGGACGAAATGAGACGCGACACGGACAAGAGCATTTTGCTCTGCTTCCAGGAAACATCAAGTGAGTCCGGTCCTCAGTTCTCAACAGGGGAGCCTGACGGGGCCGAAGCGGGTCCCGCAGGGATGGAGGGGGCGCTCAGGGTGCTGGGTGCGCTCAGGCGGCAGGGCCTCCCAGCGCCCGGTGAGAGCTCTGCGGGCGGGGGCGTCCCCGAGGGCGCTGGGCCCCCGCACGTGCCGTGCGCTAGACGGCAGGTCCCCCGGGTCCCCCGCCCGCAGAGCCTTCTCGGGGCTCTCCGAGGCCCTCGGCTCCCCACAGGCCGCTCCCTTCGCGTCCCCCCTCCCTTTCCAACGCCTTCACTCGGCTGGTTTTTCTTCCTCCTCCTCGGCACTGAGCTGAGACGCGCTGAGCAGTTTGCTCTCCTTTTTCCACTTCATGCGCCGGTTCTGGAACCAGATCTTGATCTGCCGCTCGGTCAGGCACAGGGCGTGCGCGATCTCGATGCGCCGCCGCCGCGTCAGGTAGCGGTTGTAGTGAAACTCCTTTTCCAGCTCCAGGGTCTGGTAGCGCGTGTAGGTCTGGCGGCCGCGCCGGCCGCTGGGCCCAAAGGAGGAACCTGTTACGCAGAGAGAAGATGCTGAGGCCTGGGGTCACCGGGGCCAGAACCCCCTCCCCCACCCGACCCCCAGACCTGGCCCCCAGCCTGTCCCGGGATGCCCTCCTTTCTACCAGTTCCCTGCTTCCCCCCCCCCCTACTTTCTCACTCCTCCAGCGCCCCCTCCAGATGCCCTCCGGGTCTCCCAGGCCTGTGCCTCTGGTCTAGACGCTCGGTGGGGGATGGGAGGAGGGCTTAAAATCCCACCTGAGCCTAGGGGGAGGGGCTGGGGAACCACTGGCCAGGTGTGTCTCTTCCTAGCCTCATCTTTTCCTTCCATCTATCTGGCTCCCCCACCGCCCTGTGATAGATTCCAGCCCTTAATCCGTAATGACGTGGATCGATCCATAGTCGGCATTAACGGCTCCTCACTTTCGTGTCCCGCTAATGGACATCAATTTGGGACTGGAGGCCGACAAATAATCCAACCTGAGACCCAGGCGCCTGCCTCTCCCCGTCTCCCCCTCCGCCGGCTCCCTCTCCCTTTCTTCCCCTGATTCTCCCTCCCTCCTCTGACTACCACCCCTTTCCTGGTGCCTCCTCCTTCCCCAGCCCCGGACCCCCAGGGAAACACAGTCCGGGACAGACACAACTCTCCCTCGCCAGCGTCACGCCGCCCCCCTTCCGATGACGCACTCCGTTTTTAACGGAACCGTCTTCGGGTGGGGGACCCGACCGGGGCTGGGGGCACGAGAGGGGAAAGCCACGCCAGTGGCTGCGGCCCCTGCCCCCTCCCCTGCCCGGGACTCCGGCCCTGGCCTGGCGCTCCCGGAGAGCCCACTCGCTCCCCCTGGCTCCCGGTGCAGCTGGGACTTTGCAAACTTTGGAACTCCTGAGGGCGAGGGGACAGAGCGGGAGTCGGGGCGGGCGCCCCGTCCTCCCTTAGCTCCNGCGGGAGGGCTCACTCACTGTTGCACGAATTCATCCGCTGCATCCACGGGTAGACCGGGGTGGAGCACTTCTGCTCCTCCGCCTCGCCGAACACGCTCTTGTCCTGCGCACAGTCTGACTTCCGCGGCTCCGGGTGGAACCGGGGCGGCTCTTCGGCGCCCGAGAGCGCGCAGGCCGACTCCTTCTCGCGGTAGAAGGCCGGCGCCGGCCCGTAGTCGCAGGGCGCCGCTCGGCCGTAGCCGCCGCCAGCCGGCGGGTAATAGGAGGAAGCGGCAAAGCCCTTGTCCTGGCCGGGCCCGGGCCCGTAGGGCGCGGGGTAGTGCCTCAGCGGGTCCGCATAGCCCGACGAGTAGAGCGGTAGCTGGCCCAGGAAGGACTCCTGCCCGCTGGCCAGAGTGACGGGGAAGGTGGAGTTCACGAAATAGGAACTCATTGGGAGGGGAGGCGCGCTCGGCCGCTGCTGCTCCGCCGGGTTTATGATTTGTTGTGCTTTATAGTCCGAGCGCCGCGCCTATTAGTAGTATATCTGAGATTGGGTTTTAGCTGAGGGGGGATGGCGAGGTGCCAGTGAGGGCCAGAAGGAAATACAACCATCTGATCCAACACTGACCAATGGCAAAGGCAGGAATTGTCAAATAGCACCCAGGAGGAGCGCAGCCCGCGCGAGGGACCCGCGCACGAACCTATCAACCTTTTTTTTTTTCCCTCCTTCTTCTCCTTCTCCTTTCTCTCTCTCTCCCCGACAACACAACGCGTCCCCCACCTACGTAGGATCTGCGAAAGAGGCGTCTGTGCCTTTGAGGGAGGAGGGAGCATGTGGATTGAGACCACGCCATCCCCCAGCGATTAAATAAATATATCCCTCCCCTCCCCACGCAGGAGAGGAAAAAGTTAATTGTGTTTTCAGAAAAGTTAACCCCTGCGTTGCTTCAGCCCGGTTCCCTCAAGGGAAGGGGGGGGAAATGTCCCCGGAATGAATCTCCGTGTGGGGAGGAGAGGACTCAGGGAAAAGGTTTGCTTCTAGGGTTTTGTGTGGGTAGGAAAGGAGAAGAGCTGGCTAGTTAGCATCGTTTTCAGAAAGAGGCGAAGAAGAAGAAGAAGAAGAAGAAACGCTCTCCTTCCCAGGTGAAACTGTTTTTTCCTGCTTCCCAGGTCTAGTCTGTCTCCTCCAAGCCTGGGTTTATTATTCTCGCTTCTTCACAATTCCTATGGGCCGGAGGGCAGGCCAGAGCCTGCGGCCCAGAGGACCCAGAAGGCCGGGAAATGGGAGGAGGGTGTGAGCCCTCCGGCTCTGGGGTTGGGTGAAGCCAGGCTAGGCTAGGAGCTAGCTTCTTGGAAGGTTACAGGGGCTGCCCCAGACATCCTGCCGGGTTCCAGCATGTACTGCTTGCTCTTGGCACGAGAAGGGGCGCTGGGGAAAAGGGACTAGTCTTCTCACTTGGGGGATAGGAAGAGGAAGAGGAAGGGGCATCCCCCTGCCTAGCTTCCTCTGATCCCTACCCTGCCTGCAACCCTCACTCCACCCCCACCCTCTACCCCCCCCATCATTATAATATCCTGGGCTACAGATTCTTAAGAAGCAAAGATATCGCAGCACATCGGGTTACAGGGAAGACATTGCTCGTCCTCTATTCTGGGTCGTCAAAAACTGCCTAATATTTGCGGCAATCAGAGACAGCCGGGAAGAGAGGGGCCCCTACTCCTTTTCCAGGTCTCTCCAGAAGCTGGCAGTTCTTTTTAAAATGATTTCTTTCCCAAGACTTGGTTTGGGCTCAGTTTTGAAAGGAGGGAGAGGTGTGTCAGGTGCTGGGGGGCGGGGGGCTCAGCAGGCAGCTTACAACTATCAGCCTGACTCCCCTCTCCAGATGCTCACCACCCTTGGGTCAGGCTCTCAGCGACTCTCCAGTCCCTCCCACAGCTCACATTTGTATCACCAGCTTTGCTGCTGCACAGGCTTGGGTGTGAGAAAGAGTGCTCATCTCTGTTCATCTCCCCCCCCCACCCCCGCCCCCACCCAGGGAAAATGAGCCCTGAAGCCAGGCTGGAAGACTGAATCACAGTATGTTTTCAACACTCTAACTAGGCTCATGGAAGCCAGGCAGTAAAGGTTGATAATGTTCAGACCTGGGTTCAGGAATGAGCCAGGACATGTGACAATATCTGATGAGGAAGGGGGGCGTCTGGTGCTTTGGGCTCCTTTTCGTGGGCCAGGCTTGCCCACTACAGATGGCCCAGGATTCCAAGGAAAGTGGTTGGGATACTAGGGAAAGCGCTGAGCTTGGTGGCCCAAAGTGGGAAATTGGTCGGTCGCCCCGTGGCCTACAAGGATCCCGGAACTCAGGACAGCTTCTAGGCTATACCTTCATGGCCACATGGTGATCTCTGGATGTCTCACCTTCCA
>NW_027532169.1:3956340-3959558 GCF_008692635.1 Crocuta crocuta | reverse complement strand
TAGTAATCAAAATTTGAGAAAATAAACTCAAGTCTTCTAATGATGAAGAATGGTAGGTGTCCCAATCTAGCTGTGATTGGGCCCACTCCTAGAGAGGAATTGGGAACATTTGGGCCAGGGGAGCAAGGTCAGGAGAGTGCCTGTATGCACCTCTCTCGTCCTCGCCGCCGAGGCTGGGCCTTGGGCCATATCTGTCCTGCCTCATCCCTGGTCACAACGTCCCCTTCCTAGAAATGGACAGTGTGGGCTTTGCTGTAGAGTCGGGAGTAAGTAGGATGCTGTAAGAGAGGGAGACTTCCCTGATAGAGAAGCATGAAAACAATCGCCTCGTCCCTTAGAGTCACGTCCCCAAATTAACCTCACCTCTGCAGGTTGCCTGTCGTGAGATGGAGCCCCAGAGGCAGGGCCTGGGCGCCTGGAGTCCGGCATGAAAGGAAATAGCGCCTCATCGCTCTTATCTAAGCCCAGAGGTATTTATGAGCGTTTATTCGTCTGATCCGTTTGTTTGGGAGAAAGAGCAGACGGGCCGGGCCCGGCCAGAGGCCGCCTGGTCTCTGGAGCCAGATCTCTACGAATCTGTCTGTGGTTCGGTCCACCGCCGTCTGTCTGTCTCCAAGGGGGAATATGTAAATACCCAGCAGGCACAGCCGCCTGCCAGTCTGGGGTGTGTCTCCCAGCCCCACGGTGGAAGAGTGTATATAGAGAGATGGATATAAATGTGTACCAAGTCTTGAGGACACAGCAGAAGGACTGTACAGAAACCCCACAGGCAGAATTTATAACTGTAACATTCTGTGCTGTGAATCCGAGCTCCCCTGGACGCGCACGCATTTTCATTTCCCAGGGAAATATCCGAGTTGTGCTCAGCTCATGAGTAAAATTCTCCTGTACCGGTAACTGCAGGGAGAGGTTTTTGCCTGCATGTGCATGGAGGAGAGGAGGATTTAGACACCGTCCAGGTTTCCCATTTCCCCGCAGCTACGAAGCTGCCCCCACCTCCACCTCACTGGGTCGTGGGCACCTTCCCCCCCAGCCCACTCCCAACTCGGGCTGGGATGGAGCGAATTAAAATATCTCCACTCAGTTCTTCCCCTAGACGTGGTGATTCTCTGAATTTGGGAAACGTAAACGTTCCCAGAGGGACTTCCCAACCTTTGGGAGCTGTTTACTAGGGATATTGCCTTAAAATTAGCCCGTCCGAAGCACGGTACAAAGAGCTCATTTCCATTATGCAAATGAACGGCACCGTCTCTGATCTTGGGGGGGGTGGGATGGGCCGTGACGCTCCGCTTATGCTCCCCGTTCCCGGCACCCAGGTCCATGGGCACCCCAAAAGCCCCGAAGTGTTTCAACCCCCTGTACCAGCCGCCTTCCCTCCCCACCTGTCCTTTGGATTGCCCACAGGAAAGAGGGGCGCAAGACTTGCTGGGCACGCTCCCTCGGGGCCTCCGCACTGGGCCCGGCCTTCTGGCCTTGAAAGTCAGTCTTTCTGCAGAAATGCTGAAAGGGCAGCTCTCCTGTGGTCTAGACTCTTGAGGCGCCGCAGCCGCTGGGTTTGCCCCCCAGCACCGCTGGGCCCCCTCGCTCTGGGCTGCTCCTCCAGTTCTGAGCCAGACCCTAGTAACACCTCGGCCTGCCTGGCACCACAGGCAATTTCCTGGACCCCCCGCCCAGGAACTGGGGCCACAGCACCTTGAAAGGAGCGACCAGAGCTTCCTCCTGCGGCTTGAAAGCCCGAGCTAATCAGTAACCCGTGAGACAGGGGCCAATATTCAAACTCGGCAGCAGAGGCCCGTACCCCTGCCCTCGCCACCCCCTTCTGCGAGAGCGCTCGGGTTAAGCGGGTGTGAGGGGTCCGGCAGGAACGGAAATCACAATGGTTTGGTTCCTTAATGATTGATCCCTGCTCCCACTCCCCGTTTTTTCCCAACGCATATTTGTGTCGATTTCGCTTGAAACGATCGAGAATGGGGGAGGGGATCCACACTCACTTGCAGACACCAACAGTTTCCAGAAAATTCGGCTCAGTTCCTTCACCACCGGACTCACCGGCCAAGCAACTGGCAAGACCCACCAGCCAACCCGGAGAACACAGACCCGGTCTGTCTTTTGACAGCCGAGTGGAACTGCGGGGACCGGCGCCTCCCCTGCTGGCCCCCTCCTTTGGCCGGAAAGAAAACCAAATAAACCTTGAACAGCCTTGGCCTCGCATCTCCTGAGCGGCCCGGATGGTCCCCTGTCCAGCCTTGGAGGGGCAGGAGGGTGAGGACACGCGACTCTGATCCCCCAACCCTTTGGTTCAGGGCCCCCTGCCCGCGGGATGCAGTATTAGTCCTTTTTAAATATGTCCTAGAAAGAGCCGCTTTCCCAGCCAGCCGCTGGGTTCGGAGCTGGAATGGGGCGGGCCGGGAGGAGGGGACACTTGTTCTCTATTCCGCACGCGGAAGGGCGGGTACCAAGATCCAGCACAAAGCGACAATCTGGGCCCGGAGTCCCCTGAAATCCGCCGAACCTGAGCAGCAGGGGCTCCGAGCGGGCGTCGCGCACGGTACAGGCAGTGTCGCCAGGCTTGTGGTGCCGAAGCCGCATGTCTCGGAACGGACGGTAGATGGCAGCAAACCGCATAATTTGGGTCAGAGCAAACTGTCTAAGGGATGATTTATACCTCGCCAAGACTACAGGAGAAAAAGACCTTCAGTCTGGATGGGTTTGGGGAATTTTTTCCCTTTGAGAATAGGCCCCGAGTGCCGTGGGTGCTGGCGGAGAACTTCTCTCGCTGTGCCGCCGAGGGACCCCGCAGACCCCCAGTGCGGGCCTGCTTCCTTCTACCTGCGCGGCCAGGNAGCCACAAGTGGCCTGTATCCCTCTCTTCCCAGCTCAGGATCCAGAGATCCAGGATCCCCCTACCCACCCCCGTCCCCCGGCGATCCCCAGGCAACCAGAGGCCCCAGGCCGAACGCTCTGCATTTGGTCTTTAAAAAGAGAAAAGCAATCACCTATTCGTGTAAACCAAACTAAATCATAGTCTCTCCTGCCCTCCACCCCCCAAAACCGCTTATCTCTCCGCTGGCAGCTTCCCCAGAAGTCTTCTCCCTCGCTCTATTTTTAGGTCCTCACCGGCTTTCCCTTTCTTCCTCTCCACCAGTTACTTTAGGAATTTCTTTCTCCCCCCCCACCTTCTTCTCCCCCCTCCCCACCCCCAGGAGGCCTGGCTGGAG
>NW_027532169.1:3950907-3956325 GCF_008692635.1 Crocuta crocuta | reverse complement strand
CCTTGGCTTCCCTAACTGGGTTCTCTTTTTTTTATTTCCTCCTCCTCCTTCTCCTCTCTGTCCCTCTCCTTTTTTTTTTTTTTATTATTTTTTTTAATTCTTGTTTACAAGCTTCAAACACAACAGCACACTCCGCCGCTTCTTCACAATCACCACGGCTGGATCCAGGAAAGTTTGAGGTGTTTCCACCTCAGACACACGCATGGCAATTTCCTCCACCGAAATCCGCACACTCACACCCATAAAACGCAAGTAATAGAATCAATAGTGCACAGACACCAACACCGCCGGAACCTACCGCATTAAAAACCACAAAACTGTCTCCCTGCAGAGCGAGGCTCCCTCCTGCGGGAGTGCGGGAGTGGCGACAGACCTGGGCACTCTCAGGCTGGNTGCCTCCACCCACAGCCCTTTAATTTCAAAAATGTCTCCGAAGGGAGATAATGAGCATTTCTCTGTGAACTGTTCTTTCTGTGTCCCTCTAGCCGCCGCCTCCTCGCCCTCGCGGGCCTCTGCGGACATTCCAGGCCCTCCAGAGACCAGGACGTCCCTCGGCGCCACCGNACAGAGGCCGTAGCGACAGGCTTCTAGGGCGCCCTGGAGCCCAGACACCCCCATCCTCTCCTTTGCAGCCCCCTCGCTTGAGCCTCTCCTCCCAGCTTAAAAGGGCGACATAGAGCTCGCCTCCGTGGCCCCTTTCGGTTCCTCCTCCCGGCCGCCCTGCCTTGGCTCCCCCTCCAGGAAGCAGCCACCCCTCTCTCTGCCGCCACCGAATTTCCTGGGAAGCCTCTTCCTGAAGCGCCCAGAGGTGGGGTTCAGCCCCGTCTTGGAGGGGGGAGGAGGAGAGGGAGACAAACCCAAGCCCCACCCCCTACAAAATCGATGCAAAAGAATTAGAAGAGAATTGTAGAATCTCTCTTACCTTTGTAGACCTTGGGGTTTCTTTCCTCCGGTTGAAAGGGGTGAGGAGGAAGGAGGGGGGGAAGCGTTCTGTTTCTTCTTCATCTTCCAGATAATATTGTCCCAACCTGAGAGCCGTCGCTTCCCCTTCTCTGACTTAGGAGAGAGGGTGTTTCGCTTTTCTGATATTTGCATAGAAAATGGAGTAAGTTCTGGCTTTGAAAAATGGTATCAGGCTGCAGTCCTGGGCAGATTGTCCATTTACCCTCCATGATGACTAAAATCCCAGATCAGCAAGCAAATCAACTTAGAAATTAAAATTATTTTTGGTTCTCTCTTTTGTGTAATTCCCACCCCTCCTTCTCTCTCTCTCTCCCTCTCTCTCTCTCTTCTTTCCTCTCCCTCTCTCTTCCCCGCTCTCTTTTTCTTTATCGAGTGATACTGAAGTATAAAAATATCAAGAGGCTGGAGCCCTGAAGGACGACAGTGCTCCGACCTAGGTGTGGTGTCCAAAAGAATGCTGCATTATAACCACCAGGGAAATGATAAAAAGTTCATGTTCACGATCGCCCGGCCACATGACCGGCGCCGGCCAATCGCTGGATTCAACCACTCATAAACTTCTATCACAAAGTTGTAAATTTTCATAAAACAACAAGGAATTTATTGCATTTCTTCATGGCTGCTCCACCAGCAACCCTTTTCTCAGTCGCCATCTTCTTTTCTTCTCCTTCTCGCTATTTGGGGAAACCCCAATATGAGAAGGGGTGAGATTTGGGGTGCAGGGAATCAGGCGGAGGAGCCCCAAGGGGTTCATCTGGGAAGGGGATTCTTTCCAGAACCTCCCTATTCTCGCAGGAGCTCTGCCTCCCTCTTCTAGTGAGAATTCACCCCAAATCCTCCACACAGGGGCCCTTCTGAGGTAGTTTTGGGGTGAGTCGGGAGTAGCAGCAGGTATCCAGAATTGCCACTTGCGTCAGGGCAAAATGAAAGCTTCAGTGCCCCCTCTCCCCTTCTGAATGCCTCCCTCATTCCCAGCCCTCTAGATGGCAGGACCCGTCACCTGTGAGGCTTGTAGCATTGCGGGTGTGGGGGCCCTAGATCCCCTAGGGCCTAGTTTTTGCCCCGGGAGAGGAAAGGCAGCCCTGATAGAGGCCAAGGTGGAGGGTCTAGCAGCCAGATTCTCGCCTTTGCACCCCAGAAATTAGAAGAGGGGGAAGCCGGACCCCTGCCTCTCTCGCCCAATGCCCGCACACCCGGGTTCCCAGTGACAGCTCCGTGCCCTCTCCAGGGGGCTCTGCGGTCATTAATGGGGGACACTGCAGGTTCAGGGGACTTTTACTTACAAATTCAAATTAAAGAGATCTTCCTAAAATGAGTTTCCATTCCAATCCGCTTCCCCCCCTCTCTGTCCTGATACCTGTTCTTCACATTTAAATAATCCGAGGCTTATAATCGAATAAATTCTAAAACTCGGCTCCACAGGTCTAGATGCATAGGCGCCAGCTTCCAGGTTTATGTGCCTCCATCAGGGGGTGTTTTGGAAGAAAAAAAAAACCCACCACCACCAACCAACAATATTCACCTAGTGTTTCCCAGGCCCCCCTGAAATACTCCCGTATTTTGAATTGAGCTACCAGCGCCCATAATGCAGGAAACGAAATAACATCCCCCCCCCCAAATGTTTTTTTCTCTCTTTTCTCTTTCTCTGTACCCCGGAGAAGATTCCAGGCTGCCGGCAGCGGGGACCGCGGGGTAGCAAGGCGCCGAGGAAGCCGGCGGANCGGCCTCTCTCGTTCTCAGGGCACCTTTCCCTCCATTTCCAAGTATCCTTTGGATCGCTGTGTGCATTTAGAATGAGATAAATTAAAACACATGCAAGTAAAAGAAGTTGAAATAAAATAACCGAATAGCTCTTGGGGAAAATGTTTGCCGAGAGCGAGCGGGAAGCCCGCAGCGCCCCGGTGTCGGAGGCCGCGCTGGGCCGGCCCGGCATCTCTGCGGACCGGACCGGCCTCTCGCTCAACGCCAGGAAGCCGGCGTGGATCTGGGCGGCCACCTTCCCTCTCCTTCCCCTCTTCCTTGCATGGGGCCTAACACTTCGGATTTCAGCTCTGGAGCTGGGCCCCAGCCGCGCCGCCGCGCCGCAGCCTGGTCTGAAGGCCTGGACGAGGAAGGATTTGCGTAACTGTGCGCGTTTTGTTTTGGGAATGTGGGCCACTGAGCTTGTGGGCTCATGGATGTGCTGACTGGTGGTGGTGGTGGGGGGGGTGCGAATGTGAATCTGTGTTTATAAGGCAACGTGTGAATGTGCGTTGGTATGTATAAATGTTTCTGGGAGTGAGTGTGAATGTGTGTTTCCTGGTGAGTGTGTGTGAACGTGAGTGCATGCTGGGGTGTGTGAGTGCCTGTGTGTTTATTTATGAACATGGGGCCAGGGGTGTTTATTTGTGACTGCGTGTGACAATGTATATATTTCTTTATGTGTGATGTCAGCCTGTAAATGTGTGTCAGCTGTGCGTTTGGGTGTGTCAGAATGGGTAAAGGGAATGCGTGTGTGATATCAGGGTTCGCTCGTTGGTAGCCCCCAGAACAAGGAGCAGGGAAAAGAGCAGACCCCAGCGCAGAAAGAAATGACTAGCGGCAGAAGTTGGAGCCCAGAGGCTCTGGGATGCATGGCTAACCCTGACCCTCTCCCCGCCCCCCCTGCCTCCCCCCGCCTCAGTTTTAGGGAAACAGAAAATAGGGCATATCTGTTCATTTTTAAATTGTGTTTTATTTCTCCATCTTCAAGAACACATACAACGTAAAGAGGATCACAGGGGCTCATGGAAACAAGGAGCATTGGGTAGGCCAGGTGCACAGCGGGGACGGCGAGCTAGTCGGTGGGTCCACGGGGCTCCCTAAGGCCCCTTCAGTGCGGCTACTGTGAAGGCAGGGGGGGCTCAGGAGGACGGGAAACCACACACTGTAAGTCCAGACCCACAGACCACAAAGACAGCGTCAAAAGAAAGGGGCTTACAAAACGGCAAGATTTTACAAAGACCTTACAATAGCGACATAGAAAAGGGGAGGCAAATTCCAGAAGGCTACAGAACAAGTAGATGATGTCCTCATGTCGTACAAAACAAACCCGACGGACGTTTCTATAGGTAGTATTTTTTTTTCAGTGTTAAGAAACCAAAATTTCACCTTCTCTCCCTAAAAAAACGTTTACACTGCTTCCCACTCTTTAAATAGGTTTCCCCCTCCCGATTTAATTGGAGTTTCCTGGTTCAGTTCTCAGAGCTGGGCTTCAGCTCTCCCTTTCTCAGCTCTCTTCCTCGCCTCTCACTCTTCCTCCTCCTCCTCCACCTCGGCCTTGTCCTGGCCTGTGGCCCCAGGACCCGCCGTCTTGTTCTCCTTTTTCCACTTCATGCGCCGGTTCTGGAACCAGATCTTGATCTGCCGCTCGGTCAGGCACAGGGCGTGCGCGATCTCGATGCGCCGCCGCCGCGTCAGGTAGCGGTTGTAGTGAAACTCCTTTTCCAGCTCCAGGGTCTGGTAGCGGGTGTAGGTCTGGCGGCCTCGCTTTCGGTCAGTCCCTGCACATAGCGTTAAAGGCGAATAATCAGCGCGTGTAGGAAAAGAAGAGGTGGGAAGAGCTCATTTCTCCACCAAACCAAATTCTTATTTTCCACCCCACCCCCACCCCACCCCCAGCGTGTGCTGGCTTTTCTACAGACCTCCTGGGGCAAACATCCCCACTTTCCACCCAGGAAAGTCCTCCAGCTTCGGGCTTCTGAACCCAAGGTTTAGCCTGCTGGCTCTTGTGGGATGAAAGAAGGTTAATCCTCCGCATCACTCCTGGGACCAAGGGCCCCCAAGCCTCCCCTTTTGGATACTGACTCTCCTGGTCTTTAAGGCAAGGGGCAATGGAAAACCATACAAGTGACCCTGGAGTGGAGCTCTGGGCCTGGCCCGAGTGCTTCTAAAAAGAAAAGGAAACAAAGGAGCCTTATAGACCCAGTCTCTCTCTGTCTCTCTCTGTCACACACACACACACACACACACACACACACCCTATTATGGAATGAGGAGGAGGTGAGAATTTGCAGATTTCCTTGGGGCCTGGAGCTGACCCAAGAGCAGTTGCCCTCTGATGACCATTTTCCAGTGAGTGGCCGACGACGTTCAGACAGGGCCAGGNCTCTCTCTCTGTCTCTCTGTCTCTCTGTCTCTCTCTCTCTCACACACACACACACACACACACACACACACACACACCCTATTATGGAATGAGGAGGAGGTGAGAATTTGCAGATTTCCTTGGGGCCTGGAGCTGACCCAAGAGCAGTTGCCCTCTGATGACCATTTTCCAGTGAGTGGCCGACGACGTTCAGACAGGGCCAGGCTGTCTTGCCTGCCCTCCGGCCCAGACAGCCCAGTTCTCCAAATCAATACTTGGGCCTCCAGGAGGAAGGCACAGGGGAGACAGCAGCCTGGTTCGGGGTTGGGGAGCGGGGGGCCGAAGGCCGG
>NW_027532169.1:3949359-3950782 GCF_008692635.1 Crocuta crocuta | reverse complement strand
GGTGAGGGGGTACTGGGGGGTGGGGCTGTGCCAGCCCTCCTGGGAAGTAGACATGGGAGGAGGGGCTAGGGGCCCTAATTTCAAGTCAGATAAAAGTCAACGTGAAATGTTTACGAGCAGAAAAATCTGGGCTTTGATAAATCAACTGGAAAGGCCGTTGAATTATGGGGCAGGTAATGGGGACCACGGCCACCGGTACTGATGGTGTAGGAGCTGGGCTTCCTCGGGCTGGATCAGGAGCCTGCGGACCACCAGCCTTGGGCCTTCTGAGCCCTGGGGTTGGCCCCTGAGTCCAGGGACGCGTTAAGAAAGATGTCTGGTTCCGGCTACTCAGGAGACCCTGCTGTCCTGGGGCTCGTGCAGCAGCTGGCTCGGTGGCCTGCCCTCTCAGTAACTTTTGATTTGGCTCCATGGAGTCGTAGTCCCTCTCCTGAGAGGACATTCGCCCTTCTGGAAGGATACCTGCAAACNGGGGGCCCCGAGAGGCTGCCGCGTCCCCCAGGGCCGACCTCCTACCGGAGCATTCTGGACGCGGAAAGGGGCAGTCGGGCCAGGAAGGGGGCGCCTTCCGGGGAATGTGCCCGGGGCCACTGCGGCCCGGGAAGGCTCGGTGCGCGGCGTTACCTGAGCTTCGCATCCAGGGGTAGATCCGGAAGTTACTCTCGGCCGCCAAGTCCGAGTCCCTCTGCTCCTTGGCGCCCGCCGCCTTGGCGGAGTCGCCGGGACACACCCCGGAGAGGTTCTGCTCAAAGGGCGCGCAGTGCATGTTGAAGGAACTCGGCTCGAGCCCGTAGCCGGCCGCGTAGACGCCGGCTGCACTCTGGCCCGCCATGCCCCCCCCGCCGGGGTACAAGCCCTGCATCGAGGCGGCGAAGGAAGCGCCCGAACCCGCTCCATAGCCCGGGCGCTGGGGGTTGGAAGCAAACGCGCAAGAAGTTTGTTCAGGGAAGGCTCCGGTAGCGAAAACCGAACTTGCGGCTGGATATTTAGAAAATAAAGCATTCGCATAATACAATGAACTCATAATTTGGCCGGATGATTTGTAGGCAGGGACGTTTTAGTGTCGGTTTTACGAGATTCCTTGATATATTACAGAATTAGAGTCCAGATTTACACCAAAAAGGACCCCCTTTTTCCTCTCCGGACCACGTGACCCCACCCACGTGACGTCCCCTCCGCCAATGGCCGGGCGGCCTCCCCACGGCTCCCGGTAATGTGGAAAAAATTGTGTGGCGTTGGATTTATAAAATATGATCAATAATGAATGGGAAAGCCAAGCTCTGTGGATTGGGGCTGGGGGCTCAAGGGCCGCTGCCGACCCCCTTGGGCTGGAGGCAGCTTGCAGGCGAGATTTGGGGAGGAAGGGATTGAGTGGAAGGGAAAATAAATAACCTCCGAGCCATCCGTGTTGTCACCCTCCCCT
>NW_027532169.1:3947378-3949339 GCF_008692635.1 Crocuta crocuta | reverse complement strand
GTTTTTATTAATCTGGGCCAAGTCAGCCTGGCTGGGCCTTTGGGGGAACTTGGTCCCCGAGGTTCTCCGGAGGTGAGGATCGGAGGTGAGCCCGACTTCCTGGCTCTCACTGCGTGTCCCCCCAGACATACGGGCAGGGATGGAGTGAGGCTTCGCGGGTGCTCCTACAGGCGCGGGATCCAGCCCACAGGCGTTGCATACTGCGGTTTCTGTTGGCTTAAAAAAAAAAAAAAAGGTTTGAAAATAANGTTCCGGGAGGCGGATGCCTCAGTCGAGCGTGGCTGCCGGAGAAGCAGAGGCAGCGAAGGAAGGAAGGCGGCGAGCCACGACCTCGGAGCTGGGCGAAGGTGGCCAAGTCTTGGAGAGGGAGAGGTGGGGAAGAGTAACTCCCCTCTCCTCCTGCTTCCCCCCCCTTACAACCCAGTGGGGGGGGGATGGTGGAAATAAATATAAAAGCTTGTTCAACGGCCCTGCACTCCACTTTTACCAGCCACCCACCCCAAGCACACACAGGACACAGGAGAGGGCCCACGGAAACAAAAGGGGAGGTGGCGAGGGACAGAGCCACCAACCGGGCGCATCTCTCCAGCTCGGCCTGGGCGCCTGGGTCTCAGGGCGGACAGCCTCGGAACACGAAGGGAGGGGGTTTCTCTGGGCTCCCCTCCCCCGTCCCTGTCTCCTCCAATCAGGCGCAGCCGCCTCCCTCGCCCCCTGCGCCCCTGGGCCAAGGGACTCGCACCACCTGCCTCCAGCCCCCGCCCCCTCCTCTGGGCTGCCCGGCCCGGAGGGCGCAGGAGCCCGGTGACCGGCTCCCTCCCAGCTCTGCGAGGCGCCGGGGGCAAATGAGGAGCGCGGGCCGGGCCAGTCTCGGGTTCTCGCTTGTAAACTTTATTGTAACTCTTCCGCCCTTTTCAGGCGCAGACAACAGAACAAAGTATAGAGGAACAACAAAATATATAATTAGCCCTCCCACCCCCCAATAAAGCAATTCACGGATACAGGATACATTCTCTTCACAGTAAACCTAAGAACACTTTTAACAATTGCCCACAGCGCGCATGCTAACTAAAGTAACCTCTTTTGAGAAACACTTAGGACGAAATTGCCAAACCAAAGGGGGCGGGGGTGTTGGGAGGAAAAGAGAGAAGCAAGAGAGAAAGCCAGCGAGCTAGGGAGGGCAGCGGGGAGAGAGGGGTTGGGAGGGGGAAATGAGGACGAGAGAGAGAGAGAGAGAGAGAGAGAGAGAGAGAGGAGAGAGAGAGAGAGAAGAGAGAAGGGGAGGGAGACAGAAAGAATTACGGCGTGAATAGGCAGTTTCATGTTGTTGGGAGAACTTAGCAGAAATCGGTACCTCGGTCATTACAAAGAAGCACGTTCAAAGGAAAAAAGACCATTGCACAAGGAGGCTTTTTACACGGGGCGGGGGCGTGGGGGGCTCAGCCAGGCCGCAGCCGCTCACCCTCGCAGGGCGAGGGAGTCCTTGCTTAAAATCCTTTTCTTTCCCCCCTCCCGGCCCCCGAGAGAAGGGAAGGGGACCCACGGTAGCTCACACACAGAAGCTATGACGAGATACTACCACTAGCGGGNCCCTTCGGCGCGTCGCCCTCGTCCGCCGCCTCCGGGGCCCGCTCCAGCTTCTGTTTCTCCAGCTCCTCCTGCTCGCATTTGCTGCTGGGGAACTTGTCTTTGTTGTTCTCTTTTTTCCACTTCATCCTCCGGTTCTGGAACCAGATTTTGACCTGTCTCTCTGTCAGTCCCAGCGCATGCGATACCTCGATCCGCCGCTTGCGAGTCAGATAGGGATTAAATAGGAACTCCTTCTCTAGCTCCAGNGAATCTAAGGGAGCCAGAAAGGGGGAGCCCCCGCCCCTGGTAACCAGCACCAGAGTTGGGTAGGGGTGGTTCAAATCTATTAAAAGTGCCATAAACTTTAAAAGGAAGGATGTGAAGGGGGGGGGGTG
>NW_027532169.1:3946294-3947343 GCF_008692635.1 Crocuta crocuta | reverse complement strand
GTAAAGAGGCAGGATGGGGACGAATGGACCCACCTTGAAAAGCCCCCAGAGCCTCTGCCCCAGAAGAAAAGTTTCTTCAGGGTAATTAAACTATAAAGCAATTGAGAAGTGCAAAAGTTGAGCGCCCCACTCCCACCACCCTCTCTCCGCTACCCCCATAAAACACTAAAAGGGGAAAAAAGGATGAGAAGAAGAAAAGTAAGGCCGGGTGAGGGGTTTATGGATTCAGGAAATGTCGCTTAGCGACCCCCTTTCAAGGGAAACAAAAAAGAAAGGAAGGAAGGAAGGGAGGGAGGGAGGAAGGAAGGGAGGGAGGGAGGGAGGGAGGAAGGAAAAGAGGAAGGGAAGAAGGAAGGGAGGAAGGAAGGGAGGAAGGGAGGAGGAAAGGAACGCGAGGCGATCGGAGCGCAGCGGGCACGTCTTTGCAGCAGCCGGAGGAGACGCTGCCGGCCTGCCCGGCCCCCCGCCCGGCGCCCGGGCCCTGCGGTCCCCGTTCCGCCCCGGCCGTCCCCGCCGCGCGCTCACCTTGCGGGCGCATCCAGGGGAAGAGCTGCGTGGGCGACGGGCTCTGCTCTGACCCCTCGGCCTCCTCGCCCAGGCCGCTGGCGGCGGCGAGCTTGCAGTCGGCGTACTGCACCAGGTCTGGGTCCTGCGCCCCGAACAGGCTCTGTCGCTGCAGCGGGTCGTAGCCGTAGAAGTTGCCCGGGTCCCCGTGGCACGCCACGGCGCACGGGTTCTGCTGGTAGGGAGCGGTGGACAGCGACGACGGCCCGTGGTAGAACTCCTGGATCTGCGACGGGTGCTGGAAGCTGCCGCCGCTGCTGGGACCGTACACCACGGTGGGTCGGCCGCCCAGGTCCTGGGCGAAGCCGCAGTCATAATAATTGGGGCGCAGGGACTCCCCGGTTTTGTATTTGGAGAACAGTGAGTTGACGAAATAAGAGCTCATTTTATTGAATTTTGAGGCGGCGGCGGCGGCGGCGGCTGTAGTTGGGGGCTGTTGGGGAGGGGGTGGGGAGGGGGAAGGGAGGGAGAGAGAGAGAAAAAAA
>NW_027532169.1:3936202-3946252 GCF_008692635.1 Crocuta crocuta | reverse complement strand
CGGCTCCTAGTCACCCTCGCCAGGAAAGGAGAGGGAAAGGGAGGAGGGGGAAAAAAGAAAAGAAAGAAAAGGCGAAGAAGATCTCGAAGCCGCCACACTTTTTGTGATTTCCAGGAACAGAAAAGGACAGCGAAGCCTCCAAAAGTCTAAGCTTGCCTGGCAGCCCCGCCTCCCTCGCCCTCCCCCCACCCCCCACCCCCCAAACAAAAATATACCGCCACTTAAAGAGGTCCTCGCTTTACATTTCGAAGAAGGGATGCCAGTTCATAAACAGTTTTCGGTGATTTACTTCCCTGCAAATGAGTTGTTTCATATTTTGCACTGTCTTTTCATGATCATTTGCATCCATTAGAGACCCCGCATCCTATTGGCTTCTTCGTACTCCTCCCGGACAGAACGCAGAGCGAGGGTGCGAGCGAGAGAGAGCGAGCGCGAGAGAGAGCTAGAGAGAGAGAGCGCCAGGGAGTGAGGAGGGCGGGGAAAAAAAAAAAAAAAAAGGAGGGGAAGGAAAAAAAAAAAACACCCAGGGAGAGCGAGGGGGAGAGGGGGAGAGAGGGGGAGAGGGAGAGGGGGTGAGAGAGAGAATGAATACGGATTAAATCTGTTTAACTACCTACATTAATGAGATATCTCTCGCCTCACAACAAATCAAATACCTTCGCAGACCACCCCCAAAGACTGATGTGGGGGAGTCACGGAAAAAAACACGCACACACACATAGACAACGCGCCAGGCGTAGGCACGCTGTTAATTTCGCGATTTTAACGAGGCAGTTGGAGTCTTTTTAAATGTCAGGGTCGCTTCGGAAAAATGTAAAAGAACACGGTTTAATTGCGCCGAGTTTTAAAAGGTCCTATAAATGTAATTGGTATTTTAATACAAGTTATCAAATCATACAGCTTCCTCTCCTAAACATATTTTCAAACAAACGAGGTAGTCATATTTAAGGCTTTAATGATCAATTTCCTTATTATTGATAAAGGTTTAACTATCGTGTGGAGGGAATTGGCTGGGTAACCGGCCCCCAAAAAAACGGCTGTAAACTCTTTAACAAACTATAAAACGCAATAAAGCCGGAGTCTGTTGTTGTTTATGCCGCAGCGCATAAAAGCTGTTAGCATTTTACGAGTTCTTTCCTCTACAGCTATAAAACTGCAGCTTCGATCGCCCCACCGCCCGACTGCAGCGCGGTGGGGGTGACGAAGCCGAAATGAGAACGATTATGGGGTTTTTTTCGGCGCAAACGGTGACTTTCCGAGATTTTCGCCTCCTTCAGCTGTGGCCGGCACCTGCCCCCATCCCCCCTCTGGAGCCCCCACACCACCTCCGCTCGGCCCCATCCAGGCCACTCACCAACTTTCCCTCATTAAACAAACAAGCAAGGATTTTCTTTGGAGAAGGGGTCCCGGAAGGCCCGAGGAGGGACCGGGAGGGGGGATAGAAACTTTCTGGTTAATGGGCGCTGGTGAAGCAGAGAGCAAAGTTCGCCCTGCAGTTCGGCACTTCTGCAGAGCCTTCTTGGCCTGGAGGGGAGTGCTGGGCATGGAGAGAGGGGGTCTCCAGTCAGTGCTTTGGGGGGCCATCTTTGTGTGACGGGAGAGGGGCCCAGTGCCACTAGCAAGATGACACCAGGATGGGCTGTTCCACTCCTGCACCCAGGCCTTGGGACCCACCAGCCAAGCTCATTGGCTCCCACCCTTCCCAGGCACCTTCTGCAGCACCCTAGGGTGAGGGGGTACCACCACGCCCATCAGCACATCAGAGGGAGGGAAGGGCCATGGAGGTGGCTGCTGGGCATTCACCGAGGCCCAGGTGCTTGCTCTTGGTGCCCCTCTGTTCTCTGCTGTTCTCTCTTCTGCTCTAGGTAGAGGCTGCAAGAGAGTCTGTGTGGGGCGGGGGCACCTTGCAGCCTTCAGCATCCTTTGAGCCATGGTCACTGCCTAAACTGACCTTGGGGTAGATGCAGCAAGGCCACAGAGTCCCCCATCTTCTCTCCTTTCCCCTTGGGGAGCCTGTAGTTAAACCCAACTCTCTCAACAGACCTGAGGACCTGGGGCCTGGAGGCACAAGCCTAGAAGGCCGAGCTGAGTGGGCGCCACTCTCTCCCGCCTTTGCCTTTCCCAGCCTACCGGCCTGCTGGGGACGGTGGCTTGGTTTGAGAAGGCCCCAGTCCAGTCCCAGGGTCCCAACCAATGACCTCCTGAATCAGCTCACTGGCCAAGGAAAGGAAAGACAGAAGGAAGGGAGAGAGAGATAGAGAGAGAAAGAGAGAGAGAGAGAGAGAACATTTCTAATAACAAAGGTAGAGCCTTTACAAATACAGTCAAGCCATTGTTTATTCACCAGAGAGTGGTTTGCTTTGGGAAAGGGTGCTTTGGGGGGGGATCCCATGTACCCCAACCTTTGTAAAAAATGAAACCATCAGCTTTTTCCAAGGGGAAATTACCAGGAGGGCCGCTTGGTCCTTCAAAAGTGAATCAGGAGAATGGGAGAGGAGCTGAGAGGGGGAGAGAGAAAGGAGAAAAGGAGGGGAGAGAACCAAGATCTTGGATTTTTCAGTGCAAGGCTGAGGGGGCGGTGAGGCAGCGGAAGGCAGAGTTAAGTTGTTGCCGAAGAGAACATTTTTATCAAGTGCGGGGGATTTTTATGGTCATGATTTGAGGACTCACCGGTGAGGTAGAAATTCAATGACTTGTTCTAAATCATCCCCACACCGTGCCAGAAATTCCTGATGGAAGGAAAATGTTTCTATTATAAGAAAAAACAAGAAAGAGCGAGGAGATAATTTATAAACACCCAGCGGAGCGCAGATTTATTAGAGAAACTCAAGTTGAGAAACTCCGCTTGTCTCTTTGCACCCGGTCCTGGGGGAAGAGAAGAGAGGCCTCGGCGGGGCTAATTTTAAGGAGGGGAGGGAGGGGTGTGTATTTCTCAGGCAGGTTTGTCCGGATTGGGGGACACAAATCAGGCTGGGCCAGGAGGAAATGGGAGATTTGGAATCAAAAGGGTTATGGCCAGACAGCTCGTGGGTCTCAGAAGGAAAACTGCCCCCAGGCCAGGCCTCCAGCTGCTAAATTTCGGAAGGACCCGTGTCCCCGAGGTTTGCCGGGAGCAGGGCCGTCCCGAACCCGAGCTCTCACCTGGAAGCCACGGAATGCGGAGAACCGAGCTCCTGCTTCGAGCCGCCATGCCTGCCCCACATCCTTCCGGAAAACGCACACTTTTTTGGCTGCCCAACTTGGGGCGCGCAGAACCACCGAGAACATACGGGAGACCTCGCGCGCCTCGCCGTCCTGGGGAGCCCCGCGCCCGCATCACCCGCGCGCGCGNCTTTGGACACCAACGAATCCTCACCAAAGCCAGGGATCCATTTCTCCCCCAAACTGTAACCCCCAAACCCTGGGCTGGCTCACCCGGTTCCCTCTCCTGCTGATCCCGTTTCGGGGCAGCTTGCTCTTCATCCGACCTTCTACTATCCGCTCGCCCCTTTCACCTGACCTGCTCACCCGCATCCGGCCTGACACTCCTCTAGCTCCCCTCCCGGAAAATCTCATTTTTTTCCGAAGCAATTCTCCTCTTTTTATTTTGCCCATTTCCTATTATTATTATTGTTATTATTACGACCACTACCCGTTTTCAGGCATTGGTTGCCCTACGGACCACAGGAAATGGGTGAGAAGCGCTGAGACCTCCTCCTGGGGGAAATTCAGAAAATTGACCGTTTGAGGGGAAGGGGGGGAGGCCACACATTCTATCTGAAATCTATAAAATGGGGGAAACGGCCATAAGGAACCCTATATTTTTATTACGCGCAAATTATTCATGACTTTTGGTAGCNTCCGGAGATCCAGCCACCGAGGCGACCTGCGGCAGAAACTTTCATTATTAGCAGAAAAGGGGGAGGGAAACGAGAGCAGGCGAGAGAAAAGGCATCGGAAATCAGGAAATGGCTCCTGAAACTGTGCAGATAAGAAAAAAAAGGCAAGGGGGTAGGGAGAAAAAAAAAAGAAACCATAAACTCCTTTCCTCTCATACTTACCCCCGACGCTCCCCCACCCTTACACCTCAAGCCCCTAATTTCTGGCAGAGATCGCCAAGCAGTGGGTCGTTTATGGCCCGTAAAAGGGGGAGCCGAGCACTTTTCAAACCCAATAGGATTGTTTCAGATACTGAGGAGAAACAATTGGGCTTTTGGGGGGGGGGGAAGAGGAGGCCTGGGAGGCAGAGATGGGGCTGTAAAAGGATCAAGAGGCTGCCCGCGCGCCCAGACGTCTGGCCCCGCCGGACTGTGTGTGTGTGTGTGTGTGTGTGTGTGTGCCCGCGCGTGTGTGCACGGGGGGCTTCTCATTTACGACGCCCGATCCTGGAGGGGGTGCAGGGAACAAAGACAAGAGTCCGAATTGTGACAACAAAGTGTCCCTCCCTCCCGTGTCNCGGCCGTCAGCCCCGGAGCCCAGGCCCAGCTGCGGGCTCCCTGAGCTCCGGAAAGTTTCCCCTCACTGTTTGCTTTGCTGCTGTTTAGTTTCTTAACCTTCAGAAATTTATACGCTATAAACTTTTATAGCGGTCATATTCTTTTATTGCTGCGCACACGGCATTGAATTCCTCTCCCGGCTTCTCTCTGTCTCGCACTCGCGCGGTCTCCCTCTCTGAATCTCTCGCTCCCTTTTATGACAACAGATTTCCCCATCTCCGGCTTCCCGGCCTCCGCATCTTCGCCTTTGTTTGACTTTAAAGAAGCCACCCCGGGCTCAGGACCCAGACGCCGGCGGCGGCTTCCCCGGGAGGCCGCGCCCCCAACCCCCCAGCTCGGAGCCCCGCTCCAGCCGCGCCTTCGCCTTTCCTCCCCGGCGGCAGCTCGCCTGCGCCGCTCCCTCTCCGCGCCCGCTGGCTCCGGGGAGCCCAGGATGCGAAGGGAGCCTAGTCTACACAAGCTCTAACGCCCGATCCCTTCCATAACCCGAATGGAACCCTCCTCGGAGGAGGTTGCGGGGCCGGGGCGCTGCCAGACCCAGGAGCTTCGCTCTCTCCTGCCTTTTGCCATCTGTCCGATTAGTTCGTCCTTTTCGTTCGCCGGAGAGGGGTTGGCCTGGCCTTTTCACTTCCAGGCGCCTCTCCCTCGGGCCACCCTTTGTCCTCACCTCTACCCCAACCCNCGGGGGGGGGGGGGGGGGCGGCGGGAGGCTCGCCGCTTCCCCCACCGAACCCCACTGCCTGGCTGAGAAACGCAGGGCTGCGTGGGACAGCGGCCTTCAGAAGAGGTCCTGGCGGGGACAGCGCAGTCTGATGGGGACAGAAAGGTGCCTCTGGACACCGAATGTAGCCCTGCGGTCCGACTGGGGAGGGAAGTTTGGTTTTTCTCTGAGACATTTCTGTGGCACCCTCCATCCCCTCTCCCTGCCTGCGGAGCCGCCTGCCCGGCCGCTACCCCTACCCAACTGCACCCGCCCGAAACCAAGAATGCTGCCCTGTGGCTCCTAGGGGAGCCTCAAACTCCAGGTGGCGGCGGAACCCTAAGGGGCTCACACTCCTTTGGGGCGTAGTCTGGCCTTCCTAAGGCCTCTGTCTACACCCAGTCGCCCTGCTGCAGGGAACAGTTGAAGGAAGTTGGTGCCTTCCTCACTTGCCTGAGATTCTTAGGTAGCCAAACCAAGGTGATGTTCTCAGCCAGCTGAGTGAGGAACTACGCGTCCAGGAGTGGCGGGGCTCTGGGCCGGCGGGGAGGTGTCCGGGCACATTTGAGGGAAGACCTCATTGCTCCCTGCAGACCCGGACCCCTCTCCAAATCACTCCTCTTTTCCTTCCCTCGCCCTCTGTCTCCGGCTCTGTTGGAAGGCACTTGCTCCGTAAGCAGAGCTCTTGGCACCTGGGGTCCAGCCCGGTTCTCAGCCCCACCACGAAGTCCTGCTCTGGAAGGTCTAAGGGGGCACCTCTTGGGCTCAGGAGCCTCTCTGTTTTCCAAGCTGCCCTCTGGCAGCGAGGGCCTCTCCCTCTGGCCAGGTGAGGAGAGCCAACCCGGAATAAGACGCAAGGAGAGATTTATTTTCTAGAGTGATATATATTTTTTGTTCTTTTTCTTTTTCTTTTTTTTGTTCCAAAACAGACAATCAGAGCTCTAGGCCCCTCACCCTCCCGCTCCCACCCGTCCCCCTCCCCCCCACATAAGCGACAACTGAAATCAGGCGAGACAATCACCCCCCAAAGAAATCACAAAACACAGCACAATTTCACGACAGCCACCGACAAAGCAAAGAAAGTTCTACTGGAATGTCCCCTTGCAGGGTCGGGAGAAGCAGGAGCAAGAAGAATTCATGGAATTGAAGGGGATTGGACAGTTCAGGGGAGCAAGGGGCCCCTTGCAAGGGGGGGGTGCAGAGAAGGGACGCAGAGGGTGAGCTGCGGCCCGGCTGCTGAGATGCGGTTTCGCCTCTTTCCTCTGCACGCGGGACCGCGTCCCCCCAGAAGCGCGCGCGCGCCCGGCAGTCGCGCAGGCCACCAGCCAGGCCCGGGGCTCGGGAGGCAAAGCCCGGCGGCCGGGGCGGTCTCCGTCGGCTCCTCTGCTTGGGTCGAGACGTGGGCAGGATGGGGAGGCACGCGCCAGGCTCCGCGCGCGCTGGAGCCTCCGCTCCTCCCGGGCCTCCGCAAGTTCTCCCCGGAAGGGAGCTCTCTCTCTCCGGGAATCGATTCACAATAAATTCTCAATGGGACTCTCCTGCCCTGGCTTTCCCGGCCTGCAGCAGGGTTGAGCTAGCAGGGGATGGAGGGTGGAGGGGGTTTTCTACGCGGGGCGGCTTGATACGCTGGTGCAAGGTGGTCTTGGCCGACCAGAGTCGATTTCAGAGCTGGGAAGGACGGGGAAGCACGCAGGGCCTGCGTGGAGCAGGAGAAGCTGCAGTCTGTGTCAGGCGGGGCACAGATGAACAGACAGGCGACATTGTCAAGGCTTATGACCCACGATTGGACCTCCTTTTGTTGGAAGGAGAGGAAAACAACATGCAGAATTAAACATTTCCTGCAACAAAATGTGTGTGTGTGTGTGTGTGTGTGTGTGTGTGTGTGTGTGTGTGTGTGTGAGAAACACCTTCATAAATCCTAAGCTACTTCTATAAGACCCCTGCTGCCTTTCCTGGCCCCTTCTAGCTCACCAGCTTGGGGGCTGAGTTTACCCCATTTGCCCTTGGGTCCAAATGGGGTGTAGACAGGGGTTCCATAGAGATGGTACTGTGACCCAGAGCCCTTTGGGCTACAGAGCCTCATTCAGGAGTGTGCCTCTGGACACCTTCTGGATGTGCATTTGTGTCAAGGGTAGAGTCTGGGCTCGCTGGTGGTCTGAGGGCTGTTCTGCCAGATCTGGGGTGCGATGGTCTGCATTTGGGGTGCCACTTCATTGGCGTGTTGGCTGTGAGCTTTCCTCATGATCACTGTGGGCTCCAGGCTTTAAGTATGTGGGCTTCTGTTGGGCTGTATGCAGCTATGGAGGGTCCCTGGGTGATGCAGGACAGGGACGGGGTGGGGAGTGGAGACAGGTAGGCTGGAGGTGGGGGGCTGGAGCTTCCCAGGAACATTCAGGGGATCGCTAGGGGCTCGACTAGGGGCTCTCTTTCCTTGTGGCCTGTCACCTTGTTAGAGACCAACTACATGTCTACCTTCTAAATCAACAAAACTTCCTTCAGAGGCTCAGGGAGGAGAGGACAGGCAAGGGCAAAGGTAAAGGGATGCTCTAGATGCAGAAAAGGACTTTGAAGAGAAAAGACTCCCTTCCCCATTCACTTGAATAAATCCCAGACAGCACTGGCCCTACAGCCATCACTTATAAATAAGCGTGAGATGGGGAAGGGGCAGGGAGGGCGGGGGCGGGGGGGAAGATCTTCACTCTTTGCCCTGTTCCTTATTCATTTTCTTCATTTTCATCCGCCGGTTCTGAAACCAGATTTTGACTTGTCTCTCACTCAGATTGAGGAGTCTGGCCACTTCGTGCCTACGGTCCCTGGTGAGGTACATATTGAACAGAAATTCCTTCTCTAGCTCCAGCGTCTGGTATTTGGTGTAGGGACAGCGCTTTTTCCGGGAAGAGCGAGCGTGCAGCCAGTTGGCGGAGGGGTTGGCTGAAAGAGAAGCAGCGATAGAATCAAAGAAGGGAAGGGGAGGATGAAAGGGCCCCATGTTCTCCTTCCGGGAAGATGTACCCCTGGGCTCCAGTCCCCCGTCGTCGTGCATCGCAGAGAGGGGACCGGGGTCTCCGAGTTCCCAGAAGGGGTCCCAGAGATGGGCCAGGAGTTTCTATTGACACCTCCGGGTGAGAGTGACTTGGACAGAGCATTTCCAAAGCTTTGCCTGCCTGCCTCGGGTTCTCTCTCCATCTCTTTCTCCGCTTGAATCTCCACTGGTTAGGACTCAGGTCAAAGCCCAGCATGGCTAAAGCCCCTTCCCCTCCCCCCCCCCGGCACCACCAGACTAACCAGAGGTGGCTGACCTGAAGGGTCCTGGCTCTAGGGTCTGGGAGGTAAGAGGAGGGTTGGGCTGAGGGAGAGCGGCTTCTGTTCAGCCACACCAGAGAGCTTCTGGCCCCTCCAGTGCGGTCAGGTACACCCTGCCTTCATCACAATCTCGTATCTCCTGGCCACATGGCAGCAGATGTGTGTGTCTGTAGATATCTTGTCCCCCCCCCACACACACACATACACACTGCAAACGTGGGTCTGCACTTAGAGACGCCAACTCCAGCACACTCCAATTCACATACAACCCAATTGCAACCATTTATCAACTCCAGCCTGTGGACAAGGGAGCACCAGGGGCTCACGGATAACTTATGGTTGCAATAGTCTCTCCTTTCCGCCCCTGCTCAGCTCGCACAGTTTGGTTAAAGCAAGTTCAGGGAAACTGGGAGACAAGATTGCTCTGGTCCCGGGGTGGAGAGCCATGGATGATGTGGGGGTAGGAGAAAGCCCTTCACAGCACACCCAACTCCAACTGGCTCTGTGTGGTGGTGAGGAGGAGCAGAGAAAGGGGTAACTGAATGGAAGAAGGGAGGGGGAAAGAGGAAACAAAAATGTATACAGGCTTGTCTCCCTTTCACTGTCTCTCTCCCTACCCTGGAACTCAGAAAAGTTGCCAAATAAAGCAGAGCCAATTAAAAATAACAGCCACTCTTTGCTAGATTCTTCTCCCTAAATGAAAAGCACTGAACATATTAAAAAAAATAATAATCCGGCTCGTCCTACACTAAGAACCGTGTCTTACCAATTTGCAGTGCTATTTCCTTAATGTGATCGCCTGGGAGGGGACCCGCAGCCGCATTAAATATGAAAGAGGAAAAAATCTGTTAATAATTGATCCTAGCCAAACCGCTGCCTTGCAGTAATGGGCTTTCCAGGCAGAGTTTGGGGGTTTGGGGTGGGGGTCTGTTTGGGTGAGAGCAGCCGCGAGGTTCTGCGAAGAGCCCGTGTTACTCAAACGCTAGTTCTTGTTATTAACCCTGGCAGGCTGGAGGTGGCAAGACCTCGCAGGGACCTCAGGGGAGTGGGGCAGCTCTCTGCCCTCCAGCAGACAGGGACGCCCCAGAGGGCCCCGCGTGGGCCACTAGGTTGATAGGAAATCTGGCATGGCAATCAGAGACGGAAAAAACCTGACCCTCGCTCCCCCCCAAAGAGTGAGGGGTGAGGACTTGTTCCGGTCAGCCTGAGGCTTATTGTGTGGAGCTAAGAACCCCCCCCCAACCGATTTGCCTTTCTCAACCTTAAAAACGAAAACGAGGAGACTCCCCCCTCCCNCCCGCCCCCCAGCCTCTCTTCCCCCCACCCCCACCCTTCCCCTCCCCAGGGTCCCTTCGCGATCTCTCCTTCTCCACTCTGGCTGTCGGCCCCGAAGTTCAGAAGCGATTCGCGGACTCCCCGCGAGACGGACAGCTCGGGCTGGGGCTGGGGAGCCCCGCGGAACGCAGCGGGGGCTGCAGAAAGGGAAGCTGCGGCCCGGGCGAGGATGCCAAAGGAGGGGAGGGGGCGGCCGGAGGGAAGGCTCCCGGGGAGGGGCCGGCGCATCCGGGGAGG
>NW_027532169.1:3934842-3935987 GCF_008692635.1 Crocuta crocuta | reverse complement strand
CCCAGGTCCCTCCAGGAGGCAGAGCGGTGGGGGCGGCGCTCCGCCGAGCGGCCTCAGTCTCCCCGTTCGGGTGGCACCCAGCTGGCTTTGCCTGCTTCCTTCCTGCCTGCCTCCCCTCTCCCCTCCTCCCCCGCTCGCTCTCCGGCCACCGCCGCGGTCTCCCTCCACATTGTCCGCAGTTTATTGCCTCGGCCCTCCCCTCCCCCCCTCGCCTGGCCTTCGGCCTGGTATTTCCTCACTTTTTATAACTTACTTTGATCCGGCCTCTCTTTGTCCTCGCTTCCTTCGCAAATTTTATTGTCCCCGTAGCCGGGTCTTTGATTAGACAGGACGGCCTCCCTGCCCGCCGAAGTTTCCAAACTGTACTCGGGCGTGCCCTGTTTGAGCAGCTCCCCAGGCGCGCCCAGCAGCGGCTCCGCCTTCACCGCCGCCTGGCCCTGCCCCGGAGCAGCTTCGCCGCGCGGCGCCGGCTCCAGCCAGGTGCGGAGGTACCTGCTCTCGGCCGGCGGGACGCCCTGGGGCTGCAGGTAGGGGTGGTAGACGGACGGCAGGCTTCCGGACGCGTGCGGGCTCAGCGGCGCCCAGGACGCGCCGAACACCGGCGCTTTGGGCTGGAAGCTGCACGAGGGGAACTCCAGGTGCTCCGCGTGGCCCGGCTGCCGGGGGCTCGCGTACTGGCCGGAAGGAAACTTGGCTGGAGGAGCGTCCTCACTCTCGTGACTTATGATCGAGTCGACATAATAGCTGCTAAGCGTCCCAGAAATGGACATTCTCAGACATTATCCGGGCGCGCTCGCAGGGGGAAGGGAAGCGCTCGCGCGNGGCATACATACCCCACCCCCACCCCCTGCTCAACTTCTCAGCCAACAAAGTACAGTGGAGCAGCCCGGCTCGGCGCTCCTTGCAAAATGATTGGTCAAAGTTTTTCCGACTGCCTGATAAAGCGTCAGCTCCGACATAAATCAATCGGGCGAGGGGGCTGCGCTCTCGCTGTCATCCGTCCGCACCGCATTCCATATCGAGGATGGATTGTTTTATGCTGATGCAATGTGCTATCACGTCAGGGCTCCGGCGGCCACGTAACCTCAGCCCAAGCTGCCGGCCGCCCGCCCCCCCCCCTTTTGCAGGAAGGGGGGCCATTCTCG
>NW_027532169.1:3931144-3934744 GCF_008692635.1 Crocuta crocuta | reverse complement strand
GATGCAGGCGGTGGAGCCCCCTCCCCAGGCGGGTCCGGGAGGGAGAGAGGGAGAGCTGGGCAGAGGGAGGGAGAGGACCCCAGCCTGGGGAGCCGACCGAGAGGCCCAGGGCATAATTAAAGAGGAGGCGGTCCTGTCCCCACCCCCACCCCCACGCGCACTGCCACTCCACCCCGCAGGCCTCGTTTCCTGTCCTCTGTCCCCTTGACACAAGATGTTTATTAAACAACAGTGCGGCAGGAATCCGCTGGGGATGAAGTAAAGGGGATGGGAGAGAAGTTGGGGGGGGTGGTTTATAGGGCATTATCTGCTCTGGAGGGTTCTCTGTGACTATGTTGGGAGGTTCACAGGCCTGAGTAAACCCCTCGGTAGCTGACAGAGGAGAGCGGGGTGAGTGTCCAGTGATCTGGTCCTAAAATCTAGCTGTCCTAAAATCAGAACCTACATGAGGTTAAAGGTATTCATCGGAGCCTGAAAAGTTGAGCCTCGGGAAGAGTTTAATACAACTAGCCAAAGCCCCTTTAAATTCCTAGGGCCTCTCTCTGGCCCAGGTCAGAGGGAAGTAGGGGGTTGGGGGTGGGGGGCATAGCCATCACTCTTTTCCTCCCCCTGATAACGGGGCCCAGGCCCTTAAAATTGCCCGATGCTGAGCTGGATGTGAGAAAGGGTTAAGGGAAATTCCCTAAGGTGTCAGCAGAGCAGAGGTGTGGGAAGGGGTCCCGCAGTTATCTCCTCTTACACCCAGGTTTTGACCCTTCCGGATGGCTCCTCTCAGCCGGCATCGCCTTCCTGATAGATTTCCAAATACCGGTATTGGGCACCAGTGTAGACAGAGCGAGGGCTTGCAGGTCAGTCTCCCGACCACCCGCCGCCTTCCCTCCTGTGAACTCTCTGGCTGGAGCTTTCAGATAGCCAGTTTTATTGGTATCTACTATGCGGCCCTGCGCTGGTTTTCCCCTGGGGCCACCGGCTGGCTTCCTGGCTCGTCTCCCAGCCGCCGCTCCTCCATCCAGCTTCTGCCCTGGGTACAGTCGCTTCTTGTGGTGTAGATGCTCAGGGAAGCGCAGCCCCTGGACAGACCCGGTTCGCCTGCGGTTGGGTTTAGGAGCAGGCTGGGGCGGGTTTTCTCAGCATTGCCAGGCCCTGGGCCCTTAAACGATCGGCTGTCCCCAGCCCTGTCCTTTTAACAAAAGCGGGGCCATTCTAATTTGAGGTTTTATCTTTTTGGCCACGTACCCCTCTGCCTGCAGAAGGCTGGAGATCACCTCCGCGCACACACAGGCACGCTCCCGCCCGCTTTTCTTTCCAAATGAAGCCATCTCGTGTCATTACGTGTGAAATACGAGGGCGAAGCGCCATATTTCTTCACATTATGGCGATTTCAAAATGATTTTTTAAAGATCAATGCCAGCGCCCAGCCGGCCCCCTCCTTCTCCACCCCAGCTCTCCGAGGGCGACAGCCCAGCAGATCCGGAACCAAACAGCGTGAAGATCTGCTTTTTCCATGGGACCCAAGTGGGGAAGCAAATATCCGATGCAAATTCTTCTAAGTAGCGGTTGGACGCTTGGGAAAGTCGAGGGAGCTCCCCGGACTCAACAGCCAGAAAGCTGGGCGCAGAGCGAATGAATCACAGTTAAGGCAAAGCACCTGTTCCCGATTTGCCAGACGTATGGAGTCTGCTGTGGGCTTTACCTGTAATAAATATATTCTTCAAAAAAAAAAAAAAACCCTCTCCTGCCATAAATAATGGTGTTATGAAGCATGGCGGGCTGAGTATATGACTTTCTGTAGTATATAAATTAGGGCCCAAAAGGCCATGTGGACTGTGGGCAGGGCCTTTTTTATTTATAGAAAAGCCACAGCGCAGGGCTGTTTTTAAGACCCAGGCTCTGCAGGCGCTGGGCTCTGACTGCAGCCCTCTGGTTCCCATTCCTGGCCCAGACTCTGTGGCTGCCTCTGTTTGCAGCAAGAGAGAAGTCAAGAGGGACGCTTAGTTTAGGGAGGAAGTTAGAGGAAGAACCTTTGAGCTCATGGCTTGTGCTCTACGAGGGCAGAGGGGCCCAGCAGACAAGGCTTAGGTTTGTGAGCCACTGCCTTTATGGGGAGTCACCCCTCTCCCCTGGTGGCTCCTAGGTGCTGGGAAAGGAGGAGACCCAGGCCTCTTTTCTGCGACCAGAGCCTTAGCCTTTGCTCCTAAAATTGGAGTGTGGGAACAATCTCAAAACGACAGGTTTTGAGGTCTCAGGCTTCTCAGGAGAGGGGACTCTGGAGGGAAGAGAACAGAACCAGCACCCTAACCCTGGGCCTTGCACCCCAGCTCATCTCCCAGGTGGGGATGCAAATGCACCAAGCGATAGTCCCACCCCAGCCAGGCTTTCTAGAAAACACTGCTGTCTCAAACTAGAGCTCAACCCCGCTCAAGCAAAGAGTTAAAGGGGCAGCTGGGAGGGAGCCCGCTGTTTGGGTGCTCTGAGGGTCTGTGGATGCCCTCAAAACCTTGTTTCCTCCTCCAAACAATGGTACCCACCATAAGGGACGGAGGAAAACAGGATTGCCCCCCCCCCACTGGAGCCCAGCTTCTAAAGATGCTTAATAGAGAGGTTGCTTGAGTGCGGGTCGCTCCGCACCCCACTCCTAATCCTAAAGAGAAAGTAGGAAGACCTTGCCTTCCCTCCCAGGCTCTGGCCATTCCCAGCACAGGAGCCGCGCCTGAGCACAGCTAGGGCCAGTAAACTGGTGGCTCCGAGAAGGACAGGCAGGGAAAAGCTGCATCCCTGGGCCACACTGGGGCCCAGAGCAGCCAAGAGCAAGGCAGAGGTGGGGAGAGCAGAGGCTGACCCCGGCCAGGACCAGACGGTGAGTGCCTGTGCTTTTGGGGCGGCTTTTGGAAAGATCCTTGTCAATCAGAAGAGAGGGAGAGAAAAAAATCTAGGCAGAGGGAAGGAAAGGAAAGAGAGGAGGAAGAAAGAAAAACAAAAACAATAAATGGGAAAGGGGGGGAAAGTTCGTTTTTAATAGATAAGCTAAGCTGAAATTTATGCATTTTGTATTTGAATAGATGTGTATATCCTGTATGTATATTTCAAATCGATATTTATTTATGGGGACCCACTGTGCGAATATGCTGTCCTCTATGCTGTGTACAGAATATGTAATAAATAAATACACCCAACTATAATACTGGATGTGCTTGGGTGTTCACATAGAAGACCCAACGGTCCATATGTGGTTGCATGTATAACCCCAGTGAATGATGTGAGTTTACGATTCTGTTCATATAAGAAGGTCTGTAACCCAAAAGCTTGTGCATACATTTTTATAACCATCACACACCTATGGAAAGGGCAAAAACTTGAGTATTTTGTGTACTTGGATTTTGGCTATAAAATATTGGTTGATTAGGAAGCTTTGCTTGAAAATCTCCTGTTGGCTTGATATTCAGGCAAAATATTTACCGAATCCTCAAACAAACGCATGTGGCTTACATCTGAATCCTTTGACAACTTTCTTCCAAAATATGTCTGTGGAAGGTGAAGGAAATACCTCACATTGGCCCAGGTCATGAAATTTTGTGATCTTTTTTTTTTTTTTTTTTTTTT
>NW_027532169.1:3923604-3930727 GCF_008692635.1 Crocuta crocuta | reverse complement strand
ATTTTGTCCGACCATGACATCCTTTACTGCGGATATCACCCTATCACCCAAAATTGCAGGAACAGGGTACATCGTGTGATGTTTATTTCATGGTAGCGATGGACGCAAGGATGAAGGCACTATTACTTGCGCATGAGTGTGTCCCTCACGAGTGTGAATCTGACCAGTGGGCAAAGATGAGCTGAATGTGAAAGCCCTCAGGTGACTGTGGGAGTCACACAAAAGCACTGCTGTCCACAACGAAATTAGAAAGGTCCCCAAACCTATGTCTCCAACTACCAAGAGATATTTCTTCTGACCCAGAACTAGAGTCCAGACCCACTCTGGGAAAGAAAGAGGGGTGGGGATGTTTGCTCCAGGGGGGGAAGAACTCAAGGTCCCCAGAACCTTCAGCCTTTATACAAAGCCACCTCTAAAATGGAGCCCATCGAATCTACACGCACGGGTTCAAACCTCAATGCTTCCATACCCTCCAAGTGGGGATTTGGATTGTAAAGTAACGAAATCTGCCAAATCTCCCTGCCAGGATGTCAGAGGTGAAAGGAAGAAAAAGGAAAGGGTCACCGGCCAAAGCAGACCTCAGGAATCTTCTTCCCAAGTCTCAGCCATCCCATCGGGGACATGGAAGGCGGTGTGTGTGGGGTGGGGGGGCTGACTCTTTGGGAGGGGGTATCCAGGAGGCCAAACGGGGTGGGCGGCAGGCGGGGCGGAAAGGAGCTGAGCAGGTAGAAGGTTATTACGGAATTGCTTCCATAAAACCTGAGGCTGTTGTAAAACCCTTGCTTTCCAAAGACTTTATTTCCTCTTTTCTCTCTAACATCCCCCCTTTTTTCTTTTTACAGCACTGTTCCTGGGAGGGGGTGGTCCAGAGATGCCGGGGATGGAAGACAGTCAGGATCCAGGCTCCGCTGGGTGGCTGGGCAGGTTTGTGAGAGGCCCAGAGAGAAGGAAGGTAAGGCGGAGAGGCACCCTCCACAACCTTCCCCCAGGCTGGAGGACAAGAACAAGTCAAGGAATCTTGGGGTTGGCCTTCGCTCACCAGGAGGGTGGATTGAAGGCTGCATTTCCTCCAGGGCTAGGGGTGGGTCTCCCAAGGGCCCTTCCACTCCTAGCAGATGCCCCTTATTCAGAGACACCCCCCTCCTCCGTGTCAGCTTGGCGCCAGAGCCCCATCCGGTCGGGCCTCTTTCCAGGCCCCTTTCCACATTTCCTTGCCTCAAGCAGAGGGGAAAAGTTTGGGAACAAAAGTTAGCTTATGCTTTGGACCGTCCCCTCCTTCCGCCAGTACTTCTAGTTATTCCTCTCCTGGGCAGAGAGCCAGCAGCCTGGAATGGGTTGGGGTCAAAGAGGGTATCACAGCTTTGCCCCCGTCCCCCTCCCCGCCCCCCCACTCCATCTCCTGTCAGACCACCAGTCTGGAATGAACTACCCGACAGCCTGGGCTCCCCATTTAGCCTGCAAATCAGGCCCCTCTCCCAGGGGGTGCCCTTTAGGACCTAGGTAAACCTGTAGCCCAGCACAAGACTCTATGGGGAAGTCTTGGCCACTCTGTGAGGCAGAGCTGAGGGGCTGGGAAAGGTAGGACTTCTTTTTTTGACCCACCTCTGCCCCACAAGGAGGCCCTAGGAAGGACCCTGGAGGCAGAGAGGCTGAGGCTACACGGGATCCTGACATTTCCCCTCGAGAATGGGACATACTGAGCCCTCTTCAAGGACCTGACGTTTCTTGTTGAAGTGGAGTCCTGTCCCACCCCTCCAAGGGTTGTACAGACCTCAAGGACCTCCCCCCCCTCCCCACCGTATCTCTTGAAAGCAAGCATTTGCCAAGTTGGAGAAGCTTGCTTTGGAAAGTCTAAATGTAGACAGGAGCCCAAGATCCCAAGGCAGGAAGCCTGAAGCCCCCAACTACCAGTTCTTTGGCTCTGCGGAACTGCCCAGCAGGGTGCCTCTGGAGAGTAGAATGTTCTCCATGCCTGCCTTCCCTCCCAACACACACTTTTAAAAGACAAGTGGAAAGACACCCTAGGACTTCCCAGATCTTTTCTCTGGGGGACATCTTTCCTGCTTCTGGGTGAGGGACCTCGAGCCTCTTCACCATTTGGCAAGAGTGATACGCTGGGCCTGACTTGGCTTCTCTGCCCAGCGCCCTGCCCCACCCCCCACCCCTGCACACTCCTCCAGCTAAGCGAGGAGCAGTAGCTGCCGTGAGTCGGGTGGTTTAATGTCGTTGTGTTCAGAAATCCAGGCCCAACAACATGAAACTACCTAATTCACTCAGCAGCTCCAGTTCACGCTCTGGGTCAAGGGCTCACTGAGGGCAGGCCCCCACAGCCATTTTTGTGGGCCCCAAACGGCTGGCCAACTCCCTTCATTTTCCTCCACCACTTTCCCAACAGAGCCCAGTTGCTAGTAAACAACGTATCTAAAGAACCGGACGTAGGACTTGAGGCCCAACTACTGACCAGCTTCGATTCCGGGAACTGTTGCTCTCTTCCAGGAGCCCTGGCGGAGGCGGACGGGGACCCTAGGCCCAGCCCCAGCCCTGGACAAGGCCTCACGGATACACCTGCCTGGTCACCACCTCTCAGCCTCCGCCTCTGCAACGGGAGGTCTCCACAGATAAGATTTCTCAACTTCAAACTGTCATGAAGGTGTGTCTACACTCCCCGTCGGGCTAGTGCCTATATTCCAAGGTCGCCCAGGGTAGCTCTGAGAGGCTGAAGCTTCAAGCCCTCCACCAGACCCCTGCTTTGAGACTGGAGTAGAGACGGGAGAGTTGGAGAGGAAGCAAGTGACCGCTGGAGACACACACGGAAAAGCACAGTGCGAGAAAAGGACCAGGAAGGCTAGGGAGCAAACGGACGAGTGTGACTGGCAGGCAGAGGGGGTTGACCTGGACAGTCGCGGCGAAACGTCCGGGGTAGGGGGATGGGGGGCCGCAGAGGCCGAGCTGTCCCAAGTAAGAGGATCCACTCCGAATTCACAAATGAAACCTGGAGGCTGAGGACTCCGATTGGGACGCAGAGAGNCGGAGGCGAGGGTCCGCGTGGCCACGTGTCCGGCGGGGAAAGTCCGAGGGAGCGGAGGAGTCTGCCCGGCCGCCCGCTCCCCCTCCCGGGTATAAATCTTGGGGACCGGAAATACAATAAAACTTCACCGTGTTGATGAACTTCAAATGGTTTACATCCCCTCCTGTCCTGAAAAGAAAGACGGCCGGGGGGGCGGGTTAAAAGGAAGGGGGAACAAATTTACGAGCCGCAGAAGCAGCCGCCTCGGCCCCTTTCTTTTCGTCCGAGCAGACCGTGTCCGCGTGGAGAGAAGCGGCCCCGGCCCCCGGGACTTTGCCTCGGCTGTCCCCGCCGCTGGGGACGCTTCTCTGCAGGAGTCGCGGGTGCGGCGACCGGCAATTCACCGGGCCGCACGCCCAGCCCCGGGCTCAGCGCACCCGGCCCTTCGCCCAAGCGGAGTTAGGCGCCCCTGTGCTTCCTCGCCGAAGCCCTGGCTGTGCCGGCCACGCCCGGTGGCCTCCGTTCGTTGCATCTTTCCGCTGAAAGCGGGTTTTTTGTTTTGTCTTTTCTCGACTCTAGCTGCCAGACCTTTGCCCTGCCCCACCCACTTATTGCCAGGTGCCTGCTCGTTGGGGAGAGAGGGTCAGAAGGCCTCCAGGGGCTGAGCCGGGCAGGCGCCCCCAAAGGGGAAACAGAGAGGCTGGTCTTGGCCAGAGTGGAGGTGACGGCTTCCCGAGTCGGGTCCAAACTGGCCTCTGCAGAGGGCTCTGCCACCGGCTCCCGTCTGGTTCCTTCAAAGCCTCCAAATCAAACAAAAACAGCCTCTACCTGAACCTCCACTGCCCTCTCCATCGCTCTTTTCTGCTCTGGACCTTTTGTTTTGTTTTGTTTTGACCAAACTTTGTGGAATCCGGATTCGGAATCGCTATGAGGTCGTTGTGAAGGAAAACCAAGGAAAATCTCTTTTCGCTGTGGGCTCCAGATCATTGGGAGTGAAGTTGTTGATTTCCCGTTCACTTTGTCTGCTCCAGGGGCCCCATCAGGTGCACTTCTGGGTGGGAGAGCAAAGGACTTCGGTCACGCCTCACAGTTATTCACCAAAAAATATCAAGGATCTAGGTCTAAGAGGCGCTGGAAGGCTAAGATGAGATCAGGCTGAGTCAGGGCTGGGGGACAGGACAGAGGCTCAGCGGCAGACCCGGGCTCGGGCTTGGGGCACGGGCAGCCCCTTCCGCCCACAGACACACACAGGTGCGCCCTGTGTGACCTGCGGGCGCCACGCCCATCCCCCTTCCACAAAAAGGGCCCAAAACATTACAAGGGCCTTCTTTTTAAAAGTGACTTTTAAAAAATGGGGACACCTGGTTGGCTCAGTCTGTACAGCAGGTGACTCTCGATCACAGGGTTGTGAGTTCAAGCCCCACATTGGGTGTAGAGATTATTTTAAAAAGAAAGAAGGAAGGAAGACAAGAAAGCAAGACAGCCAGAAAGAAAGAGGAAGAAAGAAAGAAATTTTTAAAAAATAAAGTTATAAACAAATGGAATGGGCAGGGAAAATACTATATGGTCTACAGTCTGCAAATTTTTGGAAAGGCTAACTCTGAGACACGCAGTTCTACTCTGCCCCGGCCAGTGGGGGATGGGAGCTGTGCCCTCCGGCTCCTTCCCTGCACCAAGGAGGAGGGAGGCGGGAGCTCATTCACAGCTGGAGGACAGGAAGTAGCTTGTTTCCGTGCCCATATTCATATTCCAGGATATGCATTAAGGAGGCCCCTCGGGCCCCCTCGTTATTACATGCCCGAACTCCCCCATTTTGCTCTTTATCATGCTATATTTTTAATAAAAATACTGTGATGGCAGCTACTGGCAGTCACCCCTGCTATGAGGATCTGCCTCCGGGAGCTGTTAGCGATGGGCGGAGGGCAGGACTGAGGAGCCAGCAGTTTCCACACCATTCAAGATGGTTATTATCCACTCCCGCGCCCCGCCCCCCCAACCTGCAGTGGGGGCAGGTTCGTGTGCTGGCTCCCTGCCCATGGCTGACTTGGGTCTCAGGATTCCCTGGGCCGAGGAAAGGGGATGGAACCATTTTAGACTCTTCAGCTCTGGAAAATCCGAAGAGGCCAGAGCCTTAGAGCAGACGTATCTGTGCACACACAAGTTTTGCGTATGGTTTTCAAGGGCTTTGTAAGCTTCCCCCACCCTCCATCCCTGGTACCCGGAACCCAGGCCACGGATCCCAGTTTAAAAAAGAAAACTCTCTGCGTGGGACTAGACTGACACCTCAAATACATTCCCATAGATGCCCACTAGCCTTCTCATTCCGAGGTTGCGGGCCCCAAAGGAGTCATCTTTCCATGCGCAACGCAGATACCCACCAACAGGGGCGCTGTTGCCGACAGGCACCCTCCTCAAGGCCACTCCTGCGTTCCTTGAGCTCATAATGGTCACTCGGTGAGTGTAGGCCATTTAGGCGGTGTTTGTTTTCACCCTCAAATGTCCAAATACTCTCCCCAACGCACGTCGATCTCCAAGTATTTCAGAAAATTGAAAATGTAGGTAGGAGTTAGGGGTAACTTTTCCCTATTCTTGTCCCTCCTTGAAGACAAAGTAGAGTTCTAGCATAACCGGAGGGCACTGGACATGGGATGTTGAGAGGAGGCAGTGTAGACACAGAGGCAGAACCCAGGATCCTCAAAGAAACCGAAATTGAGACCCCCTTCCATTTAGTGAGAGTTGCAAGGAGAATAAATATTTCTGGGCCTTCTTCCTCCGTCTCCCTTCCTAGGGTTCATTATGTTGGTGGGGTGGGTTTCCGAGCAGGCAGACGCGCCGGAAGCCGCATCCCTGAGACCCAGGCTGGCTTTTGTGCCCCCAATTTCTGGCCGCGGCTGCGGGAGCGGCTCCGCGGTGGCTGGGGCGCGAGGCTGAGGCCGCCGCCGGCCTCTAGGCGGCGCCCTGGCGTCGAGTCCTCACGCAGCTCTGTGTCCCGCGTTGGTGCGCAGGGGCCGGTTCCTGCAGACGCACTGCGCTGGGCCTGGAGCCGGCCGCCGGCGCGTCGCCTTTGGCGCCCTCTGCCAAGCAAGAGAAACACGATGAAACGAGTGAGGGCTGGGAAAGGAATCGGCAGCTACTCGTGGCTCCATCCGCTCCCCACCCCCTACCCTCACTCCCGACTCTAGGGAGCCTTCCACCGCCCGATCTCCTTTGATCTCCGCTCAAGGGCAGCGCCGGAAACCTTAACCCCTCCCTCCAACTTGCAAACGGAGACTCTGGGGCCCGAAGAAATGAAGTGGTCAGCCCAAGATGAGAGCAGCTATAAAAAGGCCTGGAGGACAAGTCCTTAACTCCAAATGAAATGCTCTTACCCCCAAATATGACGCCCCAGCAAAAATGTCTTTCTTGTTAGCAAAATTCATTTCCAGAAAGATAGCCTTTGGGGAGTTGTCTACGTTGGAAGTTTGGGGGTTTCTGGATTTAAGATTTGGCGGAGCACGTGAGGGAAGTGGAAGCAGATATAGGAGCCTCTCAGCTAGGATTGGGGGACGTCCCTTCCAGGACGTGGCCAGTTCAAAGATTATAAACTCCCCACATGTGTGTCGTCGAGGGCAAGTGCCCGAGGCCCCCAAAGGCCCGTGCGAAAACGACCCACTGGACGGGGACACTGTGAGGTTTGAATACTATTGTAAAAGAGGTCCTGATGACTAAGAGAAGGTGTCGGATACAGAACTGCCCCCATAAACCCAAAGGAGAAAGGCCTTTTGGGCAGGCAGGCAGGTCCCTCTCCTTGGCTCAAATGGCCGTCGGATCACAGGGAAAGGAAGCAAAATAACAGGTAGGGAAAAGGAAACCTTGCTCGGACATGGTCCCTTTGAGTCTAAGCTCAGAGACAACCCCCCCCCCGAACCCGAGCAGCACGGGGTAGGAGAAACTGGGGTCCCTCTTCCCCTCCTTCCAAGGCAGAAACGCCATTCACACTACGGGGCCCACTTGGAGACATCTCTCCAAAGTTACTCGTAGGGCACAGGTCCCAGAGAATCCCCTGCGGAAAAGGAAGGGAAGCAGAGAGGTTAGGGGGCTGCCGGGGCTGGGGCAGCAAAGAGCACGCGCCCACGG
>NW_027532169.1:3904188-3923515 GCF_008692635.1 Crocuta crocuta | reverse complement strand
AGGAGCTCTCGCGGACGCCTAATTACCGAGAGCACATCTGGAGCAGCTGTGCCCTAGCCGGCCTCGGGCACATTATTCTGCTCCAAACCCTATTTTCATTCCCGAGCTGAATCATAAAAGACTCTAGAGGCAGGGTAAATTCGGGTCTGTGTGTGTCAGCATTCTTATACGTGCGCGCGCGCGTCTGTGTGTGTGCGCGCGGCCGTGTGTATGTGCGCGCGCGCGCCTGTGAGCGTCCGGGAGGCGTCTGTGCGTCTCGCTGTGATTGCCCAATCGATTCGCAAAAGTTAGGGGGAGAAATGGAGCAACATCAGGCGAATTCAACTGCGAACATACTGCCGGCCTCATTATCCGCCCATTTCCAGGGAAAGCATTTGGGGCTGGGAATTAGCCAGTTAATTGCATCAATTCTTTTGTTCACTTTAGGGCTGGAGAAACTATCTGCTTTCTGTTAAAACATTGCATATTTCAAAAACTTTAAGATCTTCTCATTGTCAATTTTCTTTATTTCCATCCCCGTTACAGCACTTGAACATTCAGATCTGCCAGTATCACATCAACATTATTACACGCGCGCGCGCGCACACACACACACACACACACACACACACAGGCTTTATGCTGGGAAGAGTCACCCAGTTTCTGCATCTGCAAAATCTGGATGTCTTAACTCTTAAGGCTGTTGTAAGGATTAATTAATGTACAATGTGCCTAGCAGTTAGGACGATGCCTGGTGAACAGGGAGTATTTAGTAAAGAATGACTATTAATAACAAGGAAGAGGAGGAGGGAAAGTGGGGGAGGAGGAGGAGGGAAGGGAGGGGGGAGGAGGAAGCCTGCTTTGTTCTCAGAGAACCAGTCTAGCTTGGAGGGTATGTCCTCAGCCTGTATATGTATAATGTATTCTTTTGACTTAGAGCAATGTCCATAAAGGCGAGGCCCCTTGAACCCCTTGGCCTGTAACTACCTCTTCAATAAGGAACACAGAATTGCGGCAATTATCTGGCTCATTTCAGGTTCAAACTCCCTTTCGCCTGAAGTATCTGGATCTGGTGGGGGAAAGGTCTGGGGAGTGGTGGCATATTCTCATTCAGCTTCTCAATAAGCTTTTTCCCTTTGCTGCAGTAAACAGGATCCTGCCTCAGAGAATGGGTAGAAAAGAAATAGGGGTTCTTCAGAAACAAAAAAACAAAAAACAAAACAGGGCTTGTTTATTTCCTGGGCATCAGGAAGCCTGCACCAGCCTCAGAGATTCCCCAAACAAATCACAGATCTTTGCCTGGTGGAAACCTTCATTTCACATTCCACAGACATCTTCTGAGTGCCTACTGTGTGCCCAGCACCAGGCTAAGCTCTGGGGCTCCAGCGGGAGCTGCACTCTACCAGTCAGCAGTGCTGACTTGCAGCTGGTGAGAGGTCTCTGCTCCCAGAAACTAGTCCAGGGATCCAGTAAGGGTCAGACCCTGCTGGGCGAGAACTTCTGGCCAATGACTGCATTGCCTTTCCAGGACCAAAGTTCTGGTGCAGGGGCGGAGCCAGAGGGTCTGAGGGCAACCCTTCCCCTCATTGTCTGTCAGAAAGAGGCCAACTCCACAGTGGGGATGGCCTTGTGGGGGAGGGGTGGGGCACAGGGAATTGAGAAGGGGCGAAGAGATGGCTCGAGGCTCCTGACCCCCAGTCGGAAGTTCCCAAGAACACCAATTAGCTTTTTTTTAATTACTAAAGTAGGAAACAAAATGGGCATATATTTCTTCTGCTCTGATTAAAAGCATTTAGGTCAGGTGTTCCCGGCCTGAATTATTCAGTTTAAGTTGTCCCAAGCAGAAAATTGTTTATTTTTTCTTTCTTTTTCTTTTCAGCCAGGGGTCTGAATACTATTAGCCAGCCATTGGCTTCTGTGTGACAGCCCAGAACGGTCGGTGGGGGCTGCTAGTTGATGGTTGTGTCGGCCCAGAGAGAGGCAACTGGCAATGGGCTGAGGTCTTTCCTTCCTCAAGTCACATTAACTTGACATGTGTAGGCAATTGAGGACCAGCCAGGAGGGTCGGGTAGTGTGTGAGTGTGTGTAAGGTGCAATAAACCTGGATCATTTCCTGTTCCCTGAAGGTGTCTGAACACAGTCCTGAAAGAAGGAAGTTTGTTCACCTCTCAGACCCCAATGAGACCTGACTTTTCAGGGAGATCAGTTCACAAGAGTGGGGAGAAAGCCAAGAAGCTTTGACTGGGCTGTGGATGAAGAGTCTAAAGAAGCCGAAACACACAGGCTGGGTGAAACTAGGGGGTCCCCCCTATGTGTGGCTCCTCCCAATAAGATAACAAAAATGTTTTCACCCAGAGTTCAGTATCTCTGGCCTCTAACCTTGGCTAAGCCCTCAGCCCCATGGAGAGCTGGGGTCCTCAAAGAAACTGAATAAGTAGATCAATGGGGGACACAAAAGAACATTCCACTGCATGATCCCCATTCACTTGGCTCACAGACAGTATTATCTAGAGGGTTGTTGCCAGACAGCCTTCCCTTTCCAGGAGTTTCAGTACCTTTTAAATTCCCTGATATGTTTTTTTTATTCCTCATGTCCCACTTCCCTCTGGCAGCTAGTCCCACCCTGGGCCAGCCCAAGATCAGCTTCTCCCAGCAAACCTCTTCCCATTTTCCTGAGCCCCCCTGGTCTGGGAAAGAGAGAAAGACTACCTCCCACTGGGAACCCAGCCCCTATGGTAGTGGTGGGGAGAGGGACATTGCCAGATGGGTGTTTTTAAAGAGAAAGGTCAGGGGCGCCTGGGTGGCTTAATCGGTTAAGCATCCGACTTTCGCTTGGGTCATGATCTCGTGGTTCGTGGGTTCGAGCCCCGCGTCGGGCTCTGTGCTGACAGCCCGCTCAGAGCCTGGAGCCTGTTTCGGAGTCTGTGTCTCCCTTTCTCTCTGACCCTCCCCTGCTCACGCTGTCTCTCTCTCTCTCTCTCTCTCTCCTAGAAATTAAAAAAAAAAAAAACTTAAAAAAAAAATAAAGAGAAAGGTTGACCTGGCAAACACCCACGGTATCAGCTACAGGAATAAAAGTGAATACTTATATTAACTGACCATATTTGGTCTCAGCAGTTTCTTTGATCAGTCCAAATAGGAGTTCCTAACCTGGGGCCCCAGGGGTTTGAAATCCTCTGAAATGGTGGGATTTGGTGAGTATTACATAAGTACTTTCCCCCCCACCCCAGGGAGGAGGGAATCAAAAGCTTTCATCAGATTTTAAAGTATCAATGAGTGAACCCAAAAATGTTAAGAATCTTTCATCCACCATTCACATACAAATACCTCAAATGTATGCAGAGGGAGGCGGTGAAATAGATTTGGGTACCTGACATGATAAAGTAAAAGAGAGGATGAACAATTGTGTCACAAGCTCGGGTGGATACTGTCATCTGGCCTTCCCCAGAAGCCTGGGCACCTGCTCACAGGTTCCAGGGACTCCGGGACCAAGACAGGTGGCCCACACACCCATTCTGACCTCTCTGCACACTTGCCCAGGCAGAGAAGGGCTGTGCAGGGTCGCTGTGTCTCTAATCAAAATGATATGGAGCCTTTCTCCCCTGGGGCCTGGGTCTTCTCCAGCCTTTTGTCACCTTGTCCTGAGTTGGTCCATACGGAAACAGAACTGAAAGTTTCTGAGGCCTGAGGTGCCTTGTCCGAGACCGCAAACCTAGACCGCTGGCCAGGCCGCTCGCCATGACCTTAAAATTCTCTTGATCTCAGGTAGGGCGCGGAAAGGGGAGCGGGAGACAGCTGAACAGGCAGACAGACAGAAGCAGACACCACAAAAGGGGCCCTTGAAGGCAGCCAGAGAGAATGACAAAGAGCGAAGGGAAACAGCCAGACGGAGCTGAGAGCCAGAGCGCAGGGGCGGGTGGAGCCGGCAAAACCCGTGTGCTGAGAAGGGCCCACGGGGGCGGCGGAGGCAGCCAGGCGCGTCTCCTTTACCCATCTTTACCGGGAGGTTAATGACTTTGTGAGCGCCCCCTCGTTCCAAACTGCCTATTTACAACTCCTCGATCTCCTTAAGGCTCCCTGATTAATTAGCAGGTTCACGGAGGTGGACCAGGCTGGGTCCGTTGGTTAATTGCGGGGAGGGGAAACCCAGGGCCGGGAAAAGAGGGCAAGAGGGGCTGGCGCCCGCAACCGGAGGGAGCAAATGAACTGTTGGTGCGCTGGGTAGCGGAGCCTAGGACCCACTCGCCCCCCACCCCCGCCCCGGAGCAGAACAACGGGAAGATGCTTCTTTGGCAAAGGCGGCCTGTGCCAGCCTCTGCCGGGCCCCGCGCGCCCAGATCCCGCTTGGGGAGAGGCGCTGGGTCAGCGTTGACAGCCGCTCCCTGCGCCGCCGGTGGCTGGACAGAGCCCCCCACCCCGCCTCATCTCTTCCATCAGAGAGCCGAGGCTGTGTGTCTACAGGCCCTTGGCGTTGCGCCGTCCGAGGGGGCACCTGTGTAATTGCGACCTCCCTTCGCCCCTTTATTGCCTTTTCCAGCCGCCTCGGCAGATTTGAAGGCCTCTCTTTCTAATCCCCCTGTCAGGTTCCCGCCTCAGGAGGGCCGGGGCTCAGAGCTAGGCCCTCCCAGGCTTCCAGATTCACCCCTGCGGCGCCAACCTGCGGCTGGGCTGGCGGCGGCTGAGGCTGGAGGCGGGCAGAGTGGCGGCGGCTAGGCTCCGCCGCCCCCCTGCCCGGCGACCCGACCCCCCGCCCTCCTGCCCACAGCGGGGAGGCAGTAGCAGAGCTGGCCAGCGGCTGGCACCGAGACCTTCGCTCCGCGCCCGGCCAGGAGGCGAAGGTGATCCCCAACGGAGCCCCGCGCAGTGCGCGCGGCTGGGGACGGCTGGGCCGGTCCAGCGCAAGGGAACCCTGCACAGATCTTGGGTACGTTCCGCGGAGCGCCAAGCATGTCTGGAGCTGGGGGATCGAGGGGCGCAGCGGTCTCGAACCCCTCGCACGGAGGGGCGGCCATCTCAGGAGACCTGGTTCCACAGCGGTGGGCAGTGACGCGGTCTCTCCCAGGAGCCTGCACGAGTCGCAAGGCAGGTTCACCGCAGACCGCAGGAGGAGCTGCGGAGGGAAAAGATTGCTGCGAGGAGCCTCCTCCCCTCCCTCCTCTTCACCCCCGAGCCCGGGAAGTCCCCCGGCCAAGGAGCCACCGACTGAGTAAGAGGTAAGAGGCTTAAGGAGTAGAAATTTGGCTCCCTCTTTTTTTTTTTTATTTTTTTTTTTATTTTAAAGGATGAGGTCTCTGGGTATTGACTTCTCTCGCCATAAAAGAGTTTCGGGCAATTTGACTTGCCCTGGCGAGTTCTGGGCTGAAACGTGGGCCCTGGTTCATAGTTTAAGAAAAAAAAATTGTTGGCTGGTAGAGGGTTAGGAGTTTGTGGTTATTTTTCTCGTTATTATTTGTTAATATCCAGGTTATTTTGGACTAAGTCCCCACTTCCGCTCCAGCCGAGATTCAGCCTTGATCAGCTGCAGGGGGGTGAGAAGGGGGCAACTCAGAGCCGCTCAAGATGGGCAATGGGAGGGGGATGGGAGCGCTTTGGCCTTAATCATCCTTGCAAGTAAAGGCTGTTATTCCTATAACTGGGGCGGAGGTGCGCAGGTAGGGTGGGTGGAGTATGGATGGAAAGTGGGCTGAGGATGGCCCTTCCGGCACCTTCCTGAGGAAGAAGGAGTTGAGATTGGAGCTCCTTCTAGTCCCTAGCGGCTTTCGCCCTTTGCTTTCCAGACAGTGGTGGGGAGAAGAGGGCCGCTTGGGTGCTTTTGCAGGTGAAGGTCAACCTGGGAAGCACCGAGGTACCAGCTCAAGGGGGAAAAAAGTAAACACCTACATTAATGACCATATTTGGTCTCCACCTTTTCCAGACACAAATTCCTCTGATGGTCCAAACAGGAATTCTTAACCCGACATCCATAGAGTCTGAAATCCTCTGAAATTGTGGGATTTCGTGGCTCGGCAAGAAAGCCGTAGCCATCTTCGGAGGAGGGGAAATAAGCAAGAGGAACGTGGGGACAGGAGGGGAGAGGCCACGAGCCCTGCAGTCTAGCTCTTTAGTCACTGAGCTCTGAAATCCCAAATCTGAAGCTTCTAGCTGATCTCATGTACACATTGCCAGATTGAAGAGTGGAAAGTTGCAAGATGACCAAAGAGAAAAATTTTCTCCACTGTGTTCAGGATGGGTCTGGGGGCCTAAGTAGATTACAAATCGGGGTGTTTTCAGGGATTTTTTTCCCCTTTCCAACTATTCCTGATTTAAAAAATTTTTGTTTAATGTTTGATTTATTTCTGAGACAGATAGAGACAACGTGAGCAGGGGAGGGTCAGAGAGAGAGGGAGGTACAGAATCTGAAACAGACTCCATGCTCTGAGCTAACTGTCAGCACAGAGCCCGATGCGGGGCTTGAACCCATGAACTGTGAGATCATGACCTGAGCCGAAGTCGGACACTCAACCGACTGAGCCACCCAGGCGCCCCTATTCCTGATTTTTGAGAGGGCTCAAGGGCCTATGGGGTAGCCAGGCAGGAGGGAGATCTGGACCTCCAGTCCCCTGATCTCACCTCCACCTTATGAACAGCCCCAGGTCCCCTGCTGGCTGGGTCAGGGCCAAGCCTGCCCTTGCCAAGCCAAGGCTCTGTTGGTGGTAGGCCTTGCCCCAACCCCCCTTGGCCCTGAGGACTCATTTCTCTCTGAGCCCATACCTGCTACCCAAACTGCACATCCAGCCACCCAAATAATGCCAGTATTTTTTCTCCTTCCTGTCTTTGAAAACTGCAGAGGTCCCCAATCCTTAGTTCCTCTTAAGGAAGTTGGTGCTGCCCGCCGTTGGATCTTGGGGTGCAGAGGGGAGCTGTGGAATCAGTCTCTAAGCATTGGCGAGCAGGGTCTATTCTGATCACTTGGACCCTCCAATCACAGTGCTGCCCCGGTGGGCCACACATTTCCTCTTCTCTCTCCTCCCTTCCCTCCAAGCCCAGAACAACAACAACAACAAAAAGTTATGGATTTTCTGTCTCTCTGGGTTGGAGGTGGGGAAAGAGAAGACAAAACCCAAGAGTCCGAGAGCAAGCAATGAGCAAGGAGAAAAATGAGGGGGATAATCCCAGTAGATTAAAATAAGCTACCTCTCTTTCTAAACCAACGGCATCTGAATCCAGGCCAGGAAGAGAAGTTGGAGGCAGGGTGGGTGGGAGACTTAGTTCCCAGCCTAACAGATGCTCCAGTCATGGGGTCAGTGGCTTCCGAGGCAGTGACAAGGCCGAACTGCCAACCAAGCTGCTTGGGCTGAGCTGGGTCTCCCAGGTTGCAGTGTGGGAGAGTGAAGAGCTCTTCTTAAGGGCCTCTGAGGTCTCCTACAGTGCCTTATCCGGGGTCAGTAAAGCGTTCCCTTGCGTTTCTTTTGAGGCAGTGTGCAAATGTAGGTGTGTGTTGGGTGTGCGTGTGTGGTGGTTCCACACCATGGCAGAATGAGGGGCTACTCACCTCCTGGGGAGTCTATGTGATATGGTTAGGAGTGGAAGGAGGTTTCATCCCTTCTGGGCTGGGGGAGTGAGGAGGCCTCTCTGGACTTGAAGCCAAGTGCTCCAGACTCCAGGGAAAGGGAGGAGCTGCAGCTCCAAAGAGAGATTTGCAGGGAAGATCAGATCAGGAAGAGCCCCAGACTCTCTTCCTCCAGGGATCGGGGAAATACACTGATAAATGTTCACTCAGAGTACACCTCCTTTCCATTATGGGTCATTGTGCTTCTACTAATACTGCAAAGTCCAGTTCGGTGCTGTATGTTTCCACATTCAGCAAGTGTGGAATATGTGAAATATACCATTCACTGATCTGATGTGGAAGGGGGGGTATACAGGTGAAAACGTGATTTTCCGTCGGCTACCTTTATTATTGAGCACAACTGGGGACACCTAATTTTCCATCTCTTTTCCATGTTTTCACCAATCCTCAGTCTCTACACAGTGCTTCAATACTGGGAAAGGCAGGCTGCCTTGATACGGGATTCCCCACTGATTACTGAGGGTTACGAATTCCCAAGATACCCCATAATGCTGCATACCCCTTTCTGCCTACTACTCTCTACCTGCCTTTTCAAAAGCCAATATTGACCCCTGAATCGGTCCAAATAGATTGTGAAATATCCTTTCCCCGCCTTGTGCCCCTTACCATAAACAACAGGCCCCTCTACAAACATGCACGCGCATCATTTTTGTGAGTGTGAGTTTCAAGTAAGATGGCGGCGCCAGGCAGCCCTCCAGATTCGGATACAGTCTTTCCCAGGGCAGATCACCCTAGTCACAGTATAATCCAGAGGGGAAAGGAAACCTGGGTCTCCTTGCAGCGGTGGAAAGTGGTTAGAAGCAAGAGACTCCCCCAAACATTCTCTCTCCATCCCTTCTAGGGGAACTTCTAGAGAGCTGATTCTGCACCTTGGGGGCCTGGTGCTCCCGTATGGCCTCAGAGTTCCAGGCCAATTTCTAATTTCCACGGAGAAAGAATAACCTTTGTCCCTTTCCAAGCCACCCCCACCCACGAGGCTGTTCAGGCCAGCCAGCCCCCAGTCTCTCTGGCTGCCTCCGCTAGGAATCCGGGGTTGCAAGCGGGTAGACCTGGTGGAGAGGGTCTGAGGCTGCGCGGGCGCTCAGCACCCGGCTCTGGGGAACCGGGGCTGCGGGCAAAGGATGGGGAGGGGGTGACCCTCTGCTCCCTTACACACCTTCGCTTGGAGAGTGAGAGTCCAGTGGGAGCGGGACGGGGAGGTCAAGGCGTTGCGGGGGGCGGGGGGCCCTGAGGCCCTGCTGGGGAGGCTGGATCCTTCCGTGGCTCAAGGTTAACTGGCGGCCCGGGTAGCCCACGCCCGCCACGCCGATAAGTCCTCAAAGCGCGGCCGAGGGACTGCGCGGCCCCAGAGGGGTCTTTCCCGCCTCCGCTGTGATCTGCGTGGTCGCGGGCCCCAGCGGCGAGAGGCAGGGCTGGGGGGGTCTCACCTACCTCTCCGAACCGCGCCGTCCTCCGCGCGTCTTCAGAGGCTGCAGGGACCCGGGGCTCCGGGCGCTCCAGAGCCTAGGGACGCTGGTGATGACGCCGGGGCCAAGGGCTCATCGGCTGTGGGTCGCCGCCCCCCGCCCCCGTGAGGCCTCTGGCCGCAGTGTCTAGGTCTGGGGCGGCGGCGCCGACGGCGCTGGAGGCGCGAAGGGACTGGCGCGTCCTCTGACCCCCTGGCGCCCACGAGGAGGTGAGAGGGGCGAGGACGGGACCCGGGCGGCGGATTGGCGCGGGCGCCACCTTCCCCCGCGTCCGCCCGGGCGGGGCTCTCGCCAGCCTCACCTGCCCCCTTGCTGGGGCGCCGTCGGATCACCGCGCGGCGGTTCCAGGAGTGGGCCTTGCGCCCTCTGAACGGCCAGAGGCGCGGAGGAAAGGCGCCGAGATGGCCGGCAGAGGAGAGACTCGTGTGTGTGTGTGTGTGTGTGTGTGTGTGTCTGTGTGTGTGTGTCTGTGTGTGTGTGAGAGAGAGAGCGAGAGAGAGAGCGAGAGAGAGCGAGTGAGAGCGAGAGAGAGCGAGAACGGACAAGAGAAAAGGAGATACAAAGAACGCTTCCCAGAGAAGCCGTCAGATGCAGAAATAGACAAAAGAAGTAGGGGAGAAGGAGTCTGGGGGTCAGAAAGAAGCCCCCGGGCTTCTGAAGCGAGCGACAAGTTGTCCTTGGGAGTTGGGAATGTGAGGGGGAGGGGCGAGGCCCGAGGAGCCTGAGAAGAGGAGGGGGCGTGCAGACCCTTGGCTGGNACCCCCAGCCCCTCACCCCCTTGCAGCTGCTCTCTGGCTGGAGGAAGCAACCCGGGGACTTTCCTCGCTCCCCTCCCGCTGCTCGGCCGGTCCCGGCTCCGTCCTGCCTGGGGGGACAGCACCAGCCTGAGGGCTGCCCTACTCCCTCTTCCTTTCTTCTGTTCGCTGGGCCTTAAATGGGATTCTCCCCTCATTAAATGATAAGGACACTCGAGTCCAAAAGGAACGACCTTGGCCAAGGTCAAAGGAAGAACTTGGAAGTTTTACTTTCCATCCCAGCCCTTAGGATCCCTTTGCGTTTTGGCCCTTCTGGTTACTGGAGTGGTGTCCTGAAACCGCAGGCTTTTCTCTTCACTTCTCTCTAGGGCCCAGATAGAGATCCCAGCTTACCTACCGTCAGTGAATGGGCCACAGATGACCCAGTGGGCGCGTCTCCAGAAGTTATCCGGCCTCAGACCTGAGACCTCTCTCCTCAGCCAGCATGAGGCTGGGGGACCCACTCATAATCCAGCCCCTTCCTGCAAATGGTATCCAGGGTGGGGGTGGGATGTGTCTGAGATCTGAGTTTTAGTCCTGGCTCTGCAGATCTAACTGTGGAACGTCAGCCCCACCCCCTCTCTGGGTTTCAGTCTATTTCCTCTGTATATGGGGTAGCAGGCTGGATTTCTGTTTTGCTTCCATACCCTCCTCTGGCATGGACCTTCTGGTGAACTTGCACTGCTCCATCCAAGTGGTGACAATTTCATTCTATAGCCACTTAAATATGAGTACAGAAATAAGGATACAATTAAATTTTGTATCCATGACTCCATTTTTCTATTTTCCTTTCCTGTACTTTTTAGTGATGATAGTGTATGGCTCAAAGTATTTTGCGTGTGTACACATGTGTATAATGTCCACTTGGATCAGGAGATTTCCAGCCTACCAGAAGGCTCCCTTATAGCCTTTTAGTCAAAACTCCCCCAGAAGTAAGCATAACTCTGTCTTCCATCACCAGAGATTACTTTTGTCTGTTCTTAAACTTTATATAAGGAAATCATGATATGTAATCCTTGGTGTTTGGCTTCTTGTGCCTAGTATTATGTGTGTGGGATTCATACATGTTGCCATACTGCTACAGTTCATTCTATTTATTGCCATATTCCCTTGTATGAATATGTCCCAATAGATTTATCCATCCCTCTCTTCTCGGATGTTTGGATTGTTCCCAGTTTGGAGCTATTATGAAAAAGCTGTTATGAGCGTTGGTGTCTGTGTTTTTTTTTTTAATTTTTAAAAATGTTTTATTTATTTCTGAGAGAGATAGAGACAGCATGAGCAGGGGAGGGTCAGAAAGAGAGGGAGATACAGAATCTGAAACAGGCTCCAGGCTTTGAGCTCGCTGTCAGAACAGACCCAGACGCAGGGCTCAAACCCACGAACCCTGAGATCATGACCTGAGCAGAAGTCGGACGCTTAACCGACTGAGCCACCCAGGCGCCCCTGTGTCTGTGTTTTTTGATGGAAGCAAAGAAAAGCAGTGAAAACACTGTGTCATAGGGTAGGAATAATATGCTAGATACTGATAGTTTTCTAAAGTGGTTGACCATTTTACACTCCCACCAGCAATGTACAAGGAATCTAGTTGCTCGCGTATTTTCCAGTGCCTGGTATTGTCTATCTTGTTCATTTTATTTTTATTAGTATTATTTTTTTAATGTTTACATATTTTTGAGAGAGACAGACAGAGTGTGGGCAGAGGAGGGGCAGAGAGAGAGGGAGACACAGAATCCGAAGCAGGCTCCAGGCTCTGAGTCGTCAGCACAGAGCCCGACATGGGGCTCGAACTCACAAACTGTGAGATCATGACCTGAGCCGAAGTCAGATGCCTAACCACCCAGATGCCACTGTCTTGTTCATTTTAATCATGCCTGCAGGTTCATAGTGATATTTCAACATGTGTGTGTATGGGGGGGAGTGCGTTTTAAAAATCGTGATAAAAACAAATAACAAAGCTTCTCATCTTAACCAAGTTAGGTTGTACAGTTCAGTAGTTCATTATATTCATATCACCGTATGATAGATGTCTGTAATTTTCTCATCATGCAAAACTGAAATTCTCTATGCCCACTGAGCACGAAGTCCTTCTTCTCCCCCTTCCTGCAGGCTTTGGCAAGCATATTCTACTTCCTGTTTCTATGAGGTTGACTACTGTAGACGTTTCATACAAGTTGACTCACACNCCAGGCTCCGAGCTGGCAGTCAGCACAGAGCCCGACGCGGGGCCCGAACCCACGAACCGCGAGATCATGACCTAAGCGAAAGTCGGACGCTCAACCGACTAAGCCACCCAGGTGCCCCAGGATTTCTTTAATTTTTGAGAATGAACAATATTCCATTGTACGTATATACCACATTTTCTTTATTCATGGATCTGTCCATGGACGTTGGGTTGCTTTTACCTCTTTTCTAATTTTTTTTTTTTCTGAGAGAGAGCATGAGCAGGGGAGAGGCAGAGAGAGAGGGAGGGGGAAATCCCCAGCAGGTTCGACACTGTCAGCACAGAGCCTGATGGGGGGCTCAAACTCATGAACTGTGAGGCCGTGACCTGAGTCACAAGGGGGTGGGGGAGAGGAGAAGGGGGGTGATGGGTATGGAGGAGGGCACTTGTTGGGATGAACACTGGATGTTATACGGAAACCAACTTGACAGTAACTATAAAAGAAAAAAAGAAATTGAAAATGAGTAAAAAAAAAACACATTTTAATAAAAAGTTAAAAAGAACAAAAAGAGTCGGATGCCTAACCAACTGAGCCACCCAGGTGCCCCTGTTTTTTTTTTCTTTAATGTTTTTATTTATATCTGAGAGAGAGAGCGACAGCGTGAGCAGGGGAGGGTCAGAGAGAGAGGGAGACACAGAATATGAAGCAGGCTCCAGGCTCTGAGCTGTCAGCACAGAGCCTGATGCGGGGCTCGAACCCATGAACCAAGAGATCAAGACCTGAGCCGAAGTCGGACGCTTAACTGACTGAGCCACCCAGGTGCGCCCCCCGTTTGTTTATTTTTAATAGCAGTCATTCTAACAGGTGGGAAGTGACCTCTCATTGTGGTTTTAATGTGCTTTTCTTTGAAGCTTTTCTTCACTTTTCTAGTGAAGTTGAACACTTTTTCATATTTTTCTTGGTCATTTGTATATCCTCCTTTGTGAGAGCCTTTTTTCAATAAAAAATTCATTCATTTTGGAAATCATTAACTGCTAGGCATTGGGAGGTAACTAAGACTTAGGCAGGTCCTGCAGTTGGACAATACACATTTTAAAATATTTTTTTAATGTTTACTTTTGAGAAAGAGAGAGACAAAGAGTGAGCGGAGGACAGGCAGAGTGAGAGGGAGACACAGACTCTGAAGCAGGCCCCAGGCTCCAAGCTGTCAGCACAGAGCCCGACGGAGGGCTCGAACTCCTAAACTGTAAGATCATGACCTGAGCTGCAATCTGACACTTTACTGGCTGAGCCCCCCAGGCGCCCCCACCAGACAACTTTCTTAAAAGGCTTCAATAGTTCTTATTTCTACCAATAGTGTTTTTATCCATTACTTTAAGTGCCAATATGATAGAGAAGAGTTATCTCTTTTATTTCATTTTTATCTGAGATAGTGGACAGGCTGCCCATCTTTATTTCTGGACCATAGGGGTATGCTCTTTGCATATTTTCTGTTTAAAAACGTTCTTCGTTTCTGTACTGAGTTTGTAATTTAGAAATTTACAAAACACCCCGTGTGTTATAGTTATCAAACTTTTATCAGTTACCTCCATTGCAAATATTTCTCCCAACTTACCATCAAGTTTGTTTATGGTATCTTTTCCATCTGTTTTTAAAATAAGATCAAAGATCCTTACCTTTTTTTAAAAATAGAAATTTGGGGTATCTGGCTTTATTTAGAAAGTTCTCTCCAACCCATAAGGTGTTCATATAGATACCTTACTAGTTTTCAATTGCTACCACAAATAATTCTCACCAATCTGTCATCTTACAATTTGTAGGTTGGAAGTCACACACAGGTTTCCCTGGGGTGACATCAAGGCATCGAAAGGGCTACATTCCACAGCTCTAAGGGAGGGTCTGTCTCCTTGATCATTCAGGTTGTTGGCCGAATTTAGTTTCTTGTGCTTGCAGATCCCTGTTTCCTTGCTGTCTGTTAATAGAGGGCTGTTTCCTAGTCATCAATGGCCTGACCAGTCTCCTTCATATGCTTCAGATTTCTTTTCCTTCTATTGCTTTCTCATATCTCTGATTCAACCAGGGAAGTTTCCACAGTTGTAAAGATCCACATGATTAGATAGGTCCCACCCAGACAATCCAGGATGACTCCCCTTCTCCAGGTCCTCAGTCTATCTACAGGGTCCTTTTCCTGTGTAAGGTAATCTAGTTACAGGTTCCAGGAATTAAGGTGAGAATACCTGTGGCAGAGAGGTGAGGAGGGGGGACATTATTCTGTCTATTACAACACCTCAATGGTAGTTTTCCTTATTTTTAGAAAAAATGTAAGCCTTTAATATACCTGAGATTTATTTTTATATATGGTCCAAAAACGTAAGTTTGTTAACAGGCTTGATCATCTTCTCCTATGATGATTGGCTCTTCTGTAAATTGCCCATTTAAAACCTTAGCTCAGTTTCTTTATTTATTTAAAAAATTTTTAAATTTAAATCCAAGATAGTTAACATATGGTGTAATAATGATTTCGGGGATAGAATTTAGTGATTCATCATTTACATGTAACACCCAGTGCTCATCCCAGCAAGTGCCCTCCTTAATGCCCCTTGCCCATTTAGCCCATCCCCCAACCCAACGCCCCTCCAGCAACCTTCAGTTTGTTCTGTGTACTTAAGAGTTTCTTATGGTTTGTCTCCCTCTCTGTTTTTTATTACTTTTGCTTCCCTTTCCTTATGCTCATCTGTTTTGTGTCTTGAATTCCACATAAGAGTAAAATCATAGGCTATTTTGGTCTTTCTCTGACTGACTTATTTCGCTTAGCATAATGCAGTCTAGTTCCATCCACATTGTTGCAAATGGCAAGTTTTCATTTTTCTTGATTGTTGAGTAGTATTCCATTGCGTATATATACCACATCTTTATTCATCTGTCGATGAATATTTGGGCTCTTTCCATACTTTGGTTGTTGTCAACAGTGCTGCCATAAACATTGGGGTCCATGTACCCCGTCAAAACAGCACTCCTGTATCCTTTGGATAAATACCTGGTAGTGTAATTACTGAGTTATAGGGTAGTTCTGTTTTTAATTTTTTGAAGAACCTCCACACTGTTTTCCAGAGTGGCTTCCCCAGTTTGCATTCCCACCAGCAGTGCAAAAGGGCTCCTCTTTCTCCACATCCTCGCCAACATCTGTTGTTGCCTGAGTTGGTCATTTTAGCCATTCTGACTAGTGTGAGGTGGTATCTCATTGTGGATTTGATTTGTATTTCCCTGATGATGAGTGATGTTGAGCATTTTTTCATGTGTCTGTTAGTCATCTGGATGCCTTCTTTGGAAAAGTGTTTGTTCATGCCTTTTGCCCATTTCTTCACTGGATTATTTGTTTTTTGGGTGTTGAGTTTGTTAAGTTTTATAGATTTTGGATACTAACCCTTTATCTGATATGTCATTTGCAAATATCTTCTCCCATTCCATCAGATGCCTTTTTGTTTTGCTGATTGTTTCCTTCACTGTGGAGAAGCTTTTTGTCTTAATGAGGTCCCAATAGTTCATTTTTGCTTTTGTTTCTCTTGCCTCAGGAGACATGTCGAGTAAGAAGTTGCTGAAGCTGAGGTCAAAGAGATTGTTGCCTTCTCTAGGGTTTTGATGGCTTCCTGTCTTACATTTAGGTCTTTCATCTATTTTGAGCTTATTTTTGTGTATGGTGTAAGAAAGTGGCCCAGGTTCATTCTTCTGCATGTCTCTGTCCAGTTTTCCTGACCCAATTTGCTGAAGAGACTGCCTGTTTTCCATTGGATATTCTTTCTTGCTTTGTCAAAGATTGGTTGGCCATACGTTTGTGGGTCCATTTCGGGTTCTCTATTCTGTTCCATTGATTTATGCATCTTTTTTTCTGCCAGAACTGTACTCTCTTGATGATTACAGCTATGTAATACAGTTTCAAGTACATATATATTTATTTTTTAAAGATTTTATTTTTAAGTAATCTCTGCACCAATGTAGGGCTTGAACTCACAACCCAAAGTCAAGAGTAGCATGCTCCATGAGCTGAGCCAGCGAGGTGCCCCAAAACCTTCGTTCATTTTAATCATTGTTCTTTTCATCGTCGCTTAGTGAGCGCTCTTAGTTTTTTGGTAAATACTAATCTATAACACTTTATCTGTTAGTCATTGTGAAATTGGCCTTTTGTTTTTTTGAACAAACACATTTCTTAACCTCATGAAACTTACATTCTGGTGGGGCCATAGATGTTAAATAAATTCATTAACATAGAAACCAACATTTAATTACAAATTCACAGAAAGTACTTGAGGAAGAAAAAAAAGAAACTGGGTGCTATGATAGAGAATAATAGAAGAATATAATTTAAAAAATTTTTTTAATGTTTTATTTATTTCTGAGAAAGAGAGAGAGAGGCAGCACGAGCAGGGGAGGGTCAGAGAGAGAGGGAGATATAGAATCTGAAACAGGCTCCAGGCTCTGAGCTAGCTGTCAGCACAAAGTCTGACACGGGGCTCAAACCCATGAACTGTGAGATCATGAACTGAGCCGAAGTTGGACGCTTAATCAACTGAGCCACCCAGGCGCCTCTGGAAGAATGTAATTTGAAAGAGTGGTTCAAGGATGTGATACCGAAACTAAGATCTGAAAGGCAAGATAGGGGCCCTGGTTGGTTCAGTTGGTTAAGCCTCTGACTCTTGATCTCAGCTCAGGTCTCGATCTCAGTGTTGTGAGTTCTAGCCCTGAGTTGGACTCCAGGTTAGGTGTGGAGCTTACTTACAAAAAAATTTGAAAAACAAGATGAAGAGTTATCTAGGAGGAGCATGGAAGACAGGAGTGCTCCTAGCAGAGGACAGCTAGTGCAAAGATCCTGAGGTAGTGTATCAGGCTAATTAGAGAATAGTTTTCTGTCATTCTGTAAGGCTATCTTTATAGCAGGTTATTTACCCTGGGTTGAAGAAACATGGTACATAGAACTTTTTTCTAGAATGTTTTTGTCAGTTTTATATATAATAAATTCACTATTTTAAAGTGTATATAGTCCAATGATTTTTTTTACAAATAGTTTATTGTTGTTGTTGTTGTTGTTGTTGTTTTACAAGTAGTTTATTGTATAGTCCAATGATTTTTAACAAACATGTACAATTGTGTCACTACTACCACAATCATGATACGGGACATTTCTATTGCCACAAAAAGTTTCCTGGTGCCCTTTTGCTAACAATCTGCCTCTCACCCATCCCCAAGCAACCATTGATCTGTGATCTTCTAGTCACTGTTGTCTTGATTTTTCTAGAACTTCCTGTAAATGAAACCATTGAGAATGTCGTATTTTTGTTGGGCTTCACTCACTTTGCATCATGATTTTGGAATTTAACTACATTTGTGTTTCGGTAACTGTTTTCCCTTTAACACAGTGTATTTATTCCTTTTTATGGATACACCACAATTTACTGATTGATTTAACAATTTTTGGACATCGGGGTTGTTTCCAGTTTGCAGCTATTGTGAATAAAGCTGCCACAAAACTTCATGTGGACAGATGTTTTCAATTCTCTTGGGAAAAGACCTGGGAGTGGAATTGCTGGGTCATTTGATTGGTGTATATTTCACTTGTAGCCTGAGGCCTTGTTAATATCTCTTATGAGCTCTAGGAACTTATTTTGTATATTTTCAACATAGACGATCATTTCGTCTGTGGATAAAGATGATTTTATTTCTTTCCAATCTACATGCCTCTTATTCGTTTCTCGAGTCTATTTCCCTGGATGGGTCCTCTAGTACAAAGTTAATGGTGACAGCAAATCATCCTGTTATATCCTGACCTGATGGGGGAAGCATTCAGTCTTTCACTAGTAGGTATAATGTAAGGCTACGTGAAAGGTTTTCTTCATTGCTCTTTATCAAGTTGAGGAAGTTTCCTTCTATCACTAGTTTGCTGGAAGTTTCTGTCATGAGCGGATGGAGAATTTCATCAAATTGTTTTTATGCCGGGGTCCCTGGGTGACTCAGTTGGTTAAATGTCCAACTCTTGATCTCAGCTCAGGTCTTGATCTCAGGGTCGTGAGTTGAAGCGTGTTGGGTTCCACCCTGGGTGTGGAGCGTACTTTTTAAAAAATGGTTCTCATGCCTCTATCTTTTTTGGGGCACCTGGGTGGCTCAGTTGGTTGAGCATCTGACTTCAGCTTTGGTCATGATCTTGCAGCTCGTGAGTTTGAGACCCACATCGGGCCTGCTGCTGTCAGTGCGTAGCCTGCTTTGGATACTCTGTCCCCCACCCCGCCCCTCCCCCACTTTCCCTCTTTCTGTCAAAAAATAAATCAAACCTTTTTTAAAATTCGTATGCCTCTTTATTTTTTTTGGTGTAGTGAATTGAAATCCATTGAGTAGTTTTTCATGGGTCAAGCCAATCTTGCATTCCCAGGATGAACCCCACTTGATCTTGAGTCATTAGGCTTTGTATTTATTACAGCATTTGATTTGCTTACATTTTAAGGCCTTTTGTATCTATGTTTGGATCTATGGCCCTCTGCCACCATAGTGTTTGGTCAGGAACTGAGGGCAGGAGAGACCACCGCATCTTTCAGGTGGAATAAGCTAGGAGACAGGTTTGGCTCCGTCCTGTAGATGCCATTGGCATGTTAGCTAGGAGGCACTGATGGCCATGCCAAGCTTATGGGCAATTGGTTATGCAGTAATAGGTAATTGGAACAAGTAATCACCAACATTTATTGGGTACTAACCACTATGCCATCCTGACTCTTACATGGCTATACATTTCTTTTTCTGTTTTTAAATTCACTTTTCTCTGTGACCCAGAAAAAGGTCAGACATTCTCTGGTTAGGCCTTAGGGCGGTCTAAGAGCAAGGTCTTTGGGGACAGGCATTCCAAAGCGTGACTATGGCTCTGTACTCACTGTGTAACCTTGGGCACCTTGATCAACTACTCTGAGTCCCAGAGCAGTTTAAAAAATATTTAAAGGTCATCTGGGTGGATCAGTCGGTTAAGCGTCTGACTTCGGCTCAGGTCATGATCTCATGGTTTGTGAGTTCAAGCCCTGCATCGGGCTCTGTGCTGATGGCTCAGAGCTTGGAGCCTGCTTCAGATTCTGTGTCTCCCTCTTCTCCCCGCCCTTCCCTGCTCTCGCTCTGTGTGTCTCTCTCTCAGAAAAATAAATAAACATTTAAAATTTTTTATTAAACTTAATTTATTATTTACTTATTTATTAAAAATTTTTTAATTCTTTATTTTATTTTTGAGAGAGAGACAGAGAGACAGAGTATGAGCAAGGGAGGAACAGAGAGAGAGTGAGACACAGA
>NW_027532169.1:3900973-3904164 GCF_008692635.1 Crocuta crocuta | reverse complement strand
TAATTTATTATTTATTTATTTATTAAAAATTTTTAAAAAGAACTTTATTTATTTAAGTACTCTCTACACCCAACATGGGGCTTGAACCCACAACCCCAAGATCAAGAGTCACGTGCTTTTCAGCACACCTGGGTGGCGCAGTCGGTTGAGTATCTGACTTCTGCTCAGGTTATGATCTCACAGTTTGTGAGTTCGAGCCCCACATCCGGCTCACTGCTGTCAGTGGGGAGCCCGCTTTGGATCTTCTATACCCCCCTCTCTCTGCTCCTCCCCGACTCGTGCATGTGTTCTATCTCTCAAAAATAAACATTACCAAAAAAAGTCACATGCTCTTATGACTGAGCCAGGCAGGTACCCCCCAGTTTCCTTAACTTTAAAACTCAGCTAATAATTCTGTAAGATAATTACATGCAATAATATATGGAAATAGCATAACATAGTGCCTGTCACGTAATAAGCCTTCAGTAACTGTTATAGTTTTTATTACCTGATTTGCACCCCTGCTGTTTACTTGCTGTGACCCAACCTGAGCCTCTATCTCTTCATCCGTTATGGGAGGAAAAGAATAACAAGCATCTCAGGGCTGTTTTGAGACCTTGCCCAGTGTCTCACCTGTACCCTCAGTGTAACAGATCTGGGCACAAATGCCAAGAACCCACTCCCCAATTCATTGTCTCGGGACCCCCAGTACGCTGGAGCTCAGACATCTCTATAATGTAAAAGCTCCTACAGTACACCTTAACACACACTCTCCCCCAGCCAGCTCATCGCTCAGCCCTGGATACCGAGGGGGAATTCCTTCTGTATAATATAGTGGTGCAAACATGCCTTCCTGGAGGCGGATTGTCCTGTGTTCAAATCCCAGGTCTTCCTCTCATTGGCTGTGTGAAATGGGACAGATGACTTAACTTCCTTGAAACTCAAATACAAACTGGGACTAAATAATGCTTATCCTCTTTCCGTCTATCATCATAGAGAAGGCTGATTCCACCCCCTGATGTTTAGAGGAAAAACTAATTGCACAAGCAAGTTAGATTTTAAAAATAAGCTTCCTGTTTTAACCACAGGTCTTGTCACCAAAAAGAGAAGAGATCTAAATTCTTCATTTACAAAACAAAGAGAGGGGTGGCTGTGATATGAAGAATTTAATTTACAATACAACTATTATTTCCAAATAATAGTTTTGGCAGCATGGGTCACTGAAAGAAAACTGGCTTGATTATCGTCCTGAGCAGGCAGTAAGAGAGCTTTAAGAGAACTAGATCGGTGGGTTTTATATGGTTTGGGGCCGATATATATACCTAGGTATCAGTATCTATTCATATATATATAATCTATATGAAGATATGTATGTGTGTATAATATATATGTGTAGATGTATGTATATGAATATATGTAGGTGTGTATAATACATACACAACATAATCTATAGATCTATGTTATACACACATGTATAGATAAATCTATAGATATATATATTATACACACATACATATATTCATATATGTTATACACATGCCCAAACTGAGAATATGTATGGGTTATTATGCACTCTGGTATTTTCCTGGTCTAGTGCATTTTTGTTTTTAAAGTTCTGGTCACAATCTGCTAAACTGTTTACGCCAACTCATCAATAAGGCACAGCACGCAGTGTGAAAATGCTAGTGTAGGTTATTTCTTCCTGTCCCTTTCAGTATGAACCCAAGAAAGGCTAGTTCTCATCCATATTTGATTTGTCAATATAAATCTTCTTGACTTACAAAAATAGCAATTCTCCCAAGGAACCAGGAGATAGTTGACTAGAATTATCTTGGGATTGACATGGTTATTGCTTTCTTTGACAGTAAACCGAAAAAAAAAAAATTAAGAGCATGGTTATAAAGTCTGACCACTTGGACTGAATTCTGGCTCTGCCTCAAGCTTGCGGTCTCACTTGCCTCGATTTCTTCACCTGTATACTTGAAATAATTAAGAATAATAGAATCCTCCTTATAGGTAATTAGATAAGCAATTAACACAGGGCCATAGTGAGTTCTCAAAAAATGTTGGCAACTACGTTATTTATTAATTTTTCTTTTTTAAGCTGTCAGTGTTTTTGTCTTGCAGCAGAAACCTGAGAGCAGCACTAAACTAAGGGAAGAGACTCTTGACAGTAAATAGGGACTCTGGAAAGTTTCACGTTGGATCTGCCTTCCCCTGGGTAGACACTAGAGGGAGCTCCATGCCCAGAAAGCCACAGGTTCCCAGGTCAACAGTTCTTTTCCTGAAACTTTCCCTTTCAGTCTGATGATTTACTTTGTTCCTCATGTGGAATGATTTCCAGGTTTTTCACCAAGTTGATTAGTCCCTCAGAGTTATAGGAAACAAATAATAATAATTTAGTGCTACTGGGTTCAAGCATCTCCTGTTGTCTCTGTTATGTCATTTAAGTACGTCTTTTTTTTTTTTTTAACGTTTATTTATTTATTTTGAGAGAGACGTGGGGGAGGGAATGGGGCAAATGGGGAAGAGAGAAGGAGAATCCCAAGCAGGCTCCCCACGGTCAGCCTCAGCCCCATCAGGGCCGCAGAGCCCGACAAGGGGCTTGAACTCAGGAAATGATGAGATCATGACCTGAGCTGAAATCATGAGTCGCTGCTTAACTGACTGAGCCACCCAGGTGCCCCAAGTATGTCTTTATCTCATGTAATCCTTACAGCAACGCTATGCTACCAAGGTCATTATCTACATTCTACAATATAGGATATGGCGAAATTCCATAACAGTCCAAGGTCACACCATTAGGGAGTGGCAGGGCCAGCAATGGAACCCTGATAATCTAGTTTCAATAGATGTTTCTTAAAAATTTCACTTAAAGGAATAATAACAACAAAAACAATAGCTAACCGTGTAGAAGATGCCAGATACTCTTCTAAATGTTTTATTAACTCATTCATTTATTTATTAACTCATTTAAGTCATTTAATCATCTCACACATATAGCTGCCACTATTTAAAAATTTTTAAAAATATTTTATTTATTTTTGAGAGAGAGAGAGAGAGACAGAGACAGAGCATGAGAAGGGAAGGGACAGAGAGAGACGGAGACAGAATCCATGAAGCAGGCTCCAGGCTCTGAGCAATTGGCACAGGGCCCAACGTGGGGCTTGAACCCATGCATTATGAGATCATGACCTGAGCCGAAGTTGGAC
>NW_027532169.1:3887886-3900918 GCF_008692635.1 Crocuta crocuta | reverse complement strand
CAGAGAGAAAGGGAGTCACAGACTGAAATAGGCTCCAGGCTCTGAGCTGGCAGTCAGCACAGAGTCCGACGCGGGGCTCGAACCCACGAACCGCGAGATCATGACCTAAGCGAAAGTTGGACGCTTAACCGACTAAGCCACCCAGGCGCCCCCCGCCTTTTTTATTAGTGCAAAAATCTTAATACAGAAAAGCAAAAAGAGGGGCACCTGGCTGGCTTAGTCGGTAGGGGATGCCACTCTTGATCTCAGGGTTGTGAGTTTAAGTCCCATGCTGGGTGTAGAGATTACTTAAAAATAAAATCTTTGGGTGCATGTGGACCAAAATGTTTAAGAACCACTGAGATAGAGATGAGGAGAATATTAATTTCTCTTTTTTTTCTTTTTCTTTTTTTTAATGTTTATTTATATTTGAGAGAGACAGAGAGCAGAGGAGGGACAGAGAGATATTTAGGTCTCAACCCCCCCCCATATTCTTAACAATTATAGAGGAGCTTTTGCTTATGTGTTTTGTTTTTGTTTTCACTTATGTGTTTATGTTAAGTGTCCATTGACATTCACCATGTTAGAAATTAAAACTGAGAAATTAAAAAATTTTTTAATGTTTCTTTATTTGAGAGAGAAAGACAGTGTGGGCAGGGGGAGGGACAGAGAGAGAGGAGAGAGAGAGAATCTCAGGCAGGCTCTGTGCTGTCAACATAGAGACTTATGTGGGGCTTGAACTCAAGAAATTGTGGGATCAGGGTTTCGATACCTACTTAACTGAGCCACCCAGGCGCCCCTAAAACTGAGAAATTTTAAAAATATTTACTGTTAATTCATTTTTTTATTAAAAAAAATTTTAGAGAACAAGCCCAAGTTGGGGAGAGAGGAGCAGAGGGAGAGAGAAAGAGAATCTCATGTGGCCCCACACTCAGGTCAGAGCCTGACACGGGGCTCGATTTGACGACCCTGGGATCATGACCTGAGCCAAAATCAAGAGTCAGACACTCAACTGACTGAGCCACCCAGGTGCCCCTGTTAATTCATTTAAAGTAGCATTAATAAAATATATATATGTTAACATAACATGTGTATATTTTCGAAACTTAAAAAAAAATCAGTGAGGAGAGTGGCATTTTTGCAAATTTCTTTAATGTCTGGCTTTTAAAAAAATTTTTTTTTAACATTTTATTTATTTCTGAGAGAGAGACAGCATGAGAAGGGGAGGGTCAGAGAGAGAGGGAGACACAGAATCTGAAGCAGGCTCCAGGCTCTGAGCTAGCTGTCAGCACAGAGCCCAACATGGGGCTCAAACCCACGAACCGTGAGATCATGACCTGAGCCGAAGTCGGATGCTTAACCGACTGAGCCACCCAGGCGCCCCTAATGTCTGGCTTAATAGGAGACAGGCAGACTGACTCTTGTATCTGTTTATAAGTACAATCTGTTGTGATATGTTGTTTTGGCCGAAATATATGGAAAAAAATCTGACTTCACACAGATGTGCAGCTGGAAAAAGGAGGTGTGTTACATGACCTTTCCAAATAAGTGCGGATCTTGTTCTTAGATACTACACCAAATCTGGACAGGTGGTAGCTTCCTAAAGGTTAGTTGCAAGGTGCACTCTGAAATCACATCAATGAGCCTCTCATTCTCTTACATTAAAACCCACTGGTCTCCAATGTACTTTGAATAGATCTTTTATCCATGCACAATGTTGGAACATGGTGCATTGGTCATTTGGAAAATATTTGTTTCACTGAGTTATGCTGCTCTTCCAAATGTTGACTCATTTTATGACTCTATACCACAATATCCACTCAGTAATATCAAGCCCATGCTTTCCAGAACAGTCTTTAGGTTTTGGGGAGCTGTCAAGTGCTCAGTGATAGATACAAGTTTTCCAAGTTTCCAATATTTATTTAAAACAAAATTGGCCATGAACACTGCCAGTGGCTCCCCTTGGAAGGGAAAACTCACTTTGCTTTCCCAAAAATGTCTGCCAATAACCATGTGTGAATTGCCATCGATTTTTTTTTTTTTTTGGTCAGTCACTCTTTCAAGGAAAAATGGCGGTCCCCAGAAAAAGGGGTGAGCTTAGCTCACAGTTCAACCAAAGTGCTTTTCCTCAGAACAACTGCTGTCCTTTGGTGTGCAGAGGTACTTTCTGACTGCTTTTTATTTACCCAAGGGTTGGGTTTTAACAAAACGAATAATTTTTATTGCTTCATCAAGGACTTTCCCCCCCTATTTATTTATTTATTTTTAATGCCAGAGAAATTAACACGCAGTGTTCTATCAGGTTCAGGTGTACAATATAGTGATTCAACAATTCTTTACATTACTCAGTTCTCATCACAAGTGTGCTCTTAATCCCCACCACCTATGTTATCCAGCATCAAGAACATTCTTTTCTTTTTTTTTTTATCAAGAAGGAGGGAGAGGGACAGAGAAAGAGGGAAAGAGGGAATCCTCAGAGAATCTTAAACAGGCTCCATGCCCAGTGTGGGGCTCGATCTCACGATCCTGAGATCATGACCTGAGCCAAAATCAAGAGTCCAAGAGTCAGACGCTTAACCGGCTCAGCCACCCAGATGTCCCCCTTCCCCCCATCAAGGACATTCTTAAGTGAAGCTGGCTTTTGTCGTATTTTACTGTCAGAATTCACTAGTGCTTTTTGGTCTTGTTTTTACCGTGAAGAATGCAATACCTACTAGAACAGCCTGGTGCCATGGTAGGTAGCTTCACCCCTGCTCTTGCACCATCACTATAAATGATGTCAGTGTCAGTGCAGTGAGAAACACAAATTATGACTTCGTGTTTGACTTCACAGAACCCCTGGAAGAGCATAGAGACCCCCAGGAATCTAGGGACCAGATGTTTCGAACCACTCCTCTCGTTCGTTTATTCGTTCAGACATTTTAATGGAGCACCTGGAATGTGCTAGGCTTTATCCCAGACCCTGGGAACACAGAGGGAAACAGACAAGGCCTTACATCCTCCTGGGGAGCCAGACAAGAGACGTGTGCACGCACAAATAAACAAGACATTTTCAGATGGCGGAGCTGTACAAGTGAAAACATCACTGGGGAGGGGAAAATACTAGATAGGTCAGGGAAGACCTCTCCAAGGTGACATCTGAGTAGAGACTCAATTGAAACTGAGAAGACAGTCTGAGGACACCCGTGTTAAAGGCAGCGCTCAAGGGGGACCTGGGTGGCTCTGTCAGTTGAGCGTTTGGCTCTTGATTTCAGCTCAGGTCACGATCTCACGGTTTGTGGGTTCGAGCCCCACGTTGGGCTCTGCACTGGCAGCATGGAGCCTGCTTGGGATTCTGTCTCCTCTCTATCTGCCCCTCCTCCTTCTCAAAATAAATAAATAAACTTTTTTTTTTTAAAGGCAGTGTTCAAGAGTGCCAAGGATATAGAGCACCTCCCCTCTGAGTCTGCAGGTCACATAAAGAAGGCATCCAGACACTGGGTTGCAAAGAAATAAAAACCTTCACTCTGATGCCATTCTTCATCGAGCTAATCTCTTTATTCCGTCTGAACTTCAAATTCCAAGTCCTTATTTGAAAATAGAATGGCAGTAGCTGCCCAGCCCACTTTACAGAGTGGAGTTCAGATGACCTAAGGATGCACTGCAAAGTTTTTTCTTTTCTTTTTTAATGTTTATTAATTTTTGAGAGAAAGAGAGAGAGAGAGAGAGTGTGAGCACATGTGCACAGGGGAAGGACAGAGAAAGGGAGACAGAAGATATGAAATGGGCTTCTCGCTGGATAGCAGAGAACCTGAGGCTGGACTCGAACCTGAGAGGACTCAGCCGCCAACCTCGAGATCATGACCTGAGCGGAAGTCGGATGCCTGACCGACCGAGCCACCCAGGTGCCCCTGGAAAGTTCTTACTACACTGTAGATATGAGTGCTGCTTACTCGGTCAGGCTCAGCTACCTTCCTCTGCAGGTGCGCAGGCTGCGGGACTTTGCCCCCTGAGTGCAAGGTCAGCTCTCGGTCTACTCAGCTTCCTGCTCCCTCTCCTTCTTCCAGGACTCCTCACTGAGCCAGATCCCTTCCATTCCAAGCGGAGAGTCTTGATTTGGAGAGCATAAGATAAAGGACCGAACGTCAATCCTTATTTTTTTTTTAATGTTTTTATTTATTTCTAGGAGAGAGAGAGAGACAGCATGAGCAGGGGAAGGTCAGAGAGAGAGGGAGTCACAGACTGAAACAGGCTCCAGGCTCTGAGCTGGCAGTCAGCACAGAGCCCGACGCGGGGCCCGAACCCACGAACCGCGAGATCATGACCTAAGCGAAAGTCGGACGCTTAACCGACTAAGCCACCCAGGCGCCCCCGTCAATCCTTATTTTTGAAAACATCTTGTTAGTTTTAAAAGGTAATCCTGACTTACTAAAATCCTTTAAAACCTTGCCTCCTGAATCAATATATCTGCATTGCTAACAAGCCTGTCTTCTTTTTAAAAAAATTTTTAATATTTATTTATTTTTGAGAGAGAGAGAAACATGAGTGGGGAAGGGCGGGGATGGGGTGGGGGAGAGTCACAGAAGCGGAAAGGGCTCCAGGCTCTGAGCTGTCAGCACAGAGCCCTATGCGGGGTTCGAACCCACAACAGTGAGATCATGACCTGAGCCGAAGTCGGACGCTTAACCGACTGAGCCCCGCAGGCGCCGCAAGCCTGTCTTCTTTGTTCTTGTCCAAGTCATGAAATATCATGCCAAGCCCAGCACAGGACACTTTTATCAACTTCACAATATTCTGTGGTCATATGTCATCTCTCCAGTGCGTTCTCTGGCTGTGTCTGAGGTTGGGCTGCGCCAGAGACCAGAGACCAGATTGCTCCCCCAGAGGGTTCTCTTTTTATAAGCAATGTACATGGTTACATGTAGATACACTGTTTACGTCCTTTTCGGAGTGTTCAACTCCCTTCCGAGCCCTGCAGGAATTTAAAAGCTGAGAATCCTGGCTTTGAACTCATTTTGTTTTGCAGCTCAGGCCACGGAAAGTGGAAAGGAAGGAGGGGGGGGATGGGATGAAATGAGGGAGAAGCCTGATCCCTACCTCTGGGCTAGCCGCCCAAAGAGGCCTTAATGCGCTTGCCCGGTAAGGTTAACCCTTCTAGACCCAGACCCCGGCCACATGGCTCAGGCCGGGAGCGGGAACAGAAATGGCTGCCACAGAGTGTCCCTTGGCCGGAGAGTAAGTAGCATCTGGTCCAGAGTAGGTTGAAGTGCGCGCTCCAGCCCTAGGGGCTGTCCCCTCCCCACTCCTGGTGGCCGGCACCCCAGGCTGGGGCTAGACGGGCGACGCCCGAACAAGGCAGGGGGAGCTGTCCCCACGGCAGGGAAGGTCCTCAGCTCTGGCCTCTGCTGGTCAAAAGCTGAGTGAGTAGTGCGGAGCGTTCCGACGTCGCCCGAGGTGGCCCAGGACAGCACCGAGGTCCCGAGCGGGCGGCCGCCGCTTCTCCAGCCCTCTGCCCTGTTCCGCGAGGAGGGACGTGGTCCCCGAGCGGCCGGCAGGGGTCAGTGTTTGGCTACAGCAGCTGCCGGTGAGCCGGATGCTGAGTCGGATCCCTGGGCCTGGGTCTTGCCCCTCCTTACCAATCTGGGCTTATCGGAGTTCTTGCATAGCTAAACCCCACATCTTCCCTGTTTCCTCCCGACGGCCCCTCGCAAGGAAGATGCCTGCACCCCTCCATAAGCCTGCACCACCCATGTATGGGTAATTTCTTCTCGGCCTCTTGCCAAACAGTGATGCCAAATGTGGACGAGGCTTGGAATCAGAGTGAGGTTCAACTTCTTGCTCTGCCAGTTGCCAGCTGTGTAGCCTTGAGAAAATCACGTTACCTCTCTGTGTCACGTTTCTCGTCTTCAAAACTGAGCTGATGCCCATGAGAATAGCGGTTTTGCAGTGTGCTGAGGACTTACGGGCCAGATGTTCAGCATGTTATCTATCATCTCAGAGTTTAAGATGAGGGAACTGGCTGCAGAGACGGTAACATACGCGGCACTTGGCATCTGAGCTCGGGTCGGCNGGGCTGGTGGGGCTGTCGTGAGAATTAAAATGTGAACATTTTATGATGTTCCCCTTCTAATGGTTTAGCCTGGGTCCTGGTGGGTGTGCTCTCCTATTAAAACGCATTAACAATTTCTTTTAATGTTTATTAATTTTTGAAAGAGAGAGAGAATGGGGAGGGGCTGAAAGAGGGAGACACAGAATCCGAAGCAGGCTCCAGGCTCTGAGCTGTCAGCACAGAGCCTGATGTGGGGCTCAAACCCACGAACCGTGAGATCATGACCTGAGCTGAAGTCGGACGCCCAACCAACTGAGCCACCCAGGCTCCTCCTAAAAGGCATTTTATAAATTTTTTAAAAAATTGGAAAGAAAGGCATTTTTCGGGGCACCTGGGTGGCTCAGTCGGTTAAGCTTCTGACTCAGATTCTGTGCCTCCCTCTCTCTCTCTGCCCTTCCCCCTCTCATGCTCTATCTCTGTCTCTCAAAAATAAATAAACATAAAAAAAAAAAAGAAAGGCATTGTTTCAATGGCTAGACATGTTCCCAGTTAGTGAAACCAGCCTATTAGACTACAGAAGGGTAGGGACCTCAGCTGTCTGGCTCAACTGCTGAGTCTGAGTACTTACTGATGCATAGTAAACACAATAAAAACGAAGGAAAGGATAAATTCATACACTTCCTGGGTTCATTCCAAGACACATCCTAACATGGAGCCATTTTTCATATCAACCATTCAATTACCAGGCAAGTGACACTAATTACCGACTCTAATAGCCATTGTCTAATTTAATTAAGGGGGATTATTGGAGCTCCTGGAATGCCTGCCATCCTCGAATTATCAAAGTCATGAGGGTTCAGTAACGGTCTTTTTATTAGTATGTTCACAAGATAAATTAAATAAACCCGCTTAATGACTCATCTTTGTGACTTATGACACTGAGAAAACGTGTAGGGAAATGATAAACGTGGTAAAACTGAAGTCTCGGAGAGAATGCTGTGGGCCTGTGACTCCAAATGTCCCAGACACTCTCCCATGTGGCCTCGGGGCCCCAGCAAGCCTCAGACACCCCACCCCCCCTTGCCCAAATATTTTTGAGGACCTTAATTCCTCTTCATGCTGATTGGGTCCACAGGACTAAAATACCAAATCTGCTGGGAATATCGATCAATAGAATGGCAACCTCAGAGGACAGAGGAAAGGCAGCCTTTGGTTCAAAATCAGCCATAGGACTGGAGAGGGACATTGGAAAACAAAACAGATTGTCCATACTGACTCCTAAAAGCCCATTTTGTAGGGTGCCCTGGGTGGCTCAGTCGGTGAAGCCTCTGACTCTTGATTTCAGCTCAGGTCATGATCCCAGGGTTATGAAATGGAGCCCCGTGTCGGGCTCTGCACTGAGCACGGAGCCTGTTTGAGATTCTCTCCCTCTCTCTCTTCCCCCATTGCCCACAAAAAAAAAATGTCCACTTTGAAAAAATAACAACACAGAATAATCGAAATCCACAGGGACAGTGGTGCAGGGGACGGAGCAAAGAGCTGGATCTGAGTCTTGAACCAGCCAACTTCTTAGCTTAGGCTCTCACCTCCATGTTCGTCAACTCTAAGTAGGGGCATATGATGTTGTGACATATAACGAGAAATATATATTGGGTTCTCATCCCCACTTCTGCCACAGAGCTCCTAAAATTCCCCCTGGAATTTCCTGGAATGAGAGAGAGAGAGAGGAAAAAAATGTCTGTTTGTCATGTTAATGAGGTGACTTTGGGACCTAAGGGTGAGGGCCAGCCACGTGATGAGAGGGTTGGAACCTTCAGCCCCACCCCCACCCTCCACCCTCCAGGGAGGGGAGAGGAGCTCGTGATTGAATTCAACCACCAATGGCCAATGATTTGATCAGCGATGCCTGTATAAGGAGGTCTCCATAAAAACCCAATGGGACTGGGTTTGGAGACCTTCCAGGTTGGTGACTNATATTTTTATTTATTTCTAGGAGAGAGAGAGAGAGAGAGAGACAGCGTGAGTAGGGGAGGGTCAGAAAGAGAGGGAAGAGAGGGAGACACAGACTCTGAAACAGGCTCCAGGCTCTGAGCTGGCAGTCAGCACAGAGCCGACGCGGGGCTCGAACCCACAAACCGCGAGATCATGACCTAAGCGAAAGCCGTACGCTTAATCGACTAAGCCACCCAGGCGCCCCTAATGGCCAATGATTTGATCAGCGATGCCTGTATAAGGAGGTCTCCATAAAAACCCAATGGGACTGGGTTTGGAGACCTTCCAGGTTGGTGACTTACGGAAATTCAGAAAAATGGCGCACTCAGAGAGGGACGCACACTTTGCCCTGTGAACTCTTCCATCTAGCCGTTCCTGAGTTCTATCCTTTTATAACAAACCAATGATCTAGTAAGCAAAATCTTTCTCTGAGCCACTCTAATAAATTAATCGAACCCAAGGAGTGGGTCATAGGAACCTCAGATTTATAGCTGGTTGGTCAGAAGCATAGGTGACAACCTTGACTTTGACAGCTGTCTAAATTGGGAGGTGGGGAGCAGTCTTATTGGACTGAACACTTAACCAGTGAGGGCAGTGTCAGAATCGAGTTGAATCTGGAGGACCCCTAGCTGGTGCCCTGAGAATCGCATGGTGGTGGAGGGGAAATCCCCCTCCTCCACACACACTGGAATGGGGTCCAGGAATCCAAAATAAGGCAGTATTCTTTCTCTCTCTCCTGATTTTCTTCCTGCTTCTCTAAACAGTCCTTTTATTTCAGCCCAGAAGTCTTCTTCTGTTGCTCTCTCCCTAACTTTTGGTAGATTCCATCCTCAGACTTTCATTTTTCTTCTCCTACACCCTCTTGTTGGAAAGCGTTGTTAGAAACTCTCATCCAAGGGGGGCCGGGGCACCTGGCTGGCTCAGCCAATAAAGCATGTGACTCTTCATCTTGGGTTTGTGAGTTCGAGCCCCACTTTAGGTGTAGAGATTACTTAAAAAAAAAAAAGTTTTGGATCACCTGGGTGGCTCAGTTGGTTATTCGTTCATCTCTTGATTTCGGCTCAGGTCATGATCTCAGTTTGTGAGTTCAAGCCCCATGTCAAGCTCTGCACTGACAGTGTGGAGTCTGCATGGGATTCTCTCTCTCTCTCTCTCTCTCTCTCTCCTTCCCCTGCTTGCATGCTCTCTCTTTCTCTCTCAAAGTAAATAAATAAAATAAACTTTAAAAAAAAATCTCGGGGCGCCTGGGTGGCTCAGTCGGTTAAGCGTCCGACTTCGGCTTAGGTCATGATCTCGCGGTTTGTGGGTTCAAGCCCTGCGTCGGGCTCTGTGCTGACTGCCAGCTCAGAGCCTGGAGCCTGTTTCAGATTCTGTGTCTCCCTCTCTCTCTGACCCTCCCCTGCTCACTCTGTTTCTGTCTCTCAGAAATAAATAAAATATTAAAAAAATAAAAATAAATCTCATCCATTTATGGATCTAATTCCTACCTGAGGTGATTCCCAAATTTATTACCAGTCCTATCTTAAGTATTCAAAACAAAACCACCTCAAAAACAAAACTAAGAAGGGTCACCTGGGGTGGTTCAGTAGGTTGAATGTACAACTTCGGCTTAGGTCATGATCGCATGGTTCGTGGGTTCAAGCCCTACATGGGGCTCTGTGCTGACGGTGCAGAGACAGATTCAGATCCTCTGACCCCGTCTTGGTCTATCTCTCCTCCTCTTTGTACTCTCTCTCTCTCTCTAAAATAAACATTAAAAACAAACAAACAAACAAAAAGAACATTGGGGTCAGGTATCCCAAAGTTCAGGTTCACCAATCAACTGTAGCCAGGGACATGACATCTGTGAGAACATAGCCACCTGCATTGGAATCACAGAAATGGAGACTGGGAAGGAGTATTTACCCGAGGCAGTCCGGGCTGGGGTGGAATGCTGGCTGGACCACCACTTAGAGCCACCAGCTGAGGGCCTTCCTACTTGAATGTCTCCGCAGGCATTTCACGGCCTTCCCCCCAAACCGGAATCTCCTCCTGATCTCCTAACTCTAAAATGAATGGGGCCACCAGCCACCAACTCATCCCAGCTAGTGAGTCATTTCTATAATCTGAGAGTCATTCTACAATCTTCCTTCTCTGTCACCGACCTCCGTACATCTAATCACTCACCAAGACCCTCTGATTCTACCTTCTAAATATTTCCCCTCTCCATTCCCTCTATGGCTTTCTGAGTTCATACCGGCCTCATCAATCATCTGGAACATTGCAATAGTTTCTTAGCTGGCCTTCTCTTGGTCTAGCTCCCCCTAATCCACTCTCCACGCTGATGGCCTTTGTTTTCCTGAATGAAATAGATTACTTTCTGATTATATTAAAAATAAATGATGATTGGGGCGCCTGGGTGGCTTAGTCGGTTAAGCGTCCGACTTTCGCTTAGGTCATGATCTCGCGGTTCGTGGGTTCGAGCCCCGCGTCGGCCTCTGTGCTGACTGCCAGCTCAGAGCCTGGAGCCTATTTCAGAGTCTATATCTCCCTCTCTCTCTGACCCTCCTCTGCTCACACTCTCTCTCTCCTAGAAATAAATAAAAATATTTTAAAAAAATAAAAAAAAATGATGATTGAAAATATCATCTATACGTGGTGTGCAGGGGTGGCTCAGTTGGTTGAGTGTCAGACTTCAGCTCAGGTCATGATCTCGCAGTTTGTGAGTTTGAGCCCCGTGTTAGGCTCTGTGCTGACAGCTTGGAGCCTGGAGCCTGCTTTGGACTCTGTGTCTCCCTCTCTTCCTCTTCCTCTCCCGAACTCATGCTCTCTCTCTCTCTCTCTCTCTCTCAAAAATAAGTAAAAACATTTTAAAATTTAAAAAAAGAAAATATAATCTATATGGAAAAAGAACAAGGAAGAATGTAAGCATTGATTGAAACTTTACTACCATGAGACTATGCTATCATTTTAGTGACCATTCTTTTTTGCCTTTCTTTATTTCTATTTAAATATATGTATATATAGGAGCACCTGGCTGGTTCAATCTGTAGAGCACTTGACTCTTAATCTCAGGGTCGTGAGTTTGAGCCCGATGTTGAGTGTGGAGCCTGCTTAAAACAAAAAAGTGGGGTGTTCAGAGTGGCTAAAATGAGCAAATCAGAGAACTCTAGATGCTGGCGAGGGTGTGGAGAAACGGNTGTCTCCCTTTCTCTCTGACCCTCCCCTTCTCACACTGTCTCCCTCTCTCTCAGAAATAAATAAAACATTAAAAAATTTTTAAGGAAAAAAAGAAACAAACAAAAAAAGAAAATAACTATATGTGTGTATATATTTGATTTATTTTTTGTGTTTATTTATTTATTTTGAGAGAAAGCGAGAATGCACGTGTGTGAGCAGGGGATGGGCAGAGAGAGCGGAAGGGAGAGAGAGAATCCCAAGCAGCCTCCATGCTGTCACATGGAACCCGATGCAGGGCTCAATCCCGTGACCCACAAGATCAGGACCTGAGCCAAAATCAAGAGTCAGATGCTTAACCGAGGTGCCCAGGTGCCCCTATATTTGATTTATAAGAGCTATTTATTCCAGGCCATGTCCTGCCTTGAATATTATGACTATAAATAGGGAGTTGCTTATAGTTTCTTTGCATGTAGGACATTTTTTGCTTCTCATTCCTCTGCCTTTGCCTATGCCCTAAACACCCGGTTGTTCATTTCCTAGGACGTGGAGGGGGAGGCCTAAAATAAGAGACATTTATTCTCTCACAGTCCAAGAAACTCGAAAACTGATACCAAGGTGTTGGCAGGACCATGATCCCTAGGGGAGGATCCTTTCTTGCCCCGTTCAGCCTCTGATGGGCTGGGGTGTTCCTTGGCTTCTGCGCCATCTGCCCAACCATTGTCTCTGTCTTCACATGGACATCTTCTCCTTGTGTCTCTGTGTCTCTGTTGTCTTCACACAGTGTTCACCCTGGGTGTCTATCGCTGTGTCCAAATTTCCCTCTTCCTAAAAGGCTACCAGTCATGCGTGAAACAGGTGACGGGGATTATGGAGTGCACCTGCTGTGACGAGCACGGGTTGATGTATGGAGGTGTTGAATCACCATATTGTACACCTGAAACGAAGATAACACTGTATGTTGATTATATGGGAATTAACATGAAGGTTTAAATGCACACAAAAAATTATACACATACGAAAAGGCTACCAGTCATATTGGATTAAGGGCCCATTACTCTTGGGGTCCCTGGGTGCCTCAGTTGGTTAAGCGTCCAACTTTAGCTCAGGTCATGATCTCAAGGTTCATAAGTTCAAGGCCTGCATGGGGCTCTGTGTTGACAGCTAGGATCCTGCTTGGGATTCTCTCTCTCCCTCTCTCTCTCTCTCTCTGCCCTCCCCCACGTGTGTGTGTGTGTGCGCGCGCGCGTGCGCACACTCGCACTCTTTCTCTTAAAATAAACTTTGGGGCACCTGGGTGGCTCAGTGGGTTAAGCATCCAACTTCAGCTCAGGTCATGACCTCACAGTCTGTGAGTTCGAGCCCCACATCGGGCTCTGTGCTGATAGCTCAGAGCCTGGAGCCTGCTTCAGATTCTGTGTCTCCCTCTCTCTCTGCTCCTGCCCTGCTCATGCTTGCTCTTTCTCTCTCTCAAAAATAAACAAATAAGGGTGCCTGGGTGGCTCAGTCGGTTAAGCGTCCACCTTCAGCTGAGGTCATGATCTCACAGTTCGTGGGTTCGAGCCCCGCATTGGGCTCTGTGCTGACAGCTAGCTCAGAGCCTGGAGCCTGTTTCAGATTCTGTACCTCCCTCTCTCTCTGACCCTCCCCTGCTCACACTGTCTCTCTCTCTCTCTCTCAGAAATAAATAAAACATTTAAAAAATTAAAAAACCAAACATTTAAATAAATTAAAAAACTTTAAAAAAAAGGGTCCATCTTCCTCTAGGATGGCCTCATCTTAATTAATTATATCTACAATGACCTTCTTTCCAAATAAGATCATATCCTGAGTCCTGGAAGAGTTAGGACTTCAACATCTCTCTTTTTTTTTTTTTA
>NW_027532169.1:3882163-3887628 GCF_008692635.1 Crocuta crocuta | reverse complement strand
AGGTAACACAGTCCAACCCATAACATACCCTTCTCCCTATGTCTCCACGGTGTCCCTTCATAGTGGCTATATTGGCACAGCACATTTGTTGGAATGATCTGTATCCTTCCTTAACCTAGAACCCCCTCGAGGTGAGGGTCTAGATCTTCTAACTTTAATATGTGCAGTACTTGTCTCTTATATTAATTAGTTCAAGGCTGAGTTGGGCTCACGTTTTTAAGTTTATTTATTGTCTTTGGGCAGGGGGAGGTGGAGAGAGAGAGAGAGGGAGAAAGAGAACTGGAAGCAGGCTCCAGGCTCTGAGCTGTCAGCACAGAGCCTGACGCAGGGCTCGAACTCACCAACCACGAGCTCATGACCTGAGCTGAAGTCTGACGCTCAACCGACTGAGCCACCAGGTGCCGGGGCTTTTTCCTCGTCTTGATGAAAACTGGAGGGGAGGCCTGTAGCCCATCTTAAAGTTCAGACCCAAAGTGGCCCTCCTCACTTCTGCTCACATTCTGTTGGTGAGAATTTAGTAACACACGGCCACATATCATTGAAAGGGAGTCTAGAAATGTGTCTTCCGCTGAGCCGTCACGGATCACTCTCCATCTCTATTATCGCTCCATAACCCTTTATCTGCAAGTTGCAAAACCTCAGAAATCCTGAAAAATCAAAAGCTTTTTCTGAAGTTCGGCACACACTCAAATCTGACTTGAGATGAAATGAGGAATTTATAGAAGCCTCTCCACGGACTAGCTACAGTCTTTGTTTAGCCCACCCGGAGCAAATATTAATGTGTTTTATTGCAGAAGCATCAATATAGTTGATTAAGCTATATTTCCCCAGATCCGCATCAGGGAATTAATAATCTGCAGTATATACAGCTTATTATTACCTGTCTGAAATGGAACAACTCTGAATTTCAAAACTCACCAACGGTATTGACCTTAGACCCGGGCGAGAGGGCCCTGGTTTTTGGAGGGCCCTGCTTTGCCCCCTTTTTAGGTGGCCCTTCCCTGGTAGGTGAGGAGTTTGTGAGACAAAGGGATAGTCCCACACGAAGCCTGGGCACCACCCTGCCCAACTCCTTCTTGACTGCGTCCCAGGTCCGGACACTGCAGTGACCTAGAGCCTGCATATGCCTCTTCTCAAGACTAAAGCCTGTTGGACTCCTCCTTAACAGATCTGCCTTCTAGACAGATTCACTCCTAAGTCCAGGCCAGGACCACGGGACAGCTCTTTGCAGCAGGAATTGATGGAGGCTGATTGTGCAAACCGAGAGGTCTACACGTGGGTTCACGAAGGCTCTCAAAGTGGTGGCTTGTTCCACGTCTTAAGGAGGAGGCATTCAATCTTGTACCACTGAGCAGAATGTTAGTTGGTTTTCATAGATGCTTGTTATCAGTTTGAGGATATTCCCTTCTTTTCCTATTCTTTTGAAAGGGTTTTTCTGTCTTCCTTTTTTCTGTATTTATTGTTATTAAAATTTTAAAAAATTCACATCCAAGTTCATTCGCATATAGTGCAACATTGATTCCAGGAGGAGAGTCCGGTGATTCATCCCCTACGTGTAACACCCAGTGCTTATCCCAACATGTGTCTTCCTTAATGCGCCTTGCCCATTTAGCCCATCCCCCACCCAACACCCCTCCAGCAACCCTCAGTTTTTTTCTCTGTATTTAACAGTCTCTTAAGGGGACGCCTGGGTGGCTCAGTTGATTAAGCATCTGACTTTGGCTCAGGTCATGATCTCGTGGTTCAGGGGTTCGAGCCCCGCATTGGGCTCTGTGCTGACAGCTCAGAGCCTGCAGCCTGCTTTGGATTCTGTGTCTCCCTCTCTCTCTGCCCCTCCCCTGCTTGCACTCCATCTCTTTCAAAAAATAAATAAACATAAAATTTTTTTAAAAGAATCTCTTTTGTTTTGTCCCCTCTCTATTTTTATATTATTTTTGCTCCCCTTCTCTTCTGTTCATCTGTATCCTAACTTCTACATATCCATCATTTGTATCCTAACTTCTACATATGAGTGAAGTCATATGATATTTGTCTTTCTTTGACTGACTCATTTCGCTTAGCATAATACCCTCTAGCTCCATCGACATTGTTGCAAATGGCAAGATTTCATTCTTTTTGATTGCTGAGTAATACTCCATTGTGTGTGTGTGTGTGTGTGTACATCTATATACCACATCTTTATCCATTCATCTGTTGAAGGACATTTGGGCTCTTACCATACTTTGGCTATTGTCGATAGCACTGCTATAAACGTTGGGGTGCATGTGCCCCTTAGAAACAGCACACTTGGGAGTGCCTGGGTGACTCAGTTGGTTAAGCATCTGACTTGAGCTCAGGTCATGATTTCACGGTCCGTGAGTTCGAGCCCTGCTTGGAGCTCTGTGCTGACAGCTCAGAACCTGGAGCCTATTTCAGATTCTCTGTCTCCCTCTCTCTCTGCCCCTCCCCCACTCCCACTCTGTCTCTCAAAAAATGAACAAATGTTAAAAATTTTTTTAAAAAGGAAACAGCACACCTGTATCCCTTGGATAAATACCTAGTAGTGCAATTGCTGGGTCATACGGTAGTTCTATTTTTAACTTTTTGAGGAACCTCCACACTGTTTTCCAGGTGGCTACACCAGTTTGCATTCCCACCAGCAGTGCAAAAGTGTTCCTCTGTCTCCACATCCTTGCCAACATCTGTTGTTGCCTGAATTGTTAATTTTAGCCATTCTGACTAGTTTGAGGTGGTAGCTCATTGTGGTTTTAATTTATATTTCTCTAATGATGAGTGATGTTGAGCGCTTTTTTCATGTGTCTGTTAGCCATCTGGATGTCTTCTTTGTATTAAATGCTTATTATTTAAAATTTTTTAAATTTTTTTTTATTTCTGAGAGAGAGAGCAGGGGAGGATCAGAGAGAGAGGGAGACACAGAATCTGAAGCAGGTTCCAGGCTCTGAGCTGTCAGCACAGAGCCCGACACGGGGCTCAAACCCACGCACCATGAGATCATGACCTGAGCCGAAGTCGGCCACCCAAGCAACTGAGCCACCCAGGCGACCCTTAAATGTTTTGTTTTGTTTTGTTTTGAGAGAGAGAGAGAGTGTGTGAGTGGGGGAGAGGCAGAGATAGAGACACACACAGAATCCAAAGCAGGCTCCAGGCTCAGAGCTGTCAGCACAGAACCTGACTCGGGGCTCGAACTCACAAACCGCAAGATAATGGCCCAGACTGAAGTCAGACATTTAACTGACTGAAACACTCAGGCACCCCTGAGAGGGTTTTTCTTACTTATTAAATGGATGTTAAATTTTGTCATATGCTTTTTCTGCATCAATTGATATGATCGTGTGGTTTTTCTTCCTTATACTGATAGTATGATAGATTACAATGATTGATTTAAAAATTTTTTTTTAATGTTTTTTATTTATTTCTGAGAGAGAGAGAGAGAGAGAAAGAGAGACAGCATGAACAGGGGAGGGTCAGAGAGAGAGGGAGAAACAGAATCTGAAACAGGCTCCAGGCTCTGAGCTAGCTGTCCGCACAGAGCCCAATGCAGGACTTGAACCCACGAACTGTGAGATCATGACCTGAGCCGAAGTCAGATGCTTAACCAACTGAGCCACCCAGGCGCCCCTACGTGATTGATTTTTGAATATTGAATCAGTCTTGCATCCCTGAAATAAAATATACCTGGTCCTGGTATATATTTCTTTGTATATTTTCCTAAATTCTATTTGCTAATACTTTGCTAAGCATTTACACATCTACATTCATTAGGGATTTTGGTTTGTAATTGCGTGCATGTGTGTGTGTGTGTGTGTGTGTGTGTGTGTGTGTGTGTGTTTTGGTATGGTCTTTACCTGGTTTTGGCACCAGGGTATTATTAGTTTCAGAAATAAATTAGTAAGTATTCCTCCTCCTCTGTTTCCTGGAAGAAACTATGTGGGATTTAAGTTTCCTTTAAATGTTTGGTAGAATTCTCCAGTGAAACCTTCTGGGCATGGAGATGGCAGGAGTCAGAGGTTCATTATGAATGCAATTTCCTTAATAGATACAGGACTATTCAAATGACCTCTTTTGCATTAGGTGCATTGTGGCCATTTGTGTTATTTGAGGAATTGGTACATTTCATTTCAGTTGCCAAATCTATGCGTGTAGTCTTAGTGCATTAGTCGCCTGTGACTACATAACACATTAACATAACTTAGTGGCTTAAAACAGCATTAAATGTATTCTCTCCGAGTTCTGGAGGCCAGGAATTCAAAACCAGGATTAGTGGACCAAAATCAAGGTGTCGATGAGAACACATTCCCTCCAGAGGCTCTGGGGAGGAGAGCATTTTCTTTTTCTTTTCTTTCTTTCTTTTTCTTTTTCTTAAGTTTTTACATGAAGGTAATCTCTACACCCAACGTGGGACTCGAACTCACAACCCCCAGATGAAGAATTGCACACTCTTCTGACTGAGCCAGCCAGGCACCCCCGTTCCTTTTGGTGGCATGTTCTTTTGGTGGCAGCCAGTCCTGCTGGCTGGTGGCACATCACTCCTGCGTCTCCTTCCAAGGTCACATGGCCTTCTCTTCTGCGTATCTCATCTCCCTCTGCCTCTCTCTCATAAGGACACTTGTGATTGTACTAGAGCCTACTGGGATAATCTCATCTCAAAATCCTTAATCACCTTTGCAAAGATCCTTCTTCCAAATAAGGTAATATTTATGGGTTCCAAGGATTAAGATCTAAATCTTTGGAGGCCATTATTCAACCTGTACGCACTATTCCCCTATTATTCTTTTTTTTTTAATTAAAAAAATTGGGGGGAGGTGCTCCTAGGTGGCTCAGTCCGCTAAGCGGTCATGATCTCCCAGTCCCTGGATTTGAGGCCCACGTCACGCTCTGTGCTGATACCTCAGAGCCTGGAGCCTGCTTCGGATTCTGTGTCTTCCTCTCACTCTGACCCTACCCAGCTCATGCTGTCTCTCTCTCAAAAATAAATAAAATGTTAAAAAAATTTTTTTAATTAAAAAATAAAGCAAGCTCTATGCTCAACACGGGGCTTGAACTCACGTCCCTGAGATCAAGTCACATGTTCAACCAACTGAGCCAGTCAGGTGCCCCTCCTGTTTTCTAAAGTATGCATTTATGGGCACCTGGGTGGCTCCGCTGGTTAAACCTCCAACTTCGGCTCAGGTCATGATCTCACAGTTTGTGAGTTGGGTTGTGCGTCGGGCTGTGTGCTGACAGCTTGGAGCCTGGAGCCTGCTTCAGATTCTGAGTCTCCATCTTTCTCTGCCCCTTCTCCTGCTCTCTCTTTCTCTCTCTCAAAAATAAATAAACATTAAAAAAAATTTTTTTAGGGGTGACTGGGTGGCTTAGTCGGTTAAGCGTCCGACTTTCGCTTAGGTCATGATCTCGCGGTTCAGGGGTTCGAGCCCTGTGTTGGGCTGTGCTGACTGCCAGCTCAGAGCCTGGAGCCTGCTTCAGAT
>NW_027532169.1:3856495-3882075 GCF_008692635.1 Crocuta crocuta | reverse complement strand
GCTTCAGATTCTGTGTCTCCCTCTCTCTGACCCTCCCCTGCTCGCGCTGTCTCTCTCTCTCCTAGAAATTAAAAAAAAATTTTTTTAAATTAAAAAAAAATAAAAATAATTTTTTTTAAATAAAGTATGCATTTAGTGGTGCAAATGTCTTTCCTAGTACTACTTTAGCTGTGTCTCATAGATTTTAATATTATATTTTCATTTGCATTTAATTTGATGTATTTTTTATTTTATTCCTTTTATGAAAAATTCTTTTAATGTTTATTTATTTTTGAGAGAGAGAGAGCGAGTCAGCAGGGGAGGAACAGAGACAGAAGGAAACATAGAATCTGAAACAGGCTCCAGGCTCTGAGCTGTCAGCACAGAGTCCAACTGGGGGCTCGAATCCACAAACTGCGAAATCATGACCTGAGCCAAAGTCAGACACTTAACCAACTGAGCCACCCAGGCGCCCCTAGTTTAATGTATTTTTAAATTTCCCTCGAGACTTCCTTCTTTGACCGTGGATTATTTGTAAATGTGTTGTTCAGTGTTTAAGTATTTGGACATTCTTCTGTTGTCTTTTTGAGATTGATTTATATTTTAATTCCACTATGGTCAAAGAACACATTCAGTATGATTTCAATTGCTTTAAAATTGTTGAAGTTTATTTAGATAGAGCCCATGATATGGTTAATGTTGGTATGTATTCCGTGGACACTTGGAAACAACAAATTTTCTGCTGTTATTAGATGCATTGTTCTACTAATATACATTAGGTGCTTTTGGTTGATGGTATATCAAATTCTTCTATATCCTTTTTTTTTAATTTTTTTAAATGTTTTTTATTTTATTTCTAGGAAAGAGAGAGAGACAGCGTGAGCAGGGGAGGGTCAGAGAGAGAGGGAGTCACAGACTGAAACAGGCTCCAGGCTCTGAGCTGGCAGTCAGCACAGAGCCCGATGCGGGGCTCGAACCCACAAACCACAAGATCATGACCTAAGCGAAAGTCGGACGCTTAACTGACTAAGCCACCCAGGCGCCTCTAATTCTTCTATATCCTTTTTGATTTTCTGTCTAGTTGAAGCCTGAGGGTAGGACTTAAAATTTTTTTTAACGTTTTATTTATTTCTGAGGGGGGTGGAGGGAGGGTCAGAGAGAGAGGGAGACACAGAATCCGAAACAGGCTCCAGGCTCTGAGCTAGCTGTCAGCACAGAGCCCAACACAGGGCTCAAATGCATGAACCGGGAGATCAAGACCTGAGCTGAAGTACTGAGCCCCCCACGCGCCCCCTGAGGGTAGGACTTTAAATAGAGAAATCAGGCACAGAAGGGGAAGTGACTCAGGCNCATTGATTAAGAAAGACACCCTGGATGGGGCGCCCAGCTGGCTCAGTTGGAAGAGTATGTGACTCTTGATCTTGGGGTCATGAGTACGACCCCCACATTGGGTGTAGAGAAGACACCTGGAACTCTCCCCTCCCCCACCCCGGCCTTAACAAGATGCTATTGAGCTCCTTCCTTTTGTTCTACCAATGGAAGGGAAGCAGTTCCGACTGGAGAACAGAGGCCCTCATCCTGTCTGGAATCCATCCCCTCATCTCCGCCTGGGTTCCCAGGGACACGGCTAAACTTGAGGTCAGAATTCTTCCACCAACAACCCTTAACTCTCACCCAAGGCTTCTCTGTCCCTTTTCTGACCCCTCCCCGCCTAGGAGGCGGAATCTGAAGCCAAGTCTGTCCCAGCCACACCTCCCCAGTTATTAAGGAGGGGACCTGACGCTGGAGGCTGGACTGGCCCTTGGAGACTGTGCCCACTGTCAAGAGCAGGCCAGATGTGTCCCCCGCTGGACTATGCTATCCCCGGAGGCCGTGCAATTCAGGCTGTGGGCGGAGCCTGCCGTGGGGATTCAGCTCCTAGAGACAAATGGGTATCGGGCCCTGGGAAGGTCCAAGGAAGCCTAGGGACCCCTCCCCTGTCTGTTGCTTGGTGCTGCAGATGTGGTGCTAGGGAGAGCCCGCCACACCCGGAGAGGCAGCTGACACCACACCTTGGGTGAGACTCTGCTCCTGGAGCGTGGAGCCTCCTCATCGCAGTCCGGCAGGTGGCGTGGGCTGGTCCCACCCGCATGTGAGCCGTTCCGTGGCCTGGCTTGGAGTTACCTTCTAAGCCCTTCCCAGATAACATGCTCTCTGCTTCACCCTGAATCTGTCTCTCTCTTTCTCTCTCTTTTTTTTTTCTGTCTTTTGAAGTCTGATTTTCTTTCNAGTTACCTTCTAAGCCCTTCCCAGATAACATGCTCTCTGCTTCACCCTGACTCTGTCTCTCTCTTTCTCTCTCTTTTTTTTTCTGTCTTTTGAAGTCTGATTTTCTTTTCTCTTTCTCTCTTGTCTGCTCTCCTTTCTCTCTGCCCGCTTTTGCTTAATCTGTCTCTCCCACCCCTTTCTCTCCTTTTTTTTAAATACAATCTCTGAAACACAATCTCTTCTCAGAGTGGATTCTCTGAGAGACGAGGCATTGGTCCAGAAGAGTAACTCCTTGCATGAGCTTAAATTTGTATGGCTAGTAGTCATGTGAATTCTTCCTGCCCAAAAATGTGTATATTCTTTCTAGATTTTCATTGGAAAAAATTTTATATATGCCTTAAATAAAAAGAGCTGCCATTGATCTGATTAAAAAGAAAAATTCCTCTTTTTATCCTTTTTTCTCTCCCCCATACCCCCCTCACTCCTGGTCTTCCACATATCAAGTGGAGTTTTATCATCTCTCTCTTTTTTTTTTATATTTTTATTTATTTCTAGGAGAGAGACAGCATGAGCAGGGGAGGGTCAGAGAGAGAGGGAGACACAGAATCTGAAATAGGCTCCAGGCTCTGAGCTGGCAGTCAGCACAGAGCCCGACGCGGGGCTCGAACCCACGAACTGCGAGATCATGACCTAAGCGAAAGTCGGACACTTAACCGACTAAGCCACCCAGGCGCCCCGAGTTTTATCATCTCTTGAGGGACATCCTTGTCACCTGCCATAGAGCTGATGGACTGATGACAGTATATTGATGTTGTCACTTCACAAGCTCAGGAGCAGCATCAGGAATAGTCTCTGGCAGCTAAACCACGTTGGCAACCTCTTTTATTTTTAAGAGAAAGACATTGGGGCGCCTGGGTGTCTTAGTCGGTTGAGCGTCCGACTTTCGCTTAGGTCATGATCTCGCGGTTCGTGGGTTCAAGCCCCGCGTTGGGCTCTGTGCTGACTGCCAGCTCAGAGCCTGGAGCCTGTTTCAGAGTCTGTGACTCCCTCTCTCTCTGACCCTCCCCTGCTCATGCTCTCTCTCTCTCTCTCCTAGAAATAACAAACATTAAAAAAAAAAAAAAGAGAGAGAGAGAGAGAAAGACATTTACACAGTTGAAAAAAAAAAACCTATAAAAATGTATAAAATGAAAAATCTCCCCCCCCACCGTCTCCCTCCCTTCCATTCTCACTGTCACCCTGTCCCCTCAGCTGAAACCATTGTGATTTTCTTTTAAATTTTTTCTTTTAAGTTTATTTATTTATTTTGAGAGAGAGGGAGCATGTGCGCAGGGGAGAGACAGAGAGACAGGGAAGGAGAGAATCCCAAGCAGGCTCCTCCGCACTGTCAGCGCAAAGCCGGGTGTGGGGCTCCATCTCATGAACTGTGAGATCATGACCTGAGCAGGAATCAACAGTGGGACGCTTGGGGCACCTGGGTGGCTCAGTTGGCTAAGCCTCTGGCTCTTGGTTTCTGCCCAGGTCATGATCTGACAGTTCGTGAGTCCCAGCCCCACGTCCGGTTCTGCGCTGTCAGTGCAGAACCTGCTTGGGATTCTGTCTCCCTCTCTCTCTGCCCCTCCCCCTGTTTGCTATCTCTCTCTCTCTCTCAAAAATAAATGAATATATAAAAAATATAAAATAAAATCTTTAAAAAACAGATTACATGAGGCAGCATTAGTGAAAACTGTAAACTATTAAGGACTAGACGGTATGAATCGTTAAGGCTGCAACTGTAAATAGAAATTTGATCTTATATGGCCTTTGAGGGCATAATGCAGAGTGTAGGCTTTGTTCTGAAGGCCTTAGAAAAGGGACCGCTGAAGACTTTGGGATAAAGAAACACGTTCTAGGACTGAGAAGAGAAGGAGCAAGGGGTAGAGTGACAGGTGCTTCATTAAGTGCCATAAGGGACTATTAAAATCTTCTCTCTCAATTAACGATGAAAGGCAATCCCGTGTCACATAAACATTTTTCATAAATTGTTACAAATATTTTTATGTAAAAACTATTTTTATTATATGGGGCCCTTTGGTGGCTCAGTCGATTGACTGTTGGACTCTTGATTTTTGGCTCAGGTCATGATCCCAACGTTGAGGGATCAAGCCCCATGTCGGGCTCTGCACTCTGCCTGCTTAAGATTCTTTCTCTTCCTCTCCCTCTGCCCCTCCCCCCTGCTCACGTTCTTTCTCTCTCTCTCTCTAAAATAAAGAAATGAGAAACACATGTTATTATAAAAATGGTTTGCAGTTTTCCTTTCGAAGGCAGTTTCAGTTGGGTGATCTATGACTGTATCAGGGTTGGCCTGGAATATATTGATTTATTCGCTCTCTGTTTATTCATTCATCCACCCAATATTTATCCAGAGCGTCAGGACCTGTGGCCCTGAAGTCAGGTTCTCAAGCTATGCTATGATGGCTCGGGGAAGAGGCTGGTTTCCACAACCTCTCACTTGTACCTGGTATCTCTCTGGAAATACATGACAGAGAAAGCAAAACCAGAGGCTGAGAGAAGTTGTCATCTTCCTTGAATATCAAGATCAATGAAGGTCCCAGCTTTCTCAGACTTCTAGCTGCCTGCAGTTGAAAGGAATCAAGAGGCACCTGGGTGGCTCATTCTGTCAAGCGTCTGACTTTGGCTCAGGTCATGGTCTCATGGTTTGTGGGTTTCAGCCCCCCATTGGGCTCCACGCCGACAGTGTGGAGCCTGCTTGGGATTCCCTCTCTCTCTCTCTCTCTCTCTCTCTCTTTCTCTGTATCTCTCTCCCTCTTCCCCTCCCCTACTTGAACTTTCTGTCTCTCAAAATGAATGAGTGGGGGACCTGGGTGGCTTGGTCGGTTGGGTGTCCGACTTCGGCCAAGGTCATGATCTCAGAGTTCATGGGTTTGAGCCCCGCGTTGAGCTCTGTGCTGACAGCTCAGAGCCTGGAGCCTGCTTCAGATTCGGTGTCTTCTTCTCTCTCTGCCCCTCCCCCGCTCATGCTCTGTCTCTGTCTCTCAAAAATGAATAAACGTTAAAAAATAAATAAAAGTTTTAAAAATTTTAATAAATAAATAAGCTTAAAAAAAGAAGAGAGAAAGAGAGAGAGAGAAAGAGAGAAAGAAAGAAAGAAAGAAAGAAAGAAAGAAAGAAAGAAAGAAAGAAAGAAAGAAAAAGGAAGGAAGGAAGGAAGGAAGGAAGGAAGGAAGGAGTCAGCCCTGGTAGTGCTAAGCACCACAGAAGAGTTAGGTCGAGAGGGCGAAGCCATGACATCAACAGTGTGGATCCTAAGGTTAGCCACGAGAAACGGGGGCAGGAAACTCTCTTGCAGGTAATTGGGACTTGATGGCATATCACTACCTGGTTCTGTTCTCCCTTTGAAGGTTCCAGACTCGGGGCATGGGGAATGCCTCCTTCCCACGTGCCTTTCTCCCCAGATTCTCCTCCTCTTTGCAGCTTCCCGCTCCTACAGAGTAGAGGGTATGGGTTGAGGTGTGGTTTGAGATTCAGAGCAAACCCCATGAGCCTCTTTACTGAGGCGAGGTGGCAGAGCAGGCCCACCTAACCCAGCCACTAGAAAACCCCTTGGCAACTTGGAGGCAGACCTCTCAGCTCAGAGAGTCAGACTCTCGCCAAAAAGCTGTGCCAAAAACGAATCTGGGGCATGGAAACATTCAGAGTACAAAAAGTACATGAGATGTGAGATGCCTCCAAGGAAACCTTCTTGGGGACAAATAAAATGTTTTTATTGAGAAAGGGCTTCCATCGATCATCCAGCTCATCTCTGGAAGGAAACAACAGCCAGTCTCCAGTTACTCACACTGGGTGGGAGGAGGTGCTCCCCGGAGGAAACCCTGGTGACTTTGCACGTGAACGTGAACGGGGAATCCTTTGTTTCAGAGCTACGGCTCACTGTCCTGGAAAGCAGCATGAGGAAGTCTGTTGATTCTCAGGTTCAAACCCAGCCAGTGGTTCTGCCCATAAAGCCAGGTACCCCTGCCCCATTTGGGGCCATGCTGGAAAGGAGGCAATGCTGGTTTTCACCCCCCACACCCCACGGGGGCCCCAAACACCAAGTTTTCAGATCTCCCAGCCCTCAGACCACATCCACATGAAAAGTTCAGTGAAGCACCAGTTGGGCATCATTTCCCTACGGGCCACTGATGTTAAAACAACTGGAAATTTAGATGAGTTCATTTTGTCTATCCAACTATTTGAATAAAAGGGTAGGGGCGCCTGGGTGGCTCAGTCGGTTAAGCATCCAACTTTGGCTCAGGTCATGATCTCACGGTTCATGGGTTCCAGCCCCGTGTTGGGCTCTGTGCTGACAGCTCAGAGCCTGGAGCCTGTTTCAGATTCTGTGTCTCCCTCTCTCTGACCCTCCCCCACTCATGCTCTGTCTGTCCGTCTGTCTCTCTCTCTCTCAAAATAAATAAACATTAAAAAAATGAATAAAGGGGAGAGGAGATTGAAGAAAATACTCTTGAGTCCTCAGCCAGAGTGTTGGGCACATAGCCTGTCCAAATTCCTGGAGAGAGACAAAGCTAACTAGGGCAGTTTTTTATAAGTGATAGAAACCATGAAAGTACATTAAATCAGCCACAGGGATTGTGAAACATCTGACAATTCCATGGCAACTACAGAAGATTCATGTTATTTGTTAAAATAGAAACCCAGACTCAGAAAAGTATGACTATTTTCCTATGATGCAGCTGAAAGTGACCCTTCAGCCTTACCTCTTGGGGAGCTCCCTGCCACCATCGTGTCTAAGTACTTGGGTTCCCCAGTTCCAAAGCCAATCATTTCAGGCTGGACTGTTAAGTAGCTGCACTTGGTTCAGTCATGTGGCTTATTCTTGTCCTGACCATTTGGACTACTTCCTTCCATCACTCTGCATGACACAGAAAGTTCACTGATAATTTGGGGCGGCTGGGCAACTCTGTCAATTAAGCATCGAACTTCTGCTCAGGTCATGATCTTGAGTTCGAGTCCCATGTCAGGTCAATTCAGCTAAAATAGGAGGAGAGAAACTCTGTGGGAGGCATAAAAACGGGCTTAACCCTGAAAGATCTTCATGAAATTTCTCCTTCTCCTTTCATCCAAACTTCTCTGATCCACTCTCAAAGCTGCACAGGAGAGACAAAAGCCAATGCGTAGAGAGGGGCTCCTCTGGCCTCCAAAAACAACAGCAATGAGGTGCTGCCTCCAGGGTGTTAATTTACCCTGTCTGTAAAATGGGGAGATTCTTGCCTTCTCCCTGTACCTCAAACAGGATAAAAAGATTAGACTGTAGGGGGCGCCTGGCTGGCTCAGTCCGTAGAGCGAGCGACTCTTGATCTCTGGGTTGTAGGGTTGTGGGTTCAATCCCCATGCTGGGCGTGGAGCCGACTTAAAATAAATAAGATAATTCTTTTTTTTTTTTTTTTTTAAAGACGAGATTGCACACAGGTGCTTGGAAAATTGAAAAGCACCGTATGAACATAACATGGGTTTCTCCCGCGCCACAGCTGGGACTTGAATCCAACCCATCAACGGGAAGTTCACTGCTCAGTCCACTCCACCCACCACAGCGGCTGTGCATGGAGGTAAGCTCTGTCTTGGACCGGGCTGAGGCCAGGACATGGGAGCCCAAGGTGGCCATTGAGAGCCTGTGAGCTGTGTCAGCCTGCTGGGTGGGGAACATGGGACCTGAGAAATACAGGCAGCTCCTAAGGCTCCCTTAGCTCAGGGCATAGCTCCAGAAATAGAACCGGGCTTCATACCTCTTGAATATTAAAATGCTCGTAATGCTTCCTCCACATCCCAGATTATGATGTGAAGCTGGAAATTAGCATTCTGTTCCAACACCCTGTGGCACCTCTGCTTTGGGGGTTGAAATGACGGTTTTTAATAAGCTGGCTCCAGGCATCTGTCACCAGTAAAGGAAGCTCTGCGCAGGAAGATAGATCACTTCTTGTTAAAAGGCCACAGGGCAATAAATTTCCCCAGTCATAGCTCAGCTTCCAAATCAGGACCCTGGAGAATTGCTTTCCATCTTTTAGCACTAAGCCCAGAGCCGCTGGGCCCCGCTGATCCTGACCATTGACCTCAGCCACAGTTCTTCCATACCCTTGCATTTGGGGGTTCAGTGAGATCCACACAGATATAACTTGAAAAGGCCACTGTGCCTCAGGACTGGGCCAGTGGAGGGAGACCACGGGAAGAGCCACAGCCTGAGTGTTAATGCTCTACAATCAGCACTGCCATATTTCTGCTATCCCAAGGATCAGGGTCATTAAGACTTCAGAAGAGGCTCACTATCGAAATTCAAGCAAATGTCATCAGATCCATCAGTGCTGGAATTTTCTTCCTCTTAAAGCTGAGCACTTGCACTAGATGTGGATAATTGGGACTGGTTAGAAATAATTTGATTTCGGGATGCCTGGGTGGCTCAGTCGGTTAAACGGCCAACTTCAGCTCAGGTCATGGTCTCGCGGTTCTAGAGTTCGAGCCCTGCATCGGGCTCTGTGCTGACAGCTCAGAGCCTGGAGCCTGCTTTGGATTCTGTGTCTCCTTCTCTCTCTCTGCCCCTCCCTCACTCATGCTCTGTCTCTGTCTCTCAAAAATAAACATTAAAAAAAATAAAAAATAAAAGAATAAACTATCGATATACACAACAAATAGACAAATCATGCAGACATTTTGTTGACTGGCATAAACCACATCAAAAAGAGCATATATGGTATGATACTATTTATATAAAGGTCAAGAGCAGCCAAAATTAATTCATAGCAATAGAAATTAGAATAGCAACTATCTCTGGAATATTATACTGGAAAGGAACCTACATGGATACAGGAAATGTTCATATCAATCTTGTTCTGAATCATGGTTACATGAGTAAATATTCCTTGAGCCATCCACTTACAATTAATGCACTCTACTGAATTATGTTATAGCTCAAAAGGGAAGGTGGAAACTTTTTAATAAAACGCCCAGAGGATATTTTTCTGACATGGAAAAATGTCTTCGATTTCTTCATCAGAGTCACCCAACTTCATCTTGAACCTAAATGAAAGAGAGTGAAATGACAATTACAAAATAAAAAATCACAGGGGCGCCTGGCTGGCTCGGTCGGGGGAGCATGTGAACTCTTGATCTTGGGGTTGTTGATGAGTTCAAGCCCCATGTTGGGCGTGGAGCCTACTTAAAACAATGACATGAAATGAAATTAATAAAAATACATTTTTAAANGAAAGAGAGTGAAATGACAATTACAAAATAAAAAATCACAGGGGCGCCTGGCTGGCTCGGTCGGGGGAGCATGTGAACTCTTGATCTTGGGGTTGTTGATGAGTTCAAGCCCCATGTTGGGCGTGGAGCCTACTTATAAAACAATGACATGAAATGAAATTAATAAAAATACATTTTTAAGTGAATGAATACAAAATAAAAATAAATTAAAAAGCACAGCTGAATACTGGGCACTGGCTGTAATGGTCTCCCATCGGAAGCACAATAGGAAATAACTGGTGCCAAATAGATGGAAGAGATTTTTCTCTCGCCACCAGCATCCCAGGGATTAAGCATACATTCTGGCCACCACACAGCACAGCCCAACCTAGTGCCAGTAAAACTCCACTCAGACATCAGACACCACTCCAATCTCTCATGGGCCCTCCTCGTCATCCGGGAGGGCGGTTGTCCCTACAGCCTCCAGGTCCTGCCTGCTATCTTTTTAAGCGAAAACGTAGATTATTAAATAGATCCGAAATGAATCGTTTCCCCGGAAAAAAATTTTTTTTTTATTTTTACACTATATAGAAAGCACCCCACTACTTTTTCACAGGACAATGAAGGCGGAGTCAGCTATTTATATGTTAATTTTACCTCTCTTTGTAAACCTCTTCCACCCTATTTTGACTCCTCTTCAACTCACTAGGGAAATTCAAAGCCACAGGAGTGCGGCTAGAATAGAAAAGCCATCTTTATTTAACAAGGGTTAGCGCAGGGGTGGGGGAGAAGGGCCAAGTTCTTCCCCCACCACCACCCCCACTCCCGTTCATCACAAGCTGTCAAATATTTACTTTTGGTCTCTGTGAACCTAGCAAAGGGGTGAACCATCCACTCTGGGTGGGTCCCCACCCCTTCCTCACTTCCTCCAACCATCTATTTCCTGCATTGTTCTTTTTCTAAGTAAACAGACATAAGCTTGCAGTTTAAAATGTTAAGAGTTCACAAATTCGACATGCTCAGCTTAATTAATTTTTCACGTGCATGCACACCCCTGTAACCACCACCCTGATCAAAACGCAGACTATTTCAAGCATTCGAGAAGGCTCCCTTAATGTTCCCTCCCAGTCAATACTGGGAAGGAGGAATTTTTTTTTTTTTACCTAAAAAATACGAAGCATTCTATTCCTTGAATTTTGGAGTTTCAACTCACATCTCCCTATCAAACGTACTTAAGGGCATAACAGCGTTCTCCTTCTCACTTACAAATTATTTTTAAAAGTAAAATGGAAATGATCTAAATGACCCATTATTGCAGAAATACTTTTCCATTTGATGACACACCTCAAGGACCAGATACTGTGCAATCGTTAAAATCATGCTTTTGGAGAATATTTAGTGGCGCTGAGAATAATGTTAAATTTAAATGACGCTGAGAATAGACTCATTAATATTAAATCAAAAGGGAAGGTACCCCAATGTTCCCACAGAAGTTCAGTTTTGACATACACATCGGCAAGGAAAAACAACTGGAGAAAATACAGCAGAAGATTAGCTTTGGTAAATTTTGGGTGCTAGGATATGAGATGAGTTTTATTTTCATCTTTATATTTGTTATCTTTGAAATTCTTGATGATGAATAATTATTTTTTCCTAATTTTTCTAATAAGGAAAAAAAAACCTGTTTTCTTTTCAAATGCGGATTAACTGAAATGGCCAACCTTAGGGAAATGATTTTCTAAATTATGACAACATATTTTGTCGCATATCATGCATTTTTAAATGGCATTTTGAAGACCGGAATAACGTGGAAAATGGCCTACGATGTAATCAACGAACAATGTTTTTTAAAACCATGGGACATCTGGCTGGCTCATTCCATACAGCACGTGACTCTTGATATCAGGTCTTGAGTTCAAGCCCCATGTTGGGCATAGAACTTGCTTTTAAAGAAATAAATGAAAAATGAAATAAAATAAGAATAAAACCAGGACAGGATGCATGTAATTAAGTTAAGGATTGGGAGACACAAGTAACTAATAACAGCAGTTGCAAATTGTAAAACATGAACACGGAAATCATAAATGGAAAAAAAAAATAAGAGAGTTGTTTATTTAAAAGTTTTTAAAGAATGTGCATTTAAAGCCCCATATATTAATTTCTGTGGTCTGGATATTTTTTTGGCACTTTGAGGATTTTTTTTAAGGGAGGAATGTTGAGGGTAATCATTTCAATGTGTTTTAGTCTGAAGCTTTTGGGGAATTGTAAATGTGGCCTCTTTGAATCAGATTCCACAGAAGTGGTTGGGCCAGAACACTGTAAAATCCTTAATTTTCACAAATGCTGGACTGAACCAACAGAAAACTACCCAAGTACCAAAGACTTACTTAATCCATTTCTGGGAAGCTCACTCCATTAGACCTTTGCACTTAGCTTTTCAATTAAACGTCTTCATTTTGGATCCAGTGATTTCTCCCAGAACAGAGCTGAGTGGAGGGGAGGGCAGGGATGTGAGAACACAACAAAGTAAAATTGAAAAGCCTTTCACGCAGCTTCCGCCTCCCGGCCACCACCCCCCCCCACACCCCAACACACACAAAGTCCCAATTGCTTAGGGTTTTCTTGGTCTAGATAACGATGGTGGCCCCACATGCCCTAAAAGATGTGGCCCGGGGTCCTTGAACTTGCCCCTGGTGCCATGCCTCTTTCCCCCACCCAAAGTTAGACAATGGGCGAAGGGTTGGCTGGGTTCTTTCCAGGGCCCAGAAAGCCTGGGGATCCAAGGTTGGAGATAAAGAGAAAACCACAAACCCCTTTGATCCACGGAGCAGGTAGAGCCAAATGGAAGGGCTGGGAAGAACTTGGAGAGCATTATCCGTCCAACTCCCTCAGGCCTCTCTTCCGGGTTGCCAGTTGAGGACCAGCGTCCGGGCATTTTATCCGGCCCCAAATAAGGAAGCCGGGAACTTCCCGTTGGCTCGCCGGGATCTGGTGCCTTCTCGGCGGTGGCGGGGCTCCGGGCTGGAAGGGAAGCCGGCCGCGCACAAGACCCGGAACAGCCGCGGCGCCCAGCGCCCGGTTCCCATCCCTCTGGATCTCATGAAGCCGGGACAAGCCCGCGGGATCGAGTCTTTGATCCTCCCGCGCTCCAGGATCCTAGATTCTTTAAAACAAACCAACAAACAGAAGAAGAAGGGGAGGGGGGGGGAGAGCAAGACCGCGCCACCTCCCCGGCTCTGGCGGCGCCGCCGGCCTGTGTTTCCTCGGCCACGGACGCGGGAGCGGGGAGGACGCGCCATTTACCAAGTTCAAGTTTCCAGAGCCTGAGGGAACCGAAGGCTTTTGGGGGCCTCCGCCGCCGCCCGCTGGAATGACCCCCCCCTCGATGGAGGGGCGCTTTGAAATAGAGGCCACGGTCGCGGAATGACCTACTTGAACGTTCTCTAAGAATTCATCTGCTTTAGCTATTATTCGTTTGCTATTTATTCTTTTAAAGATTTTATTTTTATTTTATTTTTAAAGGTCTTTTTTAATGTTTATTTTTTAGAGAGAGAGAGAGAACGGGGGAGGGGAAGAGAGAGAGGGAGACTAAGGATCCGAAGCGGGCTCAGCGCTGACAGCAGAGAGCTCAGGGCACGGCTGGAACCCATCAAACCTTGAGATCATGACCTGAGCAGAAGTGAGATGCTTAACCGACTGAGCCATCCAGGGACCCTAAGATTTTTTTTTTTTTTTAAGTAATCTCTGCACCCAGTGTGGAACTCGAACTCACAACCCCGAGATCGAGAGTTGCAGTCTCTCCCGATTGACTCAGCCAGGTGTCCTTCTTTGGCTATTTATGCATTTGGTTTTCCCAGACATTAAAAAAAATGGAGATTTTGCTGCCTAAAAATGAGGTAAGAAAACATGAATTATGAAAGAGGGAAAGTGAAAAAATTACATTATGTTGATCCTGACTAAAATACTGCTCTAACTTGCCATGCAGCCTCAGTAACCGGGATTTTTAATGCAGACCAGGCGAGTTTCCTGAGGAAAACAGAGGCTCGTTGATAAAGCAATGAAGGCTTGGCTGGGAGAAGGCAGGTCTCTTGCGCGTTCCGGATCCTTCCACAACCCTCCCCAGCCCCCTTTCTCTCCACTGGCTCCGCGACCAGGTCCACCTCCAGGAGGGGTGAAGGAATGTTTATGACCTGATTCAAGTTCAATGACAAAACCCTGCTTGGACGGGGAGGGGCATTGAACTTCAATCATCAATCAGACAAAGGCCGAGCGCAGGTTTTGGGCAAGGGCCCCGAGCTGGGCCCAAGTATAATGGGGGAGCCGAGGTCCTCAGAAAGAGTCCTGATCTCTTTGTCCCCTGCCTGGGGTGGGCAGTGAGCGGCCTGTAGTGCCGACCCCAATACTGGGTGTGTGTCTGCCTGGTTTGGAGTGGGGCCGTCACAGTCTGAAAGGCAAGAAGCTGTCCGATCCCTGCGCAGGCTACGTCCACCTTTCAGGACCGGGTGCTGAAGCCCCTGCCTGCTCTACCCAGCCTGAGCCCAGACCAGACCGTTCTCTCTGCACAACCTGCGTTTTCTGGCTCCTTCCCCGAGTTTTGCTCACATCTTCCCTCCTGGATTTGACATTCTAATCACCTTCCCAGGTTCTACTCCAGCAGGACCTTTTCTGGGAAATTCCAGATGCCAGAGGATGAGGGGCGAATCTTTCACACTCCTTGTTCCCCCATTCGTCCCTGTTGCGATCACTTACCCCACCACACCATGTCAGAGGTCACATCCGAGGAAGTAGCAGACCCAGGATCTGGCTGTCGCGAGAGGCAGGGCCGTGTGAGACGGGAGATGATCTCTCCATTGTCTCTCCTCCAGCCTCCCCTACCCCCGGGAGATTTTGCATTCTGTAGGCACTGGGTAAATGAGGAGTGGATTTAGCCAACTTTCGATGTGTCTTTAATCCTGATTGGTTTTTTTTTTTTTTTGGATTTATGCAAATCTCCCTGGTGCACCGAGGAGGGGCCAGGTCTAGGGAGTTTAAGTGCACCTGTGTGACATCACGGCCTGGGTCCTGATGGAAACAGGTGTTTGTCAGTGTCTAGTGGGACCCTGTGAAAAGAGGCATGTTGGGGATGGGGAAGAGACTGGCCGGTATACACAGAGAAGCTTAGACATTAAGAGCTGCTGCTACCGCAGGCTGGGTGACACTGACCAAGTAACTGACCTTCCTTGGTCTCAATTTCCTCATTGTAGAAAGTGTACACTCAACTTAGGTTTTGTCACTGCTACGGTAGTAGCTGTGAAGGAAACATGAGCAGGAGTCAGCTTGGGGTGGAGGGAAGAAGGGCAGCCGAGTCCTTGACCCCCTTAAGACCAATGAATTAGCAGTGTGCGTGGCTAAGGACTTGGGGGTGTGCCCCACCTCCCGCGGCTGTCGTTGGGGGCTCTGAGTCCCAGTGCAAACGTGCCAGCGGCATCCTCTGTCCCCTCCTCAGATCCTGGCACTCTCCAAGCTTCTGAAAAAGACGCAGGAATGGGGGAAAGAAGGCAGCAGCTCACAGACGAAGGTACACTGATTTATTTCTCTTAAAGGGCCAGAGCCTTTCCCTTCAGTGTGAGTCAATCATCAGTGTTATCATTACAATTCGTTTTCATGGAGTTTCCAAAAAAAGGTGTGTTGTAAAGAATTAAGATTTNCACTGCCACCCACCAGCCTCTCCCCCCAGGCGCCCCTGTCCCGTGTGCTGCGAAGCGCTTTCTTTGTCCCTTCCTTCCCAGACAGCTGTGCGTCTGTGTCTCCAGAAACCAATGTGGAAGTGCCCTCGCCAGGTGGCGGGTCTCTGGTCTCAAGTCCCTTCTGCCTCCCTTTCCCTGCCCACCTAAACCCCGGAGGCCCACGAATTCCTCCTGAGGCAGGTCCCAGACTGTGAGAGCGGTGAGGCCTTTGGCCCCCGGATCAGCTAGTTTACCTTAATAGGGAGAAACGCACTCTTGAAGGTAGTGAAACGAGTAGGTCCCTGGTCTGAGAAATGGGCGCGTAACCCTCTTGTTCTCTCTACAAAGGCCAGGCCCGGAATTCAGCGGGCGTCAAGGGCCTGAGTTCGGCAGTCGCCGGCTTGAAGGCTTCAGCCTCCGAGTGGGGCAGGACTCTGGGCGCCTTGGGCTAGAGAAGGAAGGACTGAGCGCAGCACTAGGCGCCCCCCATCCAGGCAGAATCTGGGGCGGGGCTCAGGGAGAGGACGCACCGCCGCAGGCTCCCCACAGCGGGTAAAGGCTGGGGTNCTCCGGAGACTTCCGCTCCCCCTTCCTCTCTCTTCTCTCAAAGTGTTTAGGAGAGTGGGGGCTGGGAAGCGGTGGAGACCACCAACCTGAAACTTCAAGTTCAACGGCAGCCCCTGACCCTTCCCACCCCTCCCTTCCTCTCCCGTCCGGGTGCCGGAGACTCAATTTCCCTCTTAGTTTTTCGAGGGGCGACTGAACTCAAGCTGCCCGCGTCTTCTGTCTCACCTTGGAGGCAATTTAGGGGAGGGGAGTCTGCGGTGGGATTCTTTCCTTCTCCGGCTGCTCGACCACCCCCACCCCATCCCCTTTCCCCACAGAGTAACTTGTAGCAGACAAAGGAGGAAAGGCCTGCATCAGTTTCCCACTGTATTTTTTTAAATCTCTCTCCAGGCACCTGGGGGTGGCGGTGGGGGAGCGGAGGGGTGTCCCACTCGGGTGAGAGGCCGAGGGCCACTCTGGTGCTTTCTCCCCCCTTTCCTGGAGAGGAACTGGTTTGGGTGGGTGAGAATATGATATAAATGTCTTCAAAAACAGCGCAAACGCCTCCTTTGGTGCCTCTGCGCTTTACTGTAGGTTTACTCTCCAATCCATGATGTAGCTCCGGGGTTTCTATCAGACCGGAGAGTGTCTCCCGAAGGAAACCTAATTAAAGTGCAGCACATAGGACCTCGGATAAAACTTTAATGACGGAGAGGAAGGGGGGCTCTTTGCTTCGCGTTGGAGGAGGGGAGCCGGGCCGCTGGGAGAACTCGGGGGCTCCATCAGAGCCTTTCTCCTGCCACAGGGGCAGGAGCCGGCTCTGGAGCGACGCGGAGCAGGGGTAGCTGGGGTGGGGGTGGGGGGCGCGGCGCGGACCCACCGCCCGCCGCTGCCCTGCGGCTTCCCGAGCGCCGGAAGCATTCACTGCGTGAGTAAAGGACCCCAGGCCTGGAGCCCCGGCCTGGCTCTCCGCTGGGCCTTCTCGGCCATTTAGATTCGAAAAGCGCTTCCGGAGGTCGCGTCTACGCACTTCACCACTACCCCCTAATTCGGCCTTTGGAAGCCTGATAAAACACAACTGCTTTGGACTTGGAAGTGATTTCGGTCCTGTAGCCAGCGTAGACGCGACCCTCCGATCCGATCCCGTTTGGACGCTTGCTGAGATTCTCAACCCCGGGAGTGTGTCTCGGAGTAAGCGGAGGGCGCGGAGGACGGATCCGAGAATAACGCCTCACAGTAACGCCTCGTTGGTGGAAACACACCCAGTGTACTTTCTCGAGTATATCTGTGCGTTTCTGTATGTATTTTGTTCAGGAAAATGTTGTCTGAATTCACCGATTCGTGAACGTTGTGTTCACATGTTTCAGCCTGAATAATTTTTTAGCGCAGCACGCTCTCTGGTATCTAACAACGGCCCGATTTAAAAGCAGATCGCTGCAGACAAGTAAATGTAGATTACATGGATTTTGTTGTTATTTAACACAAATTAGTAGAGACTTTTAAAATGCTCGCTCTGGGTGGGAGGGGGTATAATTTGCCTGGGGGTAAAATTGTTGTTTGGAAAGGGGTATCATGAGAGGCTTTAAAGCCAAACGAAATTAAAATTGTGTTTTGTTTTGTACAGGTTCCGTACGTAAATCACCCCGGGGGGGGGGAGAAAGGGAGGGTGTCCCCGCGAACTGCTCTGCAGAGGAAGACAAGTAATAATACTCGATTGGAACGAAGACCCAGACGGAGGGCAGATGGCGTCGCGGCCTTGCCACCCTGTTCTCTATATTTAAGATCGCTGCTGCGGTCCTCTTTGCCTTCCTCCTGGGTTTCTCGCTGGCGCTACCTTGACCCCATTCCAGGCGATTCCGGGTCCCGGCGCCCTCGCAAGCGGCCCTGAACGCCCTTACTCCGGAGGCCGGAGACCCCAGGCATCCGGAAAACAAGCGGCTCGGCCTGGCGATGGAGGCCGAACCGACCAGCGGGTTTCTCTGAAATAGCAAACTTCTGCCGGAAGGGGGCGTCCTTGCCTTTTTAATCGTGCACAAACGCCTCGGTAGAGAAATAAATCTCTAAAATCCTATCTTTTGTTCGTTCGGAAATTATTGCAAACGAATAATAGAAGAGCCCCCGAAACTTCAAGTCCCTGATAGCGGTGTGGAAGAGTTAGAGCCCCGGGGGTGCAGAGTCTCGAGGTTTCTGACTCCTTCAGGCCTCCCCCTAGGTCCTCTAGGTGAGCGCAAGCGTCAGCCCCTTTTGTGGCCTTCCCTCTCCTCGTGTGGCGACCCCCCGCACCATGGAGCCGCCCCCCCTTCATTCGTCCCACACCATACCCACATGCACATCTACAAAGTCTTGCCGTTTCTGAAGAGGGAGGGGGTCCGCACACACTATCGTCGAGAACCTGTGAAATTAAAAAGCTACTTGCTTGAGACTGCTTGAAGGAGAATGTGAAAGGCAGGAAGCAACTTCCTCGGAGCCGGGTGCTTTACCAAGGAGCTTAAACTTGACCACGGGGCTTGGAAGGCTTTTGTTTTGTTTTGTTTTTTTAATCACGAAATGGACACCTCCCCCCAAGCAGACACAGTCTAAGGAGACCCAAGTGGGGAGAAGGGGGGCTGGCCACCTTTGGAGCCTTTCCCCTCAACCCTGGGCTCCTCTTTGGTAAAGAGATTTATAAGAATCTGAGCCTCTTCCCAGCTCCTTCCCAGGAGAGGAGCCAGAACTGGGATTTCACCTGAGCTCGGGCTATCAACGCCCCGATCCCTTGGCTACACGGGGGATCCTGGAGAACGATAAGCCTGAGCCTGCTCTGAGCGGCGACTGGGACAGTGACGGTGGCACCCACAGTCTGCTCCTGGTGGCGTCTGGGATCATGGGTAGTGCAGGTCCTCGCCACTGGGAGCCTGGGCTCTGGACCACAAGGAGGGTGCCCGCCGGGATGCCCCGGCCCAGGCTGCAGCCCCGCCGACTTTGCTGGGCAGCCAAGGTGGTGAATCCCGCGGGGCACTGAGCCCCGGCGCGCCGCGAGGGAGCAGACACAGAGAGGGGGACTCCGTGTCAGGGTCCTTGGCTCTGCCGCTCTGGGAACAGCCAGTCTGCCCCAGGTTCGTGGAACTCCACATGACGAGTCTCTGTCTACGTGGATGGAGAAAAGGGAGTTGGCACCAACCTGATCCTCCACCCACCCAGGACTCAGAGTACTTGAGCCAGCACACAGTGGGGGGGGGGGGGGAGTCTGCAGCCACCAAGGCCCAACACGCCTGATCCTGGGTCTTTGGGCTTCTGCCCCCACCCCCCACTGTTCTTTTACCCACGAAAGGGCCTGCCCCTCCTCCCAAGCCCGAGACCCGCAAGCTTCTCCTGGGGTCAAGCGGGTGGCGAAGGGCCATTTTCTGGTTCTCTCTCCAACCTGGCAAGTCCAGCGTGTTTGGGACCGTGTCCGCCCGTAGGGTAGGACACTGGTCTCTAGCTCCGTAACCATATGTGCCTGGGAGAGGCACATCTACAAGGCCACCGATACCTGTTTCATGTGGCTTCCAAGTTCCCAATGGATCATAACCTGGAGAGAACCGTCAGGAATGCTAAGGGAAGTCTTGGAAAGATTAGCGGAGGGAATGAGAGGTGGGGAATTTTCCAGGCGCTTTCTGAAACTCAGTTTTTCTCGAGGAAGGACAGACTCAGGAGGGCAGCATGCCGCCGCGTTTGCACACAAGGACAAAACCGAAGCGTTAAGGATGGGACCTCTGAGGCCACGCAGTACAACCTAGGGGTGTGCTGGGAGGGAGGGGGTGGTGCCCGCCAGCGTTGTCCATCCTGCTCAGGTGTCGTCTGAGAAGAATGCTAAAGGAGCAACGGCAAGTGGTAGGTCGGCCCAGGGCTGTGACTTTTCTCCTCTCTGCTGCAGCCACTGGGTGGGGGATGGGATTTGGAAATGGAAGGGCATCCAGAGGAAGCTTCCCTGCCGGGGTCTCCTTCCAAGTTTATTCACAATCAGCTCAATCCACGCAAGCGGTTTCTAAAGTGCTCCTCAGAGCTCTAGATAGAAAATATGAGGCTAATTATCGTGGGAACTCATTCTGGCGCTAGTGATTACTGCCATGGCCAGAATGAATGATTATGACGACGGCATTAGGTCCTCTAGGTGCTGTGTGACTCTGGTGGGTTGGACTGTAACTCTGGGCCTCACTGGCTTCCTAGAGCATATGGGAGTACCCAGGCCATCCCTGAGGAACAGCCCAGGAGGGGTGGCCTGTGACGAGTGTAACCGCTGGGAGCCCCTCATTAGAGTCTCCTCATTAGAGTCTCGTACTGTAGCCTAAAACTGGCAGGCTCCCCGTCTCCCCAGGATACTCCCCTTAAGCCCCCACCTCCCCAGCCAGGGATCTCCCTCACGGAGTAGTGCTGGTCTTGACCTTGGCGAGGACTTTCTTCTCCTTAACCCGGCGGTTCTGAAACCAGATGGTGATCTGGCGCTCTGAGAGGCTGGTGGCCGCGGAGATCTTGCGCCTCTTGTCCTTGGTAATGAACTTGTTAGCGGAATACTCGCGCTCCAGCTCGCGCAGCTGCCCCTTGCTGTAAGGAATGCGCTTCTTGCGGCCACGTCGGAAGGTGCAGCCTTCTGGAGGGTGCTGCCCGCTTGAATCTGCGTGGCGGCGGAAGGAGGGAGGGAGGGAAAGCCACGCTCAGACCTCTGCCCTCAGACCTCTGCCTGCAAGCCCCCCGCGCAGACCCAGGCCCTACGAGCTAAGCAATCATCAGGGAGCACCCAGATCGCCCTTCAGACGCACGTGGGCTCCCCCTCTCCCAAAGCACAGCGGGACACCAGGACTTCCGGCTGGTTTCTAACCACCTATGAGGCTTGGAAAGCCCAGGCTCCTGCAGATCACCCTCACCTATCACTGTCTTCACGCCGGCAAGTCTGCAAACACACCCATCACTCACAGCCAGACCTTTGCCCAGGGCCACATACATCCACCCTCACATGCGTTTTCACACTCTTGGCCACTCTCATGGACTCTACGGGCAAATTATATACAGAAGGGAACACATTTCTGTCCCCTCTCGCAACACACACACACGCACACACACACACAGCGCACGCACACACATACCCCTAAGTTATGACAGCAGGAAATCTACATTTTCCTGTGGAAGCTGAAAATTCACCGAGAGAAAACGAGGGCTGGTATTTTTTTACAGAACATCCATTAACTCTGTTCCTACCGCCCCCCCCCCCAACTCACTACATTGAGAGTCATTTAGCCTTTTGGCAGAATTAAACCTGGGATCTTCGAGGTAGGAGCAGCCTGGGCCCCGTCAACAGCAAAAAGAACCCAACACTCTGACATCTTGAGAAGCTGGTCCCAAAGGCTCCTAGGGAGATGAAGGGGCCTGGTGGCCCACAGGCTGCAGAAATCGCCCAGCCCAGGCGCCCGCACAGGGACCCTCTTGGGCTTCCATCCAGGCTTTCCAACAGCCTAAAGCCCTCCTTCGCAGTCCTAATAGCCAACAGAGGACCACAGGCTCCTCCCCGCCAGCCCCAAGATCCCTTCACTTTCTCCCACACAAGTGCCCGTGAGGCCTACGACCCGCTCTCAGCACCAAGGGGACCCAAAGCAGTGGGGCAAGTTACCTGCAAATGCTGCCTTCCAGAAGGGCCCTGGCGGGTTCTGTTCTCCCTGGCAACACATCTGGCCGTTCCAGCCCCCGGTGAGGGCCCAGGGCTGGTAACCGTCCACAGGCAGCAGCGAGTCATGGCGAGGCTCCCCGGGGGCGCCCAGAGTCTGCACCACCGACACATCCAGGTAACTGGCCACAGGCTGGTAGGGTGCCGCGTACCCCGGATAGAAGGCAAACTCGGTGGGGCGGCTGGGGTACTCCTCCCCGGCCGTGGCAGTCTCGGCGGGGTAGGCAGCTAGGGGGGCCGCCTGGGCACAGGGTTTCAGCGAGCTTCGGGACACCCGGCAGGAGTAGTACCCGCCTCCAAAGTAGCCGTAAGGCGCCGGGGCCGGGGCCGCCCCCTGGGGCACCCCGGGGCAAGGGTGGCACTGCTTTGGCGGTTCCGCAGAGCCCGGCAGGTCCAGGGGGGCATAGCTGGCGGCGGGCACGAGCGCAGGCGCCGCGGCCGGGTGGCTGGCCAGTGGGGAGTGGGCGACTAGATGCCGACTCCCTCCCGCGCCGGGCAAGCCGTCCAGGTCCTTGGCGCCGTCCACGGTGGCATAACTGCCGGGCTCCATGGGGCCGAGGGTCGGCTCATGGGGTGCCGGGGGTGGGGGAGACAGGGGGCACCCAGCGCGCTCTCCCCACCCAGGCCCCGGGAATCCAAGGCGTTTTAAATCGCTCCCAGCTCGCTCGGCGCCCGCACTCGCTCAGCCCGGCCGTCTTGACGCAGCAGACGCAGGTGCCAGGGCCCGCGCGCTGATTGGCTGCGGCCCGGGGGCGAGAATCTAGTAAAATCTTCACGGCCCAAATTGCGAAAATACTTTTCCCTTGCTTTTCTCTCTCTCTCTCTCTCCCTCCCTCCCTCTCTCCCTCTCTCCCTCTCTCCCTCTGCCTCTCTCTCTCTGCCTCTCTCTCTCTCTCTGCCTCTCTTCCTCTCCCTTTCTCTCCGTCCCTCCCTCCCTCTGCTCCTCCCCCCTCTCTCTCCTAAATCCCTCTCTCCCTCTCTCCCTCTCCCTCGCTTTTATTGCATTTGAAAACAAGAAAGAACAGAGAGGAAGTGTCCTTTCGCTGCTTTCCAGTTTGGAGCTACCCGGCTCCGCGTCCAGGGGGAGGGGAGAAGAGGGAGGCGGAGGGAGAGAAGGAGAGGAGCCGGCCCCACCTCCGCAGCCTCCTCTCNCAGCTCTGTGCCTGAAAGGGGAACCTGGGAATGTGCCCGAACCAGAAGAGGCTGGGAAATGGGGATTAGAGGGTATTTCTGGGAGCCCCTGGCTTTAGGTCCTGGGTGCAAGCAACCCGGTTCACTCCAGGTGCCCCTCNCGGGTGGGGCAGGAGAGGGAGGGGACAGGAGCTCGGAAGAAGACGGGAGATCTGGAGCCTGGGACGTGCCACGTTCAGATCTGAAGGGGAAATGTGAGTTTCTAGCCTTAGGCTGCGAAAGGGGGTCCGGATTTCCGTTTAATGGTGAGGAAAGAGATACGAAGAGAGGACACACATGACTTGGATATTCAGAGAGACGCAGAGACCGAGGGACGACAGCCCCAAGAGGGAAAGAGAGAATTTGATTGCAGGAGTGGGAAAGAATCTTATAAAATCCTGAAGTAGCAGCCAGAAAAGAGGATCTCTTCCCCCCCCCCCCCCCCCGCCTTTATGGAATTTCTGGGAAGCCAGACCTAACTGGCTAAGCACACTAGTTGCCGGGGTGCTGGGCCCCAAGAAAGAAGGAGGCCACCCTGTGCGAAGATGTCTAAGCTCTCTACCCTGCACGTCTCCTCTTAATTCCCAAAAGGCCCAGGTAACTCACCGTGGCCCTGGCACATTCCCACCCAAACTGAGTGTCCAGAAAGCCCAGGACCCTTACCTGCTTTTTCCAGGGTTTACATTTCCTTAGAAGGAAAGCTGGATGGGAGAGAGTCCCAAACAGTGCAAGAATTGTTGGAGGCTCCTCCATTGAGACCTGTTGTATACAGTGCAATCCAGAAGACTCAACCCAATTTGTTTCACAACTCTTCAGGGGTTTTTCTGTTTCCTTCCCTACCCCTCCCAAATCAAATCCTTCTGGGTCCACTTTTTCTAGAACCCCCAGTTTTTCTGGAGAAGGCAAGAACTTTGCCATTCCACACCAGGGTCATGGTGATTATATAGAACAGGCCGCCTTGACTCTAGGAGGGCTCAGCCATGCCCAACCTTACCAACCTGAACCTGAACTTGAGCCATCTCTCAGGAGAGCGCCCATGCAAACTGGAATTTCCCCCCAAGCCTTGGGGCTGTAGTGAAGATTATAGCTCACCCTCAACGGACATTGCTAATAATAGAAGACACCAAGCAAAAAATCCTCACTCGGTTTCATTTTATTTGAAAACAACATAGAGAAAAGGGAGGAGATATCTCTTTGGATGCTTTCCAGTTTCTTCTCATAGCTTCCTGCTTGTGTGATAGTGAAAGGCAGAACTATCTGGATTTGTAACTAAAGACTACGATTTTTTCAGTGTTTTTTTTTTTTTTTAAGTATGTTTTATGCCCAACGTGGGGCTTGAACTCACACTGACTGAGCCACCCAGGTACTTCTTTTCACTGTTTTTGTTTTTTTTTTTTTTTACCATAGGTGACAGTACAGGCATAAGGTCCCTAAATTTAGGGGCACCTGGGTGGCTCAGTCAGTTAAACGTCCGACTTCAGCTCAGGTCATGATCTCACAGTTCGTGGGTTTGAGCCCTGCATCGGGCTCTGTGCTGACAGCTAGCTCGGAGCCTGGAGCCTGTCTTCAGATTCTGTGTCTCCCTCTCTCTCTGACCCTCCCCTGTTCTCTCTCTCTCTCAGAAATAAATTTTAAAAAAAGACTAAAAAAATCCCTAAATTTAGAAATAGATCATTCTAGTCATATCTTATGACCCAGCAATTCCATACCTGGACATATTCTCAACAGAAATGAATGTTTATGTCCATCAAAAGGCATGTACCGGAGTGTCCAAAGCAGCTGAATCCACTGTAGTTTGAAGACAGAAGCACCCCAAATGTCCATCAGTAGTAGAATGGGTAGATAAGTCATGCCGTAATTAAAGAATGGAGTACTACACCTTAATTAAAAAAAACTACTGCTACAACAACATGGATGAACCACACAGATATGTGAATGAAAGTAGTCAGACGCAAGAGAGTGACTTTTGTATGATTCTATTTCTGTGCAGTTCAAGAACAGGCAAAATTAATCTACAGTGATAGAGGTCAGAAGAGCTTACTCTGGGTTGGAGGTTCCCGACTGAGAGGTGACATAAGGAAGCCTTCAGGGGTGCTGGAAATGTTCTTGATCTCAAGCTGCTTGCTAGTTACGTGGGCGTGTTCACTTTGTGAAGATTCAAGCTGTACACTTGATATTCTGCGCCTTCCTGTGCATCAGTATTATCTCTGTTTTGGGAAGGGAAAAACAGTAAAAGAATTTAGGGATTCCTAGCAACACCGCCTGCCATTGTGATTTGGGGGTATGTTCTGGTTCGGGTCCATGGAAATGCACTTAGCTCTGCATTACTCTGGAATGCAGAGGTGATTAACCCACACCTTGCTGGGGCGAAGCTCTCCAGCTGTGCCAGAGATGCCCGTGTACGCAGATACATATGTTTCAATACAAATACTCTAGGATTTTTGTTTCTGTTTTTGTTGTGCTCTGCAATTTATTTAGTATCTACTAGATCCCAGGAAATCGTTCTGGATGTCATATTGATTAGCACATGACGTGTGCTCCCATTTCTTGTACATGTATACGTAAGTGCATCTGTCTGTGACCTGTGATAGACGTTAACTGAAGTCAGATAAGGTACGACTAATTCCCTCATCTGTAAAAATTATCTGTCTCCTCACGGGGACAGTAATTCCTACTTCACAGAAATGCTGTGAAGATTCAATGGAATGTTGCACTTGAAACCATTTTATAAACTGAATAAATACGAGTTCTATTGGTGTTTCTGGGTATCTGTGTCTAATGAACTACAGCCACCTTTTTCTTATTTGAAGAGAAAAGGACAGTTGCCGTAAATACTACCGGTCACTCCTCACTTGCCTCTCTCAGCCCTGTGTACGCCTGAGATTTCCACAAAGAGAAACTGAGGCTCAGAGCCTCCAAATCGTCCCTCCAGCCCGAAGTGAGTTGGGTTGAGGTCTCAGGGCAGCCCAGGCCTCCTGACCCCCCACCCAGCCTGCCCAGGCCGGGCCAGTCCTTCAGACCCTCAC